>NC_092731.1:10274583-10590466 GCF_047496885.1 Scyliorhinus torazame | reverse complement strand
ACTGTCCAGCACACTGTCCAGCACACTGTCCAGCACACTGTCCAACACACTGTCCAGCACACTGTCCAGCACACTGTCCAACACACTGTCCAGCACACTGTCCAACACACTGTCCGGGACACTGTCCAACACACTGCCCAGCACACTGTCCAACACACTGTCCAGCACATTGTCCAGCACACTGTCCAACACACTGTCCAGCACACTGTCCAGCAAATTGTCCAACACACTGTCCAGCACACTGTCCAACACACTGTCCGGGACACTGTCCAACACACTGCCCAGCACACTGTCCAACACACTGTCCAGCACATTGTCCAGCACACTGTTCAACACACTGTCCAACACACTGTCCAGCACACTGTCCAGCACACTGTCCAACACACTGTCCAACACACTGTCCAACACACTGTCCCGCACACTGTCCAACACACTGTCCAGCACACTGTCCAACACACTGTCCAGCACACTGTCCAACACACTGTCCCGCACACTGTCCAACACACTGTCCAACACACTGTCCAACACACTGTCCAGCATACTGTCCAATACACTGTCCAGCACACTGTCCAACACACTGTCCAGCACATTGTCCAGCACACTGTCCAGCACACTGTCCAGCACAACGTCCAACAGACTGTCCAGCACACTATCCAGCACACTGTCCAGCACATTGTCCAGCACACTGTCCAGCACACTGTCCAGCACACTGTCCAACACACTGTCTGGCACACTGTCCAACACACTGTCCAGCACACCGTCCAGCACTCTGTCCAGCACACCGTCCAGCACTCTGTCCAGCACACTGTCCAGCACACTGTCCAACACACTGTCGAACACACTGACCAGCACACTGTCCAGCACACTGTCCAGCACACTGTCCAACACACTATCCAGCACACTGTCCAGCACACTGTCCAACACACTGTCCAGCACACTGTCCAGCACACTGTCCAACACACTGACCAGCACACTGTCCAGCACAGTGTCCAACACACTGTCCAGCACACTGTCCAGCACACTGTCCAACACAGTGTCCAACACAGTGTCCAGCACACTGTCCAACACACTGTACAGCACACTGTCCAGCACACTGTCCAACACACTGTCCAACACACTGTCCAACTCACTGTCCAACACACTGTCCAGCACACTGTCGAACACACTGTCCCGCACACTGTCCAACACACTGTCCAACACACTGTCCAGCACACTGTCCAGCACACTGTCCAATACACTGTCCAGCACACTGTCCAACACACTGTCCAGCACATTGTCCAGCACACTGTCCAGCACACTGTCCAGCACAATGTCCAACAGACTGTCCAGCACACTGTCCAGCACACTGTCCAGCACATTGTCCAGCACACTTTCCAGCACACTGTCCAGCACACTGTCCAACACACTGTCCAGCACACTGTCCAACACACTGTCCAGCACACCGTCCAGCTCTCTGTCCAGCACACCGTCCAGCACTCTGTCCAGCACACTGTCCAGCACACTGTCCAGCACACTGTCCAGCACACTGTCCAACACACTGTCCAACACACTGACCAGCACACTGTCCAGCACACTGTCCAGCACACTGTCCAACACACTATCCAGCACACTGTCCAGCACACTGTCCAACACACTGTCCAGCACACTGTCCAGCACACTGTCCAACACACTGACCAGCACACTGTCCAGCACACTGTCCAACACACTGACTAGCACACTGTCCAACACACTGTCCAACACACTGTCCAACACACTGTCCAGCACACTGTCCAACACACTGTCCAGCACACTGTCCAACACACTGTCCAACACACTGTCCAACACACTGTCCAGCCCACTGTCCAACACACTGTCCAGCACACTGTCCAGCACACTGTCCAACACACTTTCCAGCACACTGTCCAACACACTGTCCAGCACACTGTCCAGCACACTGTCCAGCACACAGTCCAACACACTGCCCAACACACAGTCCAGCACACTGTCCAGCATACTGTCCAACACACTGTCCAGCACACTGTCCAGCACACTGTCCAGCACACTGTCCAACACACTGTCCAGCACACTGTCCAGCACACTGTCCAACACACTGTCCAGCACACTGTCCAACACACTGTCCGGGACACTGTCCAACACACTGCCCAGCACACTGTCCAACACACTGTCCAGCACATTGTCCAGCACACTGTCCAACACACTGTCCAGCACACTGTCCAGCAAATTGTCCAACACACTGTCCAGCACACTGTCCAACACACTGTCCGGGACACTGTCCAACACACTGCCCAGCACACTGTCCAACACACTGTCCAGCACATTGTCCAGCACACTGTTCAACACACTGTCCAACACACTGTCCAGCACACTGTCCAGCACACTGTCCAACACACTGTCCAACACACTGTCCAACACACTGTCCCGCACACTGTCCAACACACTGTCCAGCACACTGTCCAACACACTGTCCAGCACACTGTCCAACACACTGTCCCGCACACTGTCCAACACACTGTCCAACACACTGTCCAACACACTGTCCAGCATACTGTCCAATACACTGTCCAGCACACTGTCCAACACACTGTCCAGCACATTGTCCAGCACACTGTCCAGCACACTGTCCAGCACAACGTCCAACAGACTGTCCAGCACACTATCCAGCACACTGTCCAGCACATTGTCCAGCACACTGTCCAGCACACTGTCCAGCACACTGTCCAACACACTGTCTGGCACACTGTCCAACACACTGTCCAGCACACCGTCCAGCACTCTGTCCAGCACACCGTCCAGCACTCTGTCCAGCACACTGTCCAGCACACTGTCCAACACACTGTCGAACACACTGACCAGCACACTGTCCAGCACACTGTCCAGCACACTGTCCAACACACTATCCAGCACACTGTCCAGCACACTGTCCAACACACTGTCCAGCACACTGTCCAGCACACTGTCCAACACACTGACCAGCACACTGTCCAGCACAGTGTCCAACACACTGTCCAGCACACTGTCCAGCACACTGTCCAACACACTGTCCAGCACACTGTCCAACACACTGTCCAACACACTGTCCAACAGACTGTCCAACACACTGTGCAACACACTGTCCAACACACTGTCCAACACACTGTCGAACACACTGTCCAGCACACTGTCCAACACACTGTCCAACACACTGTCCAGCACACTGTCCAGCACACTGTCCAACACACTGTCCAGCTCACTGCCCAACAGACTGTCCAGCACACTGTCCAGCAAACTGTCCAACACACTGTCCAACACACTGTCCAGCACACTGTCCAACACACTGTCCAACACACTGTCCAGCACACTGTCCAGCACACTGTCCAACACACTGTCCAGCACACTGTCCAGCACACTGTCCAGCACAGTGTCCAACACACTGACCAGCACACTGTCCAACACACTGTCCAACACACTGTCCAACACACTGCCCAGCACACTGTCCAGCACACTGTCCAGCACACTGTCCAACACACTGTCCAGCACACTGTCCAACACACTGTCCAGCACACTGTCCAACACACTGCCCAACACACAGTCCAGCACACTGTCCAGCATACTGTCCAACACACTGTCCAGCACACTGTCCAGCACACTGTCCAGCACACTGTCCAACACACTGTCCAGCACACTGTCCAGCACACTGTCCAACACACTGTCCAGCACACTGTCCAACACACTGTCCGGGACACTGTCCAACACACTGCCCAGCACACTGTCCAACACACTGTCCAGCACATTGTCCAGCACACTGTCCAACACACTGTCCAGCACACTGTCCAGCAAATTGTCCAACACACTGTCCAGCACACTGTCCAACACACTGTCCGGGACACTGTCCAACACACTGCCCAGCACACTGTCCAACACACTGTCCAGCACATTGTCCAGCACACTGTTCAACACACTGTCCAACACACTGTCCAGCACACTGTCCAGCACACTGTCCAACACACTGTCCAACACACTGTCCAACACACTGTCCCGCACACTGTCCAACACACTGTCCAGCACGCTGTCCAACACACTGTCCAGCACACTGTCCAACACACTGTCCCGCACACTGTCCAACACACTGTCCAACACACTGTCCAACACACTGTCCAGCATACTGTCCAATACACTGTCCAGCACACTGTCCAACACACTGTCCAGCACATTGTCCAGCACACTGTCCAGCACACTGTCCAGCACAATGTCCAACAGACTGTCCAGCACACTATCCAGCACACTGTCCAGCACATTGTCCAGCACACTGTCCAGCACACTGTCCAGCACACTGTCCAACACACTGTCTGGCACACTGTCCAACACACTGTCCAGCACACCGTCCAGCACTCTGTCCAGCACACCGTCCAGCACTCTGTCCAGCACACTGTCCAGCACACTGTCCAACACACTGTCCAACACACTGACCAGCACACTGTCCAGCACACTGTCCAGCACACTGTCCAACACACTATCCAGCACACTGTCCAGCACACTGTCCAGCACACTGTCCAGCACACTGTCCAGCACACTGTCCAACACACTGACCAGCACACTGTCCAGCACAGTGTCCAACACACTGTCCAGCACACTGTCCAGCACACTGTCCAACACACTGTCCAGCACACTGTCCAACACACTGTCCAACACACTGTCCAACAGACTGTCCAACACACTGTGCAACACACTGTCCAACACACTGTCCAACACACTGTCGAACACACTGTCCAGCACACTGTCCAACACACTGTCCAACACACTGTCCAGCACACTGTCCAGCACACTGTCCAACACACTGTCCAGCTCACTGCCCAACAGACTGTCCAGCACACTGTCCAGCAAACTGTCCAACACACTGTCCAACACACTGTCCAGCACACTGTCCAACACACTGTCCAACACACTGTCCAGCACACTGTCCAGCACACTGTCCAACACACTGTCCAGCACACTGTCCAGCACACTGTCCAGCACAGTGTCCAACACACTGACCAGCACACTGTCCAACACACTGTCCAACACACTGTCCAACACACTGCCCAGCACACTGTCCAGCACACTGTCCAGCACACTGTCCAACACACTGTCCAGCACACTGTCCAACACACTGTCCAGCACACTGTCCAACACACTGTCCAACACACTGTCCAGCACACTATCCAGCACACTGTCCAGCACACTGTCCACCACACTGTCCAACACACTGTCCAGCACACTGTCCAGCACACTGTCCAACACACTGTCCAGCACACTGTCCACCACACTGTCCAACACACTGTCCAACACACTGTCCAGCACACTGTCCAACACACTGTCCAGCACACTGACCAGCACATGTCAAACAAACTGTCCAGTACACTGTCCAGCACACTGTCCAGCACACTGTCCAACACACTGTCCAACACACTGACCAGCACACTGTCCAGCACACTGTCCAGCACACTGTCCAACACACTATCCAGCACACTGTCCAGCACACTGTCTAACACACTGTCCAGCACACTGTCCAGCACACTGTCCAACACACTGACCAGCACACTGCCCAGCACACTGTCCAGCACACTGTGCAGCACACTATCCAACACACTGTCCAGCACACTGTCCAACACACTGTCCAGCACACTGTCCAACACACTGTCCAACACACTGACCAGCACACTGTCCAGCACACTGTCCAGCACACTGTGCAGCACACTGTCCAACACACTGACTAGCACACTGTCCAACACACTGTCCAACACACTGTCCAACACACTGTCCAGCACACTGTCGAACACACTGTCCAGCAGACTGTCCAACACACTGTCCAGCACACTGTCCAGCACACTGTCCAACACACTGTCCAACACACTGTCCAACACACTGTCCAGCACACTGTCCAACACACTGTCCAGCAGACTGTCCAACACACTGTCCAACACACTGCCCAGCACACTGTCCAACACACTGTCCAGCACACTGTCCAACACACTGTCCAACACACTGTCCAACACACTGTCCAACACACTGTCCAGCACACTGTCCAGCACACTGTCCAACACACTTTCCAGCACACTGTCCAACACACTGTCCAGCACACTGTCCAGCAGACTGCCCAGCACACAGTCCAACACACTGCCCAACACACTGTCCAGCACACTGTCCAGCACACTGTCCAACACACTCTCCAGCACACTGTCCAGCACACTGTCCAGCACACTGTCCAACACACTGTCCAGCACACTGTCCAACACACTGTCCAGCACACTGTCCAACACATCGTCCGGAACACTGTCCAACACACTGCCCAGCACACTGTCCAGCACACTGTCCAACACACTGTCCAACACACTGTCCAACACACTGTCCAGCACACTGTCCAGCTCACTGCCCAACAGACTGTCCAGCACACTGTCCAGCAAACTGTCCAACACACTGTCCAACACACTGTCCAGCACACTGTCCAACACACTGTCCAACACACTGTCCAGCACACTGTCCAGCACACTGTCCAACACACTGTCCAGCACACTGTCCAGCACACTGTCCAACACACTGTCCAGCACACTGTCCAACACACTGTCCAACAGACTGTCCAACACACTGTCCAACACACTGACCAGCACACTGTCCAACACACTGTCCAACACACTGTCCAACACACTGCCCAGCACACTGTCCAGCACACTGTCCAGCACACTGTCCAACACACTGTCCAGCACACTGTCCAACACACTGTCCAGCACACTGTCCAACACACTGTCCAACACACTGTCCAGCACACTGTCCAACACACTGTCCAGCACACTGTCCAGCACACTGTCCAACACACTGTCCAGCACACTGTCCACCACACTGTCCAACACACTGTCCAACACACTGTCCAGCACACTGTCCAACACACTGTCCAGCACACTGACCAGCACACTGTCAAACAAACTGTCCAGTACACTGTCCAGCACACTGTCCAGCACTCTGTCCAGCTCACTGTCCAGCACACTCTCCAGCACAGTGTCCAGCACACTGTGCAACACACTGTCCAACACACTGTCCAACACACTGTCCAACACACTGTCCAGCACACTGTCAAACACACTGTCCAGCACACTGTCCAGCACACTGTCCAACACACTGTCCAGCACACTGTCCACCACACTGTCCAACACACTGTCCAACACACTGTCCAGCACACTGTCCAACACACTGTCCAGCACACTGACCAGCACACTGTCAAACAAACTGTCCAGTACACTGTCCAGCACACTGTCCAGCACTCTGTCCAGCACACTGTCCAGCACACCGTCCAGCACTCTGTCCAGCACACCGTCCAGCACTCTGTCCAGCTCACTGTCCAGCACACTGTCCAGCACACTGTCCAACACACTGTCCAACACACTGTCCAGCACACTGTCCAACACACCGTCCAGCACTCTATCCAGCACACTGTCCAGCACACTGTCCAGCACACCGTCCAGCACTCTGTCCAGCACACTGTCCAGCACACTGTCCAGCACACTGTCCAACACACTGTCCAACACACTGCCCAGCACACCGTCCAGCACTCTGTCCAGCACTCTGTCCAGCACACTGTCCAACACAGTGTCCTACAAACTGCCGAGCGCACTGTCCAACACACTGTGCTACACACTGTCCTGCACACTATCCAAACACTGCCCAGCACACTGTCCAACACACTGTCCAACACACTGTCCAACACACTGTCCAGCACACTGTCTAGCACACTGTCCAACACACTGACCAGCACACTGTCCAGCACACTGTCCAGCACACTGTCCAACACACTGTCCAACACACTGTTCAACACACTGTCCAACTCACTGTCCAACGCAGTGTCCAGCACACTGTCCAACACACTGTCCAGCACACTGTCCAGCACACTGTCCAGCACACTATCCAAAACACTCTCCAGCGCACTGCCCAACACACTGACCAGCACACTGTCCAACACACTGTCCAGCACACTGTCCAACACACTGAGCAGCACACTGTCCAGCACACTGTCCAACACACTGTCCAACACACTGTCCAACACACTGTCAAGCACACCGTCCAGCACACTCTCCAGCACACTGCCCAGCACACTGCCCAGCACACTGTCCAGCACACTGTCCAACACACTGTCCAACACACTATCCAGCACACTGTCCAACACAATGTCAAGCACACCGTCCAGCAGACTGTCCAGCACACTGCCCAGCACACTGCCCAGCACACTGTCCAACACACTGTCCAGCACACTGTCCAGCACACTGTCCAACACACTGACCAGCACACTGTCCAGCACACTGTCCAACACACTGACTAGCACACTGTCCAACACACTGTCCAACACACTGTCCAACACACTGTCCAGCACACTGTCCAACACACTGTCCAGCACACTGTCCAACACACTGTCCAACACACTGTCCAACACACTGTCCAGCCCACTGTCCAACACACTGTCCAGCACACTGTCCAACACACTTTCCAGCACACTGTCCAACACACTGTCCAGCACACTGTCCAGCACACTGCCCAGCACACAGTCCAACACACTGCCCAACACACTGTCCAGCACACTGTCCAACACACTGTCCAGCACACTGTCCAGCACACTGTCCAACACACTGTCCAGCACACTGTCCAGCACACTGTCCAACACACTGTCCAGCACACTGTCCAACACACTGTCCAGCACATTGTCCAGCACACTGTCCAACACACTGTCCAGCACACTGTCCAGCACACTGTCCAACACACTGTCCACCACACTGTCCAGCACACTGCCCAGCACACAGTCCAACACACTGCCCAACACACTGTCCAGCACACTGTCCAACACACTGTCCAGCACACTGTCCAGCACACTGTCCAACACACTGTCCAGCACACTGTCCAGCACACTGTCCAACACACTGTCCAGCACACTGTCCAACACACTGTCCAGCACATTGTCCAGCACACTGTCCAACACACTGTCCAGCACACTGTCCAGCACACTGTCCAACACACTGTCCACCACACTGCCCAGCACACTGTCCAACACACTGTCCAGCACATTGTCCAGCACACTGTCCAACACACTGTCCAGCACACTGTCCAGCACACTGTCCAACACACTGTCCAGCACACTGTCCAACACACTGTCTGGGACACTGTCCAACACACTGCCCAGCACACTGTCCAACACACTGTCCAGCACACTGTCCAGCACACTGTCCAACACACTGTCCAACACACTGTCCAGCACACTGTCCAGCACACTGTCCAACACACTGTCCAACACACTGTCCAACACACTGTTCCGCACACTGTCCAACACACTGTCCAGCACACTGTCCAACACACTGTCCAGCACACTGTCCAACACACTGTCCCACACACTGTCCAACACACTGTCCAACACACTGTCCAACACACTGTCCAGCACATTGTCCAATACACTGTCCAGCACACTGTCCAACACACTGTCCAGCACATTTTCCAGCACACTGTCCAGCACACTGTCCAGCACAATGTCCAACAGACTGTCCAGCACACTGTCCAGCACACTGTCCAGCACATTGTCCAGCACACTGTCCAGCACACTGTCCAGCACACTGTCCAACACACTGTCTGGCACACTGTCCAACACACTGTCCAGCACACCGTCCAGCACTCTGTCCAGCACACCGTCCAGCACTCTGTCCAGCACACTGTCCAGCACACTGTCCAACACACTGTCCAACACACTGACCAGCACACTGTCCAGCACACTGTCCAGCACACTGTCCAACACACTATCCAGCACACTGTCCAGCACACTGTCCAACACACTGTCCAGCACACTGTCCAGCACACTGTCCAACACACTGACCATCACACTGTCCAGCACACTGTCCAACACACTGACTAGCACACTGTCCAACACACTGTCCAGCACACTGTCCAACACACTGTCCAACACACTATCCAGCACACTGTCCAGCACACTGTCCAACACACTGTCCAGCACACTGTCCAGCACACTGTCCAACACACTGACCAGCACACTGTCCAGCACAGTGTCCAACACACTGTCCAGCACACTGTCCAGCACACTGTCCAACACAGTGTCCAACACAGTGTCCAGCACACTGTCCAACACACTGTACAGCACACTGTCCAGCACACTGTCCAACACACTGTCCAACACACTGTCCAACTCACTGTCCAACACACTGTCCAGCACACTGTCGAACACACTGTCCCGCACACTGTCCAACACACTGTCCAACACACTGTCCAGCACACTGTCCAGCACACTGTCCAATACACTGTCCAGCACACTGTCCAACACACTGTCCAGCACATTGTCCAGCACACTGTCCAGCACACTGTCCAGCACAATGTCCAACAGACTGTCCAGCACACTGTCCAGCACACTGTCCAGCACATTGTCCAGCACACTTTCCAGCACACTCTCCAGCACACTGTCCAACACACTGTCCAGCACACTGTCCAACACACTGTCCAGCACACCGTCCAGCTCTCTGTCCAGCACACCGTCCAGCACTCTGTCCAGCACACTGTCCAGCACACTGTCCAGCACACTGTCCAGCACACTGTCCAACACACTGTCCAACACACTGACCAGCACACTGTCCAGCACACTGTCCAGCACACTGTCCAACACACTATCCAGCACACTGTCCAGCACACTGTCCAACACACTGTCCAGCACACTGTCCAGCACACTGTCCAACACACTGACCAGCACACTGTCCAGCACACTGTCCAACACACTGACTAGCACACTGTCCAACACACTGTCCAACACACTGTCCAACACACTGTCCAGCACACTGTCCAACACACTGTCCAGCACACTGTCCAACACACTGTCCAACACACTGTCCAACACACTGTCCAGCCCACTGTCCAACACACTGTCCAGCACACTGTCCAGCACACTGTCCAACACACTTTCCAGCACACTGTCCAACACACTGTCCAGCACACTGTCCAGCACACTGTCCAGCACACAGTCCAACACACTGCCCAACACACAGTCCAGCACACTGTCCAGCATACTGTCCAACACACTGTCCAGCACACTGTCCAGCACACTGTCCAGCACACTGTCCAACACACTGTCCAGCACACTGTCCAGCACACTGTCCAACACACTGTCCAGCACACTGTCCAACACACTGTCCGGGACACTGTCCAACACACTGCCCAGCACACTGTCCAACACACTGTCCAGCACATTGTCCAGCACACTGTCCAACACACTGTCCAGCACACTGTCCAGCAAATTGTCCAACACACTGTCCAGCACACTGTCCAACACACTGTCCGGGACACTGTCCAACACACTGCCCAGCACACTGTCCAACACACTGTCCAGCACATTGTCCAGCACACTGTTCAACACACTGTCCAACACACTGTCCAGCACACTGTCCAGCACACTGTCCAACACACTGTCCAACACACTGTCCAACACACTGTCCCGCACACTGTCCAACACACTGTCCAGCACACTGTCCAACACACTGTCCAGCACACTGTCCAACACACTGTCCCGCACACTGTCCAACACACTGTCCAACACACTGTCCAACACACTGTCCAGCATACTGTCCAATACACTGTCCAGCACACTGTCCAACACACTGTCCAGCACATTGTCCAGCACACTGTCCAGCACACTGTCCAGCACAACGTCCAACAGACTGTCCAGCACACTATCCAGCACACTGTCCAGCACATTGTCCAGCACACTGTCCAGCACACTGTCCAGCACACTGTCCAACACACTGTCTGGCACACTGTCCAACACACTGTCCAGCACACCGTCCAGCACTCTGTCCAGCACACCGTCCAGCACTCTGTCCAGCACACTGTCCAGCACACTGTCCAACACACTGTCGAACACACTGACCAGCACACTGTCCAGCACACTGTCCAGCACACTGTCCAACACACTATCCAGCACACTGTCCAGCACACTGTCCAACACACTGTCCAGCACACTGTCCAGCACACTGTCCAACACACTGACCAGCACACTGTCCAGCACAGTGTCCAACACACTGTCCAGCACACTGTCCAGCACACTGTCCAACACACTGTCCAGCACACTGTCCAACACACTGTCCAACACACTGTCCAACAGACTGTCCAACACACTGTGCAACACACTGTCCAACACACTGTCCAACACACTGTCGAACACACTGTCCAGCACACTGTCCAACACACTGTCCAACACACTGTCCAGCACACTGTCCAGCACACTGTCCAACACACTGTCCAGCTCACTGCCCAACAGACTGTCCAGCACACTGTCCAGCAAACTGTCCAACACACTGTCCAACACACTGTCCAGCACACTGTCCAACACACTGTCCAACACACTGTCCAGCACACTGTCCAGCACACTGTCCAACACACTGTCCAGCACACTGTCCAGCACACTGTCCAGCACAGTGTCCAACACACTGACCAGCACACTGTCCAACACACTGTCCAACACACTGTCCAACACACTGCCCAGCACACTGTCCAGCACACTGTCCAGCACACTGTCCAACACACTGTCCAGCACACTGTCCAACACACTGTCCAGCACACTGTCCAACACACTGCCCAACACACAGTCCAGCACACTGTCCAGCATACTGTCCAACACACTGTCCAGCACACTGTCCAGCACACTGTCCAGCACACTGTCCAACACACTGTCCAGCACACTGTCCAGCACACTGTCCAACACACTGTCCAGCACACTGTCCAACACACTGTCCGGGACACTGTCCAACACACTGCCCAGCACACTGTCCAACACACTGTCCAGCACATTGTCCAGCACACTGTCCAACACACTGTCCAGCACACTGTCCAGCAAATTGTCCAACACACTGTCCAGCACACTGTCCAACACACTGTCCGGGACACTGTCCAACACACTGCCCAGCACACTGTCCAACACACTGTCCAGCACATTGTCCAGCACACTGTTCAACACACTGTCCAACACACTGTCCAGCACACTGTCCAGCACACTGTCCAACACACTGTCCAACACACTGTCCAACACACTGTCCCGCACACTGTCCAACACACTGTCCAGCACACTGTCCAACACACTGTCCAGCACACTGTCCAACACACTGTCCCGCACACTGTCCAACACACTGTCCAACACACTGTCCAACACACTGTCCAGCATACTGTCCAATACACTGTCCAGCACACTGTCCAACACACTGTCCAGCACATTGTCCAGCACACTGTCCAGCACACTGTCCAGCACAATGTCCAACAGACTGTCCAGCACACTATCCAGCACACTGTCCAGCACATTGTCCAGCACACTGTCCAGCACACTGTCCAGCACACTGTCCAACACACTGTCTGGCACACTGTCCAACACACTGTCCAGCACACCGTCCAGCACTCTGTCCAGCACACCGTCCAGCACTCTGTCCAGCACACTGTCCAGCACACTGTCCAACACACTGTCCAACACACTGACCAGCACACTGTCCAGCACACTGTCCAGCACACTGTCCAACACACTATCCAGCACACTGTCCAGCACACTGTCCAGCACACTGTCCAGCACACTGTCCAGCACACTGTCCAACACACTGACCAGCACACTGTCCAGCACAGTGTCCAACACACTGTCCAGCACACTGTCCAGCACACTGTCCAACACACTGTCCAGCACACTGTCCAACACACTGTCCAACACACTGTCCAACAGACTGTCCAACACACTGTGCAACACACTGTCCAACACACTGTCCAACACACTGTCGAACACACTGTCCAGCACACTGTCCAACACACTGTCCAACACACTGTCCAGCACACTGTCCAGCACACTGTCCAACACACTGTCCAGCTCACTGCCCAACAGACTGTCCAGCACACTGTCCAGCAAACTGTCCAACACACTGTCCAACACACTGTCCAGCACACTGTCCAACACACTGTCCAACACACTGTCCAGCACACTGTCCAGCACACTGTCCAACACACTGTCCAGCACACTGTCCAGCACACTGTCCAGCACAGTGTCCAACACACTGACCAGCACACTGTCCAACACACTGTCCAACACACTGTCCAACACACTGCCCAGCACACTGTCCAGCACACTGTCCAGCACACTGTCCAACACACTGTCCAGCACACTGTCCAACACACTGTCCAGCACACTGTCCAACACACTGTCCAACACACTGTCCAGCACACTATCCAGCACACTGTCCAGCACACTGTCCACCACACTGTCCAACACACTGTCCAGCACACTGTCCAGCACACTGTCCAACACACTGTCCAGCACACTGTCCACCACACTGTCCAACACACTGTCCAACACACTGTCCAGCACACTGTCCAACACACTGTCCAGCACACTGACCAGCACATGTCAAACAAACTGTCCAGTACACTGTCCAGCACACTGTCCAGCACACTGTCCAACACACTGTCCAACACACTGACCAGCACACTGTCCAGCACACTGTCCAGCACACTGTCCAACACACTATCCAGCACACTGTCCAGCACACTGTCTAACACACTGTCCAGCACACTGTCCAGCACACTGTCCAACACACTGACCAGCACACTGCCCAGCACACTGTCCAGCACACTGTGCAGCACACTATCCAACACACTGTCCAGCACACTGTCCAACACACTGTCCAGCACACTGTCCAACACACTGTCCAACACACTGACCAGCACACTGTCCAGCACACTGTCCAACACACTGTCCAGCACACTGTCCAACACACTGTCCAGCACACTGTCCAACACATCGTCCGGAACACTGTCCAACACACTGCCCAGCACACTGTCCAGCACACTGTCCAACACACTGTCCAACACACTGTCCAACACACTGTCCAGCACACTGTCCAGCTCACTGCCCAACAGACTGTCCAGCACACTGTCCAGCAAACTGTCCAACACACTGTCCAACACACTGTCCAGCACACTGTCCAACACACTGTCCAACACACTGTCCAGCACACTGTCCAGCACACTGTCCAACACACTGTCCAGCACACTGTCCAGCACACTGTCCAACACACTGTCCAGCACACTGTCCAACACACTGTCCAACAGACTGTCCAACACACTGTCCAACACACTGACCAGCACACTGTCCAACACACTGTCCAACACACTGTCCAACACACTGCCCAGCACACTGTCCAGCACACTGTCCAGCACACTGTCCAACACACTGTCCAGCACACTGTCCAACACACTGTCCAGCACACTGTCCAACACACTGTCCAACACACTGTCCAGCACACTGTCCAACACACTGTCCAGCACACTGTCCAGCACACTGTCCAACACACTGTCCAGCACACTGTCCACCACACTGTCCAACACACTGTCCAACACACTGTCCAGCACACTGTCCAACACACTGTCCAGCACACTGACCAGCACACTGTCAAACAAACTGTCCAGTACACTGTCCAGCACACTGTCCAGCACTCTGTCCAGCTCACTGTCCAGCACACTCTCCAGCACAGTGTCCAGCACACTGTGCAACACACTGTCCAACACACTGTCCAACACACTGTCCAACACACTGTCCAGCACACTGTCAAACACACTGTCCAGCACACTGTCCAGCACACTGTCCAACACACTGTCCAGCACACTGTCCACCACACTGTCCAACACACTGTCCAACACACTGTCCAGCACACTGTCCAACACACTGTCCAGCACACTGACCAGCACACTGTCAAACAAACTGTCCAGTACACTGTCCAGCACACTGTCCAGCACTCTGTCCAGCACACTGTCCAGCACACCGTCCAGCACTCTGTCCAGCACACCGTCCAGCACTCTGTCCAGCTCACTGTCCAGCACACTGTCCAGCACACTGTCCAACACACTGTCCAACACACTGTCCAGCACACTGTCCAACACACCGTCCAGCACTCTATCCAGCACACTGTCCAGCACACTGTCCAGCACACCGTCCAGCACTCTGTCCAGCACACTGTCCAGCACACTGTCCAGCACACTGTCCAACACACTGTCCAACACACTGCCCAGCACACCGTCCAGCACTCTGTCCAGCACTCTGTCCAGCACACTGTCCAACACAGTGTCCTACAAACTGCCGAGCGCACTGTCCAACACACTGTGCTACACACTGTCCTGCACACTATCCAAACACTGCCCAGCACACTGTCCAACACACTGTCCAACACACTGTCCAACACACTGTCCAGCACACTGTCTAGCACACTGTCCAACACACTGACCAGCACACTGTCCAGCACACTGTCCAGCACACTGTCCAACACACTGTCCAACACACTGTTCAACACACTGTCCAACTCACTGTCCAACGCAGTGTCCAGCACACTGTCCAACACACTGTCCAGCACACTGTCCAGCACACTGTCCAGCACACTATCCAAAACACTCTCCAGCGCACTGCCCAACACACTGACCAGCACACTGTCCAACACACTGTCCAGCACACTGTCCAACACACTGAGCAGCACACTGTCCAGCACACTGTCCAACACACTGTCCAACACACTGTCCAACACACTGTCAAGCACACCGTCCAGCACACTCTCCAGCACACTGCCCAGCACACTGCCCAGCACACTGTCCAGCACACTGTCCAACACACTGTCCAACACACTATCCAGCACACTGTCCAACACAATGTCAAGCACACCGTCCAGCAGACTGTCCAGCACACTGCCCAGCACACTGCCCAGCACACTGTCCAACACACTGTCCAGCACACTGTCCAGCACACTGTCCAACACACTGACCAGCACACTGTCCAGCACACTGTCCAACACACTGACTAGCACACTGTCCAACACACTGTCCAACACACTGTCCAACACACTGTCCAGCACACTGTCCAACACACTGTCCAGCACACTGTCCAACACACTGTCCAACACACTGTCCAACACACTGTCCAGCCCACTGTCCAACACACTGTCCAGCACACTGTCCAACACACTTTCCAGCACACTGTCCAACACACTGTCCAGCACACTGTCCAGCACACTGCCCAGCACACAGTCCAACACACTGCCCAACACACTGTCCAGCACACTGTCCAACACACTGTCCAGCACACTGTCCAGCACACTGTCCAACACACTGTCCAGCACACTGTCCAGCACACTGTCCAACACACTGTCCAGCACACTGTCCAACACACTGTCCAGCACATTGTCCAGCACACTGTCCAACACACTGTCCAGCACACTGTCCAGCACACTGTCCAACACACTGTCCACCACACTGTCCAGCACACTGCCCAGCACACAGTCCAACACACTGCCCAACACACTGTCCAGCACACTGTCCAACACACTGTCCAGCACACTGTCCAGCACACTGTCCAACACACTGTCCAGCACACTGTCCAGCACACTGTCCAACACACTGTCCAGCACACTGTCCAACACACTGTCCAGCACATTGTCCAGCACACTGTCCAACACACTGTCCAGCACACTGTCCAGCACACTGTCCAACACACTGTCCACCACACTGCCCAGCACACTGTCCAACACACTGTCCAGCACATTGTCCAGCACACTGTCCAACACACTGTCCAGCACACTGTCCAGCACACTGTCCAACACACTGTCCAGCACACTGTCCAACACACTGTCTGGGACACTGTCCAACACACTGCCCAGCACACTGTCCAACACACTGTCCAGCACACTGTCCAGCACACTGTCCAACACACTGTCCAACACACTGTCCAGCACACTGTCCAGCACACTGTCCAACACACTGTCCAACACACTGTCCAACACACTGTTCCGCACACTGTCCAACACACTGTCCAGCACACTGTCCAACACACTGTCCAGCACACTGTCCAACACACTGTCCCACACACTGTCCAACACACTGTCCAACACACTGTCCAACACACTGTCCAGCACATTGTCCAATACACTGTCCAGCACACTGTCCAACACACTGTCCAGCACATTTTCCAGCACACTGTCCAGCACACTGTCCAGCACAATGTCCAACAGACTGTCCAGCACACTGTCCAGCACACTGTCCAGCACATTGTCCAGCACACTGTCCAGCACACTGTCCAGCACACTGTCCAACACACTGTCTGGCACACTGTCCAACACACTGTCCAGCACACCGTCCAGCACTCTGTCCAGCACACCGTCCAGCACTCTGTCCAGCACACTGTCCAGCACACTGTCCAACACACTGTCCAACACACTGACCAGCACACTGTCCAGCACACTGTCCAGCACACTGTCCAACACACTATCCAGCACACTGTCCAGCACACTGTCCAACACACTGTCCAGCACACTGTCCAGCACACTGTCCAACACACTGACCATCACACTGTCCAGCACACTGTCCAACACACTGACTAGCACACTGTCCAACACACTGTCCAGCACACTGTCCAACACACTGTCCAACACACTATCCAGCACACTGTCCAGCACACTGTCCAACACACTGTCCAGCACACTGTCCAGCACACTGTCCAACACACTGACCAGCACACTGTCCAGCACAGTGTCCAACACACTGTCCAGCACACTGTCCAGCACACTGTCCAACACAGTGTCCAACACAGTGTCCAGCACACTGTCCAACACACTGTACAGCACACTGTCCAGCACACTGTCCAACACACTGTCCAACACACTGTCCAACTCACTGTCCAACACACTGTCCAGCACACTGTCGAACACACTGTCCCGCACACTGTCCAACACACTGTCCAACACACTGTCCAGCACACTGTCCAGCACACTGTCCAATACACTGTCCAGCACACTGTCCAACACACTGTCCAGCACATTGTCCAGCACACTGTCCAGCACACTGTCCAGCACAATGTCCAACAGACTGTCCAGCACACTGTCCAGCACACTGTCCAGCACATTGTCCAGCACACTTTCCAGCACACTGTCCAGCACACTGTCCAACACACTGTCCAGCACACTGTCCAACACACTGTCCAGCACACCGTCCAGCTCTCTGTCCAGCACACCGTCCAGCACTCTGTCCAGCACACTGTCCAGCACACTGTCCAGCACACTGTCCAGCACACTGTCCAACACACTGTCCAACACACTGACCAGCACACTGTCCAGCACACTGTCCAGCACACTGTCCAACACACTATCCAGCACACTGTCCAGCACACTGTCCAACACACTGTCCAGCACACTGTCCAGCACACTGTCCAACACACTGACCAGCACACTGTCCAGCACACTGTCCAACACACTGACTAGCACACTGTCCAACACACTGTCCAACACACTGTCCAACACACTGTCCAGCACACTGTCCAACACACTGTCCAGCACACTGTCCAACACACTGTCCAACACACTGTCCAACACACTGTCCAGCCCACTGTCCAACACACTGTCCAGCACACTGTCCAGCACACTGTCCAACACACTTTCCAGCACACTGTCCAACACACTGTCCAGCACACTGTCCAGCACACTGTCCAGCACACAGTCCAACACACTGCCCAACACACAGTCCAGCACACTGTCCAGCATACTGTCCAACACACTGTCCAGCACACTGTCCAGCACACTGTCCAGCACACTGTCCAACACACTGTCCAGCACACTGTCCAGCACACTGTCCAACACACTGTCCAGCACACTGTCCAACACACTGTCCGGGACACTGTCCAACACACTGCCCAGCACACTGTCCAACACACTGTCCAGCACATTGTCCAGCACACTGTCCAACACACTGTCCAGCACACTGTCCAGCAAATTGTCCAACACACTGTCCAGCACACTGTCCAACACACTGTCCGGGACACTGTCCAACACACTGCCCAGCACACTGTCCAACACACTGTCCAGCACATTGTCCAGCACACTGTTCAACACACTGTCCAACACACTGTCCAGCACACTGTCCAGCACACTGTCCAACACACTGTCCAACACACTGTCCAACACACTGTCCCGCACACTGTCCAACACACTGTCCAGCACACTGTCCAACACACTGTCCAGCACACTGTCCAACACACTGTCCCGCACACTGTCCAACACACTGTCCAACACACTGTCCAACACACTGTCCAGCATACTGTCCAATACACTGTCCAGCACACTGTCCAACACACTGTCCAGCACATTGTCCAGCACACTGTCCAGCACACTGTCCAGCACAACGTCCAACAGACTGTCCAGCACACTATCCAGCACACTGTCCAGCACATTGTCCAGCACACTGTCCAGCACACTGTCCAGCACACTGTCCAACACACTGTCTGGCACACTGTCCAACACACTGTCCAGCACACCGTCCAGCACTCTGTCCAGCACACCGTCCAGCACTCTGTCCAGCACACTGTCCAGCACACTGTCCAACACACTGTCGAACACACTGACCAGCACACTGTCCAGCACACTGTCCAGCACACTGTCCAACACACTATCCAGCACACTGTCCAGCACACTGTCCAACACACTGTCCAGCACACTGTCCAGCACACTGTCCAACACACTGACCAGCACACTGTCCAGCACAGTGTCCAACACACTGTCCAGCACACTGTCCAGCACACTGTCCAACACACTGTCCAGCACACTGTCCAACACACTGTCCAACACACTGTCCAACAGACTGTCCAACACACTGTGCAACACACTGTCCAACACACTGTCCAACACACTGTCGAACACACTGTCCAGCACACTGTCCAACACACTGTCCAACACACTGTCCAGCACACTGTCCAGCACACTGTCCAACACACTGTCCAGCTCACTGCCCAACAGACTGTCCAGCACACTGTCCAGCAAACTGTCCAACACACTGTCCAACACACTGTCCAGCACACTGTCCAACACACTGTCCAACACACTGTCCAGCACACTGTCCAGCACACTGTCCAACACACTGTCCAGCACACTGCCCAGCACACTGTCCAGCACAGTGTCCAACACACTGACCAGCACACTGTCCAACACACTGTCCAACACACTGTCCAACACACTGCCCAGCACACTGTCCAGCACACTGTCCAGCACACTGTCCAACACACTGTCCAGCACACTGTCCAACACACTGTCCAGCACACTGTCCAACACACTGCCCAACACACAGTCCAGCACACTGTCCAGCATACTGTCCAACACACTGTCCAGCACACTGTCCAGCACACTGTCCAGCACACTGTCCAACACACTGTCCAGCACACTGTCCAGCACACTGTCCAACACACTGTCCAGCACACTGTCCAACACACTGTCCGGGACACTGTCCAACACACTGCCCAGCACACTGTCCAACACACTGTCCAGCACATTGTCCAGCACACTGTCCAACACACTGTCCAGCACACTGTCCAGCAAATTGTCCAACACACTGTCCAGCACACTGTCCAACACACTGTCCGGGACACTGTCCAACACACTGCCCAGCACACTGTCCAACACACTGTCCAGCACATTGTCCAGCACACTGTTCAACACACTGTCCAACACACTGTCCAGCACACTGTCCAGCACACTGTCCAACACACTGTCCAACACACTGTCCAACACACTGTCCCGCACACTGTCCAACACACTGTCCAGCACACTGTCCAACACACTGTCCAGCACACTGTCCAACACACTGTCCCGCACACTGTCCAACACACTGTCCAACACACTGTCCAACACACTGTCCAGCATACTGTCCAATACACTGTCCAGCACACTGTCCAACACACTGTCCAGCACATTGTCCAGCACACTGTCCAGCACACTGTCCAGCACAATGTCCAACAGACTGTCCAGCACACTATCCAGCACACTGTCCAGCACATTGTCCAGCACACTGTCCAGCACACTGTCCAGCACACTGTCCAACACACTGTCTGGCACACTGTCCAACACACTGTCCAGCACACCGTCCAGCACTCTGTCCAGCACACCGTCCAGCACTCTGTCCAGCACACTGTCCAGCACACTGTCCAACACACTGTCCAACACACTGACCAGCACACTGTCCAGCACACTGTCCAGCACACTGTCCAACACACTATCCAGCACACTGTCCAGCACACTGTCCAGCACACTGTCCAGCACACTGTCCAGCACACTGTCCAACACACTGACCAGCACACTGTCCAGCACAGTGTCCAACACACTGTCCAGCACACTGTCCAGCACACTGTCCAACACACTGTCCAGCACACTGTCCAACACACTGTCCAACACACTGTCCAACAGACTGTCCAACACACTGTGCAACACACTGTCCAACACACTGTCCAACACACTGTCGAACACACTGTCCAGCACACTGTCCAACACACTGTCCAACACACTGTCCAGCACACTGTCCAGCACACTGTCCAACACACTGTCCAGCTCACTGCCCAACAGACTGTCCAGCACACTGTCCAGCAAACTGTCCAACACACTGTCCAACACACTGTCCAGCACACTGTCCAACACACTGTCCAACACACTGTCCAGCACACTGTCCAGCACACTGTCCAACACACTGTCCAGCACACTGTCCAGCACACTGTCCAGCACAGTGTCCAACACACTGACCAGCACACTGTCCAACACACTGTCCAACACACTGTCCAACACACTGCCCAGCACACTGTCCAGCACACTGTCCAGCACACTGTCCAACACACTGTCCAGCACACTGTCCAACACACTGTCCAGCACACTGTCCAACACACTGTCCAACACACTGTCCAGCACACTATCCAGCACACTGTCCAGCACACTGTCCACCACACTGTCCAACACACTGTCCAGCACACTGTCCAGCACACTGTCCAACACACTGTCCAGCACACTGTCCACCACACTGTCCAACACACTGTCCAACACACTGTCCAGCACACTGTCCAACACACTGTCCAGCACACTGACCAGCACATGTCAAACAAACTGTCCAGTACACTGTCCAGCACACTGTCCAGCACACTGTCCAACACACTGTCCAACACACTGACCAGCACACTGTCCAGCACACTGTCCAGCACACTGTCCAACACACTATCCAGCACACTGTCCAGCACACTGTCTAACACACTGTCCAGCACACTGTCCAGCACACTGTCCAACACACTGACCAGCACACTGCCCAGCACACTGTCCAGCACACTGTGCAGCACACTATCCAACACACTGTCCAGCACACTGTCCAACACACTGTCCAGCACACTGTCCAACACACTGTCCAACACACTGACCAGCACACTGTCCAGCACACTGTCCAGCACACTGTGCAGCACACTGTCCAACACACTGACTAGCACACTGTCCAACACACTGTCCAACACACTGTCCAACACACTGTCCAGCACACTGTCCAACACACTGTCCAGCAGACTGCCCAACACACTGTCCAGCACACTGTCCAGCACACTGTCCAACACACTGTCCAACACACTGTCCAACACACTGTCCAGCACACTGTCCAACACACTGTCCAGCAGACTGTCCAACACACTGTCCAACACACTGCCCAGCACACTGTCCAACACACTGTCCAGCACACTGTCCAACACACTGTCCAACACACTGTCCAACACACTGTCCAACACACTGTCCAGCACACTGTCCAGCACACTGTCCAACACACTTTCCAGCACACTGTCCAACACACTGTCCAGCACACTGTCCAGCAGACTGCCCAGCACACAGTCCAACACACTGCCCAACACACTGTCCAGCACACTGTCCAGCACACTGTCCAACACACTCTCCAGCACACTGTCCAGCACACTGTCCAGCACACTGTCCAACACACTGTCCAGCACACTGTCCAACACACTGTCCAGCACACTGTCCAACACATCGTCCGGAACACTGTCCAACACACTGCCCAGCACACTGTCCAGCACACTGTCCAACACACTGTCCAACACACTGTCCAACACACTGTCCAGCACACTGTCCAGCTCACTGCCCAACAGACTGTCCAGCACACTGTCCAGCAAACTGTCCAACACACTGTCCAACACACTGTCCAGCACACTGTCCAACACACTGTCCAACACACTGTCCAGCACACTGTCCAGCACACTGTCCAACACACTGTCCAGCACACTGTCCAGCACACTGTCCAACACACTGTCCAGCACACTGTCCAACACACTGTCCAACAGACTGTCCAACACACTGTCCAACACACTGACCAGCACACTGTCCAACACACTGTCCAACACACTGTCCAACACACTGCCCAGCACACTGTCCAGCACACTGTCCAGCACACTGTCCAACACACTGTCCAGCACACTGTCCAACACACTGTCCAGCACACTGTCCAACACACTGTCCAACACACTGTCCAGCACACTGTCCAACACACTGTCCAGCACACTGTCCAGCACACTGTCCAACACACTGTCCAGCACACTGTCCACCACACTGTCCAACACACTGTCCAACACACTGTCCAGCACACTGTCCAACACACTGTCCAGCACACTGACCAGCACACTGTCAAACAAACTGTCCAGTACACTGTCCAGCACACTGTCCAGCACTCTGTCCAGCTCACTGTCCAGCACACTCTCCAGCACAGTGTCCAGCACACTGTGCAACACACTGTCCAACACACTGTCCAACACACTGTCCAACACACTGTCCAGCACACTGTCAAACACACTGTCCAGCACACTGTCCAGCACACTGTCCAACACACTGTCCAGCACACTGTCCACCACACTGTCCAACACACTGTCCAACACACTGTCCAGCACACTGTCCAACACACTGTCCAGCACACTGACCAGCACACTGTCAAACAAACTGTCCAGTACACTGTCCAGCACACTGTCCAGCACTCTGTCCAGCACACTGTCCAGCACACCGTCCAGCACTCTGTCCAGCACACCGTCCAGCACTCTGTCCAGCTCACTGTCCAGCACACTGTCCAGCACACTGTCCAACACACTGTCCAACACACTGTCCAGCACACTGTCCAACACACCGTCCAGCACTCTATCCAGCACACTGTCCAGCACACTGTCCAGCACACCGTCCAGCACTCTGTCCAGCACACTGTCCAGCACACTGTCCAGCACACTGTCCAACACACTGTCCAACACACTGCCCAGCACACCGTCCAGCACTCTGTCCAGCACTCTGTCCAGCACACTGTCCAACACAGTGTCCTACAAACTGCCGAGCGCACTGTCCAACACACTGTGCTACACACTGTCCTGCACACTATCCAAACACTGCCCAGCACACTGTCCAACACACTGTCCAACACACTGTCCAACACACTGTCCAGCACACTGTCTAGCACACTGTCCAACACACTGACCAGCACACTGTCCAGCACACTGTCCAGCACACTGTCCAACACACTGTCCAACACACTGTTCAACACACTGTCCAACTCACTGTCCAACGCAGTGTCCAGCACACTGTCCAACACACTGTCCAGCACACTGTCCAGCACACTGTCCAGCACACTATCCAAAACACTCTCCAGCGCACTGCCCAACACACTGACCAGCACACTGTCCAACACACTGTCCAGCACACTGTCCAACACACTGAGCAGCACACTGTCCAGCACACTGTCCAACACACTGTCCAACACACTGTCCAACACACTGTCAAGCACACCGTCCAGCACACTCTCCAGCACACTGCCCAGCACACTGCCCAGCACACTGTCCAGCACACTGTCCAACACACTGTCCAACACACTATCCAGCACACTGTCCAACACAATGTCAAGCACACCGTCCAGCAGACTGTCCAGCACACTGCCCAGCACACTGCCCAGCACACTGTCCAACACACTGTCCAGCACACTGTCCAGCACACTGTCCAACACACTGACCAGCACACTGTCCAGCACACTGTCCAACACACTGACTAGCACACTGTCCAACACACTGTCCAACACACTGTCCAACACACTGTCCAGCACACTGTCCAACACACTGTCCAGCACACTGTCCAACACACTGTCCAACACACTGTCCAACACACTGTCCAGCCCACTGTCCAACACACTGTCCAGCACACTGTCCAACACACTTTCCAGCACACTGTCCAACACACTGTCCAGCACACTGTCCAGCACACTGCCCAGCACACAGTCCAACACACTGCCCAACACACTGTCCAGCACACTGTCCAACACACTGTCCAGCACACTGTCCAGCACACTGTCCAACACACTGTCCAGCACACTGTCCAGCACACTGTCCAACACACTGTCCAGCACACTGTCCAACACACTGTCCAGCACATTGTCCAGCACACTGTCCAACACACTGTCCAGCACACTGTCCAGCACACTGTCCAACACACTGTCCACCACACTGTCCAGCACACTGCCCAGCACACAGTCCAACACACTGCCCAACACACTGTCCAGCACACTGTCCAACACACTGTCCAGCACACTGTCCAGCACACTGTCCAACACACTGTCCAGCACACTGTCCAGCACACTGTCCAACACACTGTCCAGCACACTGTCCAACACACTGTCCAGCACATTGTCCAGCACACTGTCCAACACACTGTCCAGCACACTGTCCAGCACACTGTCCAACACACTGTCCACCACACTGCCCAGCACACTGTCCAACACACTGTCCAGCACATTGTCCAGCACACTGTCCAACACACTGTCCAGCACACTGTCCAGCACACTGTCCAACACACTGTCCAGCACACTGTCCAACACACTGTCTGGGACACTGTCCAACACACTGCCCAGCACACTGTCCAACACACTGTCCAGCACACTGTCCAGCACACTGTCCAACACACTGTCCAACACACTGTCCAGCACACTGTCCAGCACACTGTCCAACACACTGTCCAACACACTGTCCAACACACTGTTCCGCACACTGTCCAACACACTGTCCAGCACACTGTCCAACACACTGTCCAGCACACTGTCCAACACACTGTCCCACACACTGTCCAACACACTGTCCAACACACTGTCCAACACACTGTCCAGCACATTGTCCAATACACTGTCCAGCACACTGTCCAACACACTGTCCAGCACATTTTCCAGCACACTGTCCAGCACACTGTCCAGCACAATGTCCAACAGACTGTCCAGCACACTGTCCAGCACACTGTCCAGCACATTGTCCAGCACACTGTCCAGCACACTGTCCAGCACACTGTCCAACACACTGTCTGGCACACTGTCCAACACACTGTCCAGCACACCGTCCAGCACTCTGTCCAGCACACCGTCCAGCACTCTGTCCAGCACACTGTCCAGCACACTGTCCAACACACTGTCCAACACACTGACCAGCACACTGTCCAGCACACTGTCCAGCACACTGTCCAACACACTATCCAGCACACTGTCCAGCACACTGTCCAACACACTGTCCAGCACACTGTCCAGCACACTGTCCAACACACTGACCATCACACTGTCCAGCACACTGTCCAACACACTGACTAGCACACTGTCCAACACACTGTCCAACACACTGTCCAACACACTGTCCAGCACACTGTCCAACACACTGTCCGGCACACTGTCCAACACACTGTCCAACACACTGTCCAACACACTGTCCAGCCCTCTGTCAAACACACTGTCCAGCACACTGTCCAGCACACTGTCCAACACACTGTCCAGCACACTGTCCAACACACTTTCCAGCACACTGTCCAACACACAGTCCAGCACACTGTCCAGCACACTGCCCAGCACACAGTCCAACACACTGCCCAACACACTGTCCAGCACACTGTCCAGCACACTGTCCAGCACACTGTCCAACACACTGTCCAGCACACTGTCCAGCACACTGTCCAGCACACTGTCCAACACACTGTCCAACATACTGTCCAGTACACTGTCCAACACATCGTCCGGGACACTGTCCAACACACTGCCCAGCACACTGTCCAGCACACTGCCCAACAGACTGTCTAGCACACTGTCCAGCAAACTGTCCAACACACTGTCCAACAAACTGTCCAACACACTGTCCAGCACACTGTCCAACACACTGTCCAGCACACTGTCCAGCACACTGTCCAACACACTGTCCAGCACACTGTCCAGCACACTGTCCAACACACTGTCCAGCACACTGTCCAACACACTTTCCAGCACACTGTCCAACACACTGTCCAGCACACTGTCCAGCACACTGCCCAGCACACAGTCCAACACACTACCCAACACACTGTCCAGCACACTGTCCAACACACTGTCCAGCACACTGTCCAGCACACTGTCCAGCACACTGTCCAACACACTGTCCAGCACACTGTCCAGCACACTGTCCAACACACTGTCCAGCACACTGTCCAACACACTGTCCGGGACACTGTCCAACACACTGCCCAGCACACTGTCCAACACACTGTCCAGCACATTGTCCAGCACACTGTCCAACACACTGTCCAGCACACTGTCCAGCAAATTGTCCAACACACTGTCCAGCACACTGTCCAACACACTGTCCGGGACACTGTCCAACACACTGCCCAGCACACTGTCCAACACACTGTCCAGCACATTGTCCAGCACACTGTTCAACATACTGTCCAACACACTGTCCAGCACACTGTCCAGCACACTGTCCAACACACTGTCCAACACACTGTCCAACACACTGTCCCGCACACTGTCCAACACACTGTCCAGCACACTGTCCAACACACTGTCCAGCACACTGTCCAACACACTGTCCCGCACACTGTCCAACACACTGTCCAACACACTGTCCAACACACTGTCCAGCATACTGTCCAATACACTGTCCAGCACACTGTCCAACACACTGTCCAGCACATTGTCCAGCACACTGTCCAGCACACTGTCCAGCACAATGTCCAACAGACTGTCCAGCACACTATCCAGCACACTGTCCAGCACATTGTCCAGCACACTGTCCAGCACACTGTCCAGCACACTGTCCAACACACTGTCTGGCACACTGTCCAACACACTGTCCAGCACACCGTCCAGCACTCTGTCCAGCACACCGTCCAGCACTCTGTCCAGCACACTGTCCAGCACACTGTCCAACACACTGTCCAACACACTGACCAGCACACTGTCCAGCACACTGTCCAGCACACTGTCCAACACACTATCCAGCACACTGTCCAGCACACTGTCCAACACACTGTCCAGCACACTGTCCAGCACACTGTCCAACACACTGACCAGCACACTGTCCAGCACAGTGTCCAACACACTGTCCAGCACACTGTCCAGCACACTGTCCAACACACTGTCCAGCACACTGTCCAACACACTGTCCAACACACTGTCCAACAGACTGTCCAACACACTGTGCAACACACTGTCCAACACACTGTCCAACACACTGTCGAACACACTGTCCAGCACACTGTCCAACACACTGTCCAACACACTGTCCAGCACACTGTCCAGCACACTGTCCAACACACTGTCCAGCTCACTGCCCAACAGACTGTCCAGCACACTGTCCAGCAAACTGTCCAACACACTGTCCAACACACTGTCCAGCACACTGTCCAACACACTGTCCAACACACTGTCCAGCACACTGTCCAGCACACTGTCCAACACACTGTCCAGCACACTGTCCAGCACACTGTCCAGCACAGTGTCCAACACACTGACCAGCACACTGTCCAACACACTGTCCAACACACTGTCCAACACACTGCCCAGCACACTGTCCAGTACACTGTCCAGCACACTGTCCAACACACTGTCCAGCACACTGTCCAACACACTGTCCAGCACACTGTCCAACACACTGTCCAACACACTGTCCAGCACACTATCCAGCACACTGTCCAGCACACTGTCCACCACACTGTCCAACACACTGTCCAGCACACTGTCCAGCACACTGTCCAACACACTGTCCAGCACACTGTCCACCACACTGTCCAACACACTGTCCAACACACTGTCCAGCACACTGTCCAACACACTGTCCAGCACACTGACCAGCACACTGTCAAACAAACTGTCCAGTACACTGTCCAGCACACTGTCCAGCACACTGTCCAACACACTGTCCAACACACTGACCAGCACACTGTCCAGCACACTGTCCAGCACACTGTCCAACACACTATCCAGCACACTGTCCAGCACACTGTCTAACACACTGTCCAGCACACTGTCCAGCACACTGTCCAACACACTGACCAGCACACTGCCCAGCACACTGTCCAGCACACTGTGCAGCACACTATCCAACACACTGTCCAGCACACTGTCCAACACACTGTCCAGCACACTGTCCAACACACTGTCCAACACACTGACCAGCACACTGTCCAGCACACTGTCCAGCACACTGTGCAGCACACTGTCCAACACACTGACTAGCACACTGTCCAACACACTGTCCAACACACTGTCCAACACACTGTCCAGCACACTGTCCAACACACTGTCCAGCAGACTGTCCAACACACTGTCCAGCACACTGTCCAGCACACTGTCCAACACACTGTCCAACACACTGTCCAACACACTGTCCAGCACACTGTCCAACACACTGTCCTGCAGACTGTCCAACACACTGTCCAACACACTGCCCAACACACTGTCCAACACACTGTCCAGCACACTGTCCAACACACTGTCCAACACACTGTCCAACACACTGTCCAACACACTGTCCAGCACACTGTCCAGCACACTGTCCAACACACTTTCCAGCACACTGTCCAACACACTGTCCAGCACACTGTCCAGCAGACTGCCCAGCACACAGTCCAACACACTGCCCAACACACTGTCCAGCACACTGTCCAGCACACTGTCCAACACACTCTCCAGCACACTGTCCAGCACACTGTCCAGCACACTGTCCAACACACTGTCCAGCACACTGTCCAACACACTGTCCAGCACACTGTCCAACACATCGTCCGGGACACTGTCCAACACACTGCCCAGCACACTGTCCAGCACACTGTCCAACACACTGTCCAACACACTGTCCAACACACTGTCCAGCACACTGTCCAGCTCACTGCCCAACCGACTGTCCAGCACACTGTCCAGCAAACTGTCCAACACACTGTCCAACACACTGTCCAGCACACTGTCCAACACACTGTCCAACACACTGTCCAGCACACTGTCCAGCACACTGTCCAACACACTGTCCAGCACACTGTCCAGCACACTGTCCAACACACTGTCCAGCACACTGTCCAACACACTGTCCAACACACTGTCCAACACACTGTCCAACACACTGACCAGCACACTGTCCAACACACTGTCCAACACACTGTCCAACACACTGCCCAGCACACTGTCCAGCACACTGTCCAGCACACTGTCCAACACACTGTCCAGCACACTGTCCAACACACTGTCCAGCACACTGTCCAACACACTGTCCAACACACTGTCCAGCACACTGTCCAACACACTGTCCAGCACACTGTCCAGCACACTGTCCAACACACTGTCCAGCACACTGTCCACCACACTGTCCAACACACTGCCCAACACACTGTCCAGCACACTGTCCAACACACTGTCCAGCACACTGACCAGCACACTGTCAAACAAACTGTCCAGTACACTGTCCAGCACACTGTCCAGCACTCTGTCCAGCTCACTGTCCAGCACACTCTCCAGCACAGTGTCCCGCACACTGTGCAACACACTGTCCAACACACTGTCCAACACACTGTCCAACACACTGTCCAGCACACTGTCAAACACACTGTCCAGCACACTGTCCAGCACACTGTCCAACACACTGTCCAGCACACTGTCCACCACACTGTCCAACACACTGTCCAACACACTGTCCAGCACACTGTCCAACACACTGTCCAGCACACTGACCAGCACACTGTCAAACAAACTGTCCAGTACACTGTCCAGCACACTGTCCAGCACTCTGTCCAGCACACTGTCCAGCACACCGTCCAGCACTCTGTCCAGCACACCGTCCAGCACTCTGTCCAGCTCACTGTCCAGCACACTGTCCAACACACTGTCCAACACACTGTCCAGCACACTGTCCAACACACCGTCCAGCACTCTATCCAGCACACTGTCCAGCACACTGTCCAGCACACCGTCCAGCACTCTGTCCAGCACACTGTCCAGCACACTGTCCAGCACACTGTCCAACACACTGTCCAACACACTGCCCAGCACACCGTCCAGCACTCTGTCCAGCACTCTGTCCAGCACACTGTCCAACACAGTGTCCTACAAACTGCCGAGCGCACTGTCCAACACACTGTGCTACACACTGTCCTGCACACTATCCAAACACTGCCCAGCACACTGTCCAACACACTGTCCAACACACTGTCCAACACACTGTCCAGCACACTGTCTAGCACACTGTCCAACACACTGACCAGCAGACTGTCCAGCACACTGTCCAGCACACTGTCCAACACACTGTCCAACACACTGTTCAACACACTGTCCAACTCACTGTCCAACGCAGTGTCCAGCACACTGTCCAACACACTGTCCAGCACACTGTCCAGCACACTGTCCAGCACACTATCCAAAACACTCTCCAGCGCACTGCCCAACACACTGACCAGCACACTGTCCAACACACTGTCCAGCACACTGTCCAACACACTGAGCAGCACACTGTCCAGCACACTGTCCAACACACTGTCCAACACACTGTCCAACACACTGTCAAGCACACCGTCCAGCACACTCTCCAGCACACTGCCCAGCACACTGCCCAGCACACTGTCCAGCACACTGTCCAACACACTGTCCAACACACTATCCAGCACACTGTCCAACACACTGTCAAGCACACCGTCCAGCAGACTGTCCAGCACACTGCCCAGCACACTGCCCAGCACACTGTCCAACACACTGTCCAGCACACTGTCCAGCACACTGTCCAACACACTGACCAGCACACTGTCCAGCACACTGTCCAACACACTGACTAGCACACTGTCCAACACACTGTCCAACACACTGTCCAACACACTGTCCAGCACACTGTCCAACACACTGTCCAACACACTGTCCAACACACTGTCCAGCCCACTGTCCAACACACTGTCCAGCACACTGTCCAACACACTTTCCAGCACACTGTCCAACACACTGTCCAGCACACTGTCCAGCACACTGCCCAGCACACAGTCCAACACACTGCCCAACACACTGTCCAGCACACTGTCCAACACACTGTCCAGCACACTGTCCAGCACACTGTCCAACACACTGTCCAGCACACTGTCCAGCACACTGTCCAACACACTGTCCAGCACACTGTCCAACACACTGTCCAGCACATTGTCCAGCACACTGTCCAACACACTGTCCAGCACACTGTCCAGCACACTGTCCAACACACTGTCCACCACACTGTCCAGCACACTGCCCAGCACACAGTCCAACACACTGCCCAACACACTGTCCAGCACACTGTCCAACACACTGTCCAGCACACTGTCCAGCACACTGTCCAACACACTGTCCAGCACACTGTCCAGCACACTGTCCAACACACTGTCCAGCACACTGTCCAACACACTGTCCAGCACATTGTCCAGCACACTGTCCAACACACTGTCCAGCACACTGTCCAGCACACTGTCCAACACACTGTCCACCACACTGCCCAGCACACTGTCCAACACACTGTCCAGCACATTGTCCAGCACACTGTCCAACACACTGTCCAGCACACTGTCCAGCACACTGTCCAACACACTGTCCAGCACACTGTCCAACACACTGTCTGGGACACTGTCCAACACACTGCCCAGCACACTGTCCAACACACTGTCCAGCACACTGTCCAGCACACTGTCCAACACACTGTCCAACACACTGTCCAGCACACTGTCCAGCACACTGTCCAACACACTGTCCAACACAATGTCCAACACACTGTCCCGCACACTGTCCAACACACTGTCCAGCACACTGTCCAACACACTGTCCAGCACACTGTCCAACACACTGTCCCACACACTGTCCAACACACTGTCCAACACACTGTCCAACACACTGTCCAGCACATTGTCCAATACACTGTCCAGCACACTGTCCAACACACTGTCCAGCACATTTTCCAGCACACTGTCCAGCACACTGTCCAGCACAATGTCCAACAGACTGTCCAGCACACTGTCCAGCACACTGTCCAGCACATTGTCCAGCACACTGTCCAGCACACTGTCCAGCACACTGTCCAACACACTGTCTGGCACACTGTCCAACACACTGTCCAGCACACCGTCCAGCACTCTGTCCAGCACACCGTCCAGCACTCTGTCCAGCACACTGTCCAGCACACTGTCCAACACACTGTCCAACACACTGACCAGCACACTGTCCAGCACACTGTCCAGCACACTGTCCAACACACTATCCAGCACACTGTCCAGCACACTGTCCAACACACTGTCCAGCACACTGTCCAGCACACTGTCCAACACACTGACCATCACACTGTCCAGCACACTGTCCAACACACTGACTAGCACACTGTCCAACACACTGTCCAACACACTGTCCAACACACTGTCCAGCACACTGTCCAACACACTGTCCGGCACACTGTCCAACACACTGTCCAACACACTGTCCAACACACTGTCCAGCCCTCTGTCCAACACACTGTCCAGCACACTGTCCAGCACACTGTCCAACACACTGTCCAGCACACTGTCCAACACACTTTCCAGCACACTGTCCAACACACAGTCCAGCACACTGTCCAGCACACTGCCCAGCACACAGTCCAACACACTGCCCAACACACTGTCCAGCACACTGTCCAGCACACTGTCCAGCACACTGTCCAACACACTGTCCAGCACACTGTCCAGCACACTGTCCAGCACACTGTCCAACACACTGTCCAACATACTGTCCAGTACACTGTCCAACACATCGTCCGGGACACTGTCCAACACACTGCCCAGCACACTGTCCAGCACACTGCCCAACAGACTGTCTAGCACACTGTCCAGCAAACTGTCCAACACACTGTCCAACAAACTGTCCAACACACTGTCCAGCACACTGTCCAACACACTGTCCAGCACACTGTCCAGCACACTGTCCAACACACTGTCCAGCACACTGTCCAGCACACTGTCCAACACACTGTCCAGCACACTGTCCAACACACTTTCCAGCACACTGTCCAACACACTGTCCAGCACACTGTCCAGCACACTGCCCAGCACACAGTCCAACACACTACCCAACACACTGTCCAGCACACTGTCCAACACACTGTCCAGCACACTGTCCAGCACACTGTCCAGCACACTGTCCAACACACTGTCCAGCACACTGTCCAGCACACTGTCCAACACACTGTCCAGCACACTGTCCAACACACTGTCCGGGACACTGTCCAACACACTGCCCAGCACACTGTCCAACACACTGTCCAGCACATTGTCCAGCACACTGTCCAACACACTGCCCAGCACACTGTCCAACACACTGTCCAGCACACTGTCCAGCACACTGTCCAACACACTGTCCAGCACACTGTCCAACACACTGTCTGGGACACTGTCCAACACACTGCCCAGCACACTGTCCAACACACTGTCCAGCACATTGTCCAGCACACTGTCCAACACACTGTCCAACACACTGACCAGCACACTGTCCAGCACACTGTCCAACACACTGTCCAACACACTGTCCAACACACTGTCCCGCACACTGTCGAACACACTGTCCAGCACACTGTCCAACACACTGTCCAGCACACTGTCCAACACACTGTCCCGCACACTGTCCAACACACTGTCCAGCACACTGTCCAATACACTGTCCAGCACACTGTCCAACACACTGTCCAGCACATTTTCCAGCACATTGTCCAACAGACTGTTCAGCACACTGTCCAGCACACTGTCCAGCACATTGTCCAGCACACTGTCCAGCACTCTGTCCAGCTCACTGTCCAACACACTGTCTGGCACACTGTCCAGCACACTGTCCAGCACAATGTCCAACAGACTGTCCAGCACACTGTCCAGCACACTGTCCAGCACATTGTCCAGCACACTGTCCAGCACTCTGTCCAGCTCACTGTCCAACACACTGTCTGGCACACTGTCCAACACACTGTCCAGCACACCGTCCAGCACTCTGTCCAGCACACCGTCCAGCACTCTGTCCAGCACACTGTCCAGCACACTGTCCAACACACTGTCCAACACACTGACCAGCACACTGTCCAGCACACTGTCCAGCACACTGTCCAACACACTATCCAGCACACTGTCCAGCACACTGTCCAACACACTGTCCAGCACACTGTCCAGCACACTGTCCAACACACTGACCATCACACTGTCCAGCACACTGTCCAACACACTGACTAGCACACTGTCCAACACACTGTCCAACACACTGTCCAACACACTGTCCAGCACACTGTCCAACACACTGTCCAGCACACTGTCCAACACACTGTCCAACACACTGTCCAACACACTGTCCAGCCCTTTGTCCAACACACTGTCCAGCACACTGTCCAGCACACTGTCCAACACACTGTCCAGCACACTGTCCAACACACTTTCCAGCACACTGTCCAACACACAGTCCAGCACACTGTCCAGCACACTGCCCAGCACACAGTCCAACACACTGCCCAACACACTGTCCAGCACACTGTCCAGCACACTGTCCAGCACACTGTCCAACACACTGTCCAGCACACTGTCCAGCACACTGTCCAGCACACTGTCCAACACACTGTCCAACATACTGTCCAGTACACTGTCCAACACATCGTCCGGGACACTGTCCAACACACTGCCCAGCACACTGTCCAGCACACTGCCCAACAGACTGTCTAGCACACTGTCCAGCAAACTGTCCAACACACTGTCCAACAAACTGTCCAACACACTGTCCAGCACACTGTCCAACACACTGTCCAGCACACTGTCCAGCACACTGTCCAACACACTGTCCAGCACACTGTCCAGCACACTGTCCAACACACTGTCCAGCACACTGTCCAACATACTGTCCAACACACTGTCCAACAGACTGTCCAACACACTGTCCAACACACTGTCCAACACACTGTCCAACACACTGTCCAACACACTGTCCAGCACACTGTCCAACACACTGTCCAACACACTGTCCAGCACACTGTCCAGCACACTGTCCAACACACTGTCCAGCACACTGCCCAACAGACAGTCCAGCACACTGTCCTACACACTGTCCAACACACTGTCCAGCACACTGTCGAACACACTGCCCAGCACACTGTCAAGCAAACTGTCCAACACACTGTCCAACACACTGTCCAGCACACTGTCCAACACACTGTCCAACACACTGTCGAACACACTGCCCAGCACACTGTCAAGCAAACTGTCCAACACACTGTCCAACACACTGTCCAGCACACTGTCCAACACACTGTCGAACACACTGTCCAGCACACTGTCCAGCACACTGTCCAACACACTGTCCAGCACACTGTCCAGCACACTGTCCAACACACTGGCCAGCACACTGTCCAACACACTGTCCAACACACTGTCCAACACACTGTCCAACACACTGTCCAGCACAGTGTCCAACACACTGACCAGCACACTGTCCAACACACTGTCCAACACACTGTCCAACACACTGCCCAGCACACTGTCCAGCACACTGTCCAGCACACTGTCCAACACACTGTCCAGCACACTGTCCAACACGCTGTCCAGCACACTGTCCAAAACACTGTCCAGCACACTGTCCAACACACTGTCCAACACACTGTCCAGCACACTCTCCAGCACACTGTCCAGCACACTGTCCACCACACTGTCCAACACACTGTCCAGCACACTGTCCAGCACACTGTCCAACACACTGTCCACCACACTGTCCAACACACTGTCCAACACACTGTCCAACACAATGTCCAGCACACTGTCGAGCACACTGTCCAGCACACTGTCCAACACACTGTTCAGCACACTGACCAGCACACTGTCAAACAAACTGTCCAGTACACTGTCCAGCACACCGTCCAGCACTCTGTCCAGCTCACTGTCCAGCACACTCTCCAGCACAGTGTCCAGCACACTGTGCAACACACTGTCCAACACACTGTCCAACACACTGTCCAACACACCGTCCAGCACACTGTCCAGCACACTGTCCAGCACACCGTCCAGCACTCTGTCCAGCACACTGTCCAGCACTCTGTCCAGCTCACTGTCCAGCACACTGTCCAGCACACTGTCCAACACACTCTCCAACACACTGTCCAGCACACTGTCCAACACACCGTCCAGCACTCTATCCAGCACACTGTCCAGCACACTGTCCAGCACACCGTCCAGCACTCTGCCCAGCACACTGTCCAGCACACTGTCCAGCACACTGTCCAACACACTGTCCAGCACTCTGTCCAGCACACTGTCCAACACACTGTCCTACACACTGCCGAGCGCACTGTCCAACACACTGTCCAACACACTGTGCTACACACTGTCCTGCACACTGTCCAAACACTGCCCAGCACACTGTCCAACACACTGTCCAACACACTGTCCAACACACTGTCCAGCACACTGTCCAGCACACTGTCCAACACACTGACCAGCACACTGTCCAGCACACTGTCCAGCACACTGTCCAACGCACTGTCCAACACACTCTCCAGCACACTGTCCAACACACTGTCCAGCACACTGTCCAACACACTGTCCAACGCACTGTCCAGCACACTGTCCAGCACACTGTCCAGCACACTATCCAACACACTGTCCAGCACACTGCCCAACACACTGTCCAACACACTGTCCAACACACTGTCCAACACACTGTCCCGCACACTGTCCAACACACTGTCCAGCACACTGTCCAACACACTGTCCAGCACACTGTCCAACACACTGTCCCACACACTGTCCAACACACTGTCCAACACACTGTCCAACACACTGTCCAGCACATTGTCCAATACACTGTCCAGCACACTGTCCAACACACTGTCCAGCACATTTTCCAGCACACTGTCCAGCACACTGTCCAGCACAATGTCCAACAGACTGTCCAGCACACTGTCCAACACACTGTCCAACACACTGTCCCGCACACTGTCCAACACACTGTCCAACACACTGTCCAGCACACTGTCCAGCACACTGTCCAACACACTGTCCAGCACACTGTCCAGCACACTGTCCAACACACTGGCCAGCACACTGTCCAACACACTGTCCAACACACTGTCCAACACACTGTCCAACACACTGTCCAGCACAGTGTCCAACACACTGACCAGCACACTGTCCAACACACTGTCCAACACACTGTCCAACACACTGCCCAGCACACTGTCCAGCACACTGTCCAGCACACTGTCCAACACACTGTCCAGCACACTGTCCAACACGCTGTCCAGCACACTGTCCAAAACACTGTCCAGCACACTGTCCAACACACTGTCCAACACACTGTCCAGCACACTCTCCAGCACACTGTCCAGCACACTGTCCACCACACTGTCCAACACACTGTCCAGCACACTGTCCAGCACACTGTCCAACACACTGTCCAGCACACTGTCCACCACACTGTCCAACACACTGTCCAACACACTGTCCAACACAATGTCCAGCACACTGTCGAGCACACTGTCCAGCACACTGTCCAACACACTGTTCAGCACACTGACCAGCACACTGTCAAACAAACTGTCCAGTACACTGTCCAGCACACCTTCCAGCACTCTGTCCAGCTCACTGTCCAGCACACTCTCCAGCACAGTGTCCAGCACACTGTGCAACACACTGTCCAACACACTGTCCAACACACTGTCCAACACACCGTCCAGCACTCTGTCCAGCACACTGTCCAGCACACCGTCCAGCACTCTGTCCAGCACACTGTCCAGCACTCTGTCCAGCTCACTGTCCAGCACACTGTCCAGCACACTGTCCAACACACTCTCCAACACACTGTCCAGCACACTGTCCAACACACCGTCCAGCACTCTATCCAGCACACTGTCCAGCACACTGTCCAGCACACCGTCCAGCACTCTGCCCAGCACACTGTCCAGCACACTGTCCAGCACACTGTCCAACACACTGTCCAGCACTCTGTCCAGCACACTGTCCAACACACTGTCTGGCACACTGTCCAACACACTGTCCAGCACACCGTCCAGCACTCTGTCCAGCACACCGTCCAGCACTCTGTCCAGCACACTGTCCAGCACACTGTCCAACACACTGTCCAACACACTGACCAGCACACTGTCCAGCACACTGTCCAGCACACTGTCCAACACACTATCCAGCACAATGTCCAGCACACTGTCCAACACACTGTCCAGCACACTGTCCAGCACACTGTCCAACACACTGACCATCACACTGTCCAGCACACTGTCCAACACACTGACTAGCACACTGTCCAACACACTGTCCAACACACTGTCCAACACACTGTCCAGCACACTGTCCAACACACTGTCCGGCACACTGTCCAACACACTGTCCAACACACTGTCCAACACACTGTCCAGCCCTCTGTCCAACACACTGTCCAGCACACTGTCCAGCACACTGTCCAACACACTGTCCAGCACACTGTCCAACACACTTTCCAGCACACTGTCCAACACACAGTCCAGCACACTGTCCAGCACACTGCCCAGCACACAGTCCAACACACTGCCCAACACACTGTCCAGCACACTGTCCAGCACACTGTCCAGCACACTGTCCAACACACTGTCCAGCACACTGTCCAGCACACTGTCCAGCACACTGTCCAACACACTGTCCAACATACTGTCCAGTACACTGTCCAACACATCGTCCGGGACACTGTCCAACACACTGCCCAGCACACTGTCCAGCACACTGCCCAACAGACTGTCTAGCACACTGTCCAGCAAACTGTCCAACACACTGTCCAACAAACTGTCCAACACACTGTCCAGCACACTGTCCAACACACTGTCCAGCACACTGTCCAGCACACTGTCCAACACACTGTCCAGCACACTGTCCAGCACACTGTCCAACACACTGTCCAGCACACTGTCCAACACACTTTCCAGCACACTGTCCAACACACTGTCCAGCACACTGTCCAGCACACTGCCCAGCACACAGTCCAACACACTACCCAACACACTGTCCAGCACACTGTCCAACACACTGTCCAGCACACTGTCCAGCACACTGTCCAGCACACTGTCCAACACACTGTCCAGCACACTGTCCAGCACACTGTCCAACACACTGTCCAGCACACTGTCCAACACACTGTCCGGGACACTGTCCAACACACTGCCCAGCACACTGTCCAACACACTGTCCAGCACATTGTCCAGCACACTGTCCAACACACTGTCCAGCACACTGTCCAACACACTGTCCAGCACACTGTCCAGCACACTGTCCAACACACTGTCCAGCAGACTGTCCAACACACTTTCCAGCACACTGTCCAACACACTGTCCAGCACACTGTCCAGCACACTGCCCAGCACACAGTCCAACACACTACCCAACACACTGTCCAGCACACTGTCCAACACACTGTCCAGCACACTGTCCAGCACACTGTCCAGCACACTGTCCAACACACTGTGCTACACACTGTCCTGCACACTGTCCAAACACTGCCCAGCACACTGTCCAACACACTGTCCAACACACTGTCCAACACACTGTCCAGCACACTGTCCAGCACACTGTCCAACACACTGACCAGCACACTGTCCAGCACACTGTCCAGCACACTGTCCAACGCACTGTCCAACACACTCTCCAGCACACTGTCCAACACACTGTCCAGCACACTGTCCAACACACTGTCCAACGCACTGTCCAGCACACTGTCCAGCACACTGTCCAGCACACTATCCAACACACTGTCCAGCACACTGCCCAACACACTGTCCAACACACTGTCCAACACACTGTCCAACACACTGTCCCGCACACTGTCCAACACACTGTCCAGCACACTGTCCAACACACTGTCCAGCACACTGTCCAACACACTGTCCCACACACTGTCCAACACACTGTCCAACACACTGTCCAACACACTGTCCAGCACATTGTCCAATACACTGTCCAGCACACTGTCCAACACACTGTCCAGCACATTTTCCAGCACACTGTCCAGCACACTGTCCAGCACAATGTCCAACAGACTGTCCAGCACACTGTCCAACACACTGTCCAACACACTGTCCCGCACACTGTCCAACACACTGTCCAACACACTGTCCAGCACACTGTCCAGCACACTGTCCAACACACTGTCCAGCACACTGTCCAGCACACTGTCCAACACACTGGCCAGCACACTGTCCAACACACTGTCCAACACACTGTCCAACACACTGTCCAACACACTGTCCAGCACAGTGTCCAACACACTGACCAGCACACTGTCCAACACACTGTCCAACACACTGTCCAACACACTGCCCAGCACACTGTCCAGCACACTGTCCAGCACACTGTCCAACACACTGTCCAGCACACTGTCCAACACGCTGTCCAGCACACTGTCCAAAACACTGTCCAGCACACTGTCCAACACACTGTCCAACACACTGTCCAGCACACTCTCCAGCACACTGTCCAGCACACTGTCCACCACACTGTCCAACACACTGTCCAGCACACTGTCCAGCACACTGTCCAACACACTGTCCAGCACACTGTCCACCACACTGTCCAACACACTGTCCAACACACTGTCCAACACAATGTCCAGCACACTGTCGAGCACACTGTCCAGCACACTGTCCAACACACTGTTCAGCACACTGACCAGCACACTGTCAAACAAACTGTCCAGTACACTGTCCAGCACACCGTCCAGCACTCTGTCCAGCTCACTGTCCAGCACACTCTCCAGCACAGTGTCCAGCACACTGTGCAACACACTGTCCAACACACTGTCCAACACACTGTCCAACACACCGTCCAGCACTCTGTCCAGCACACTGTCCAGCACACCGTCCAGCACTCTGTCCAGCACACTGTCCAGCACTCTGTCCAGCTCACTGTCCAGCACACTGTCCAGCACACTGTCCAACACACTCTCCAACACACTGTCCAGCACACTGTCCAACACACCGTCCAGCACTCTATCCAGCACACTGTCCAGCACACTGTCCAGCACACCGTCCAGCACTCTGCCCAGCACACTGTCCAGCACACTGTCCAGCACACTGTCCAACACACTGTCCAGCACTCTGTCCAGCACACTGTCCAACACACTGTCCTACACACTGCCGAGCGCACTGTCCAACACACTGTCCAACACACTGTGCTACACACTGTCCTGCACACTGTCCAAACACTGCCCAGCACACTGTCCAACACACTGTCCAACACACTGTCCAACACACTGTCCAGCACACTGTCCAGCACACTGTCCAACACACTGACCAGCACACTGTCCAGCACACTGTCCAGCACACTGTCCAACGCACTGTCCAACACACTCTCCAGCACAATGTCCAACACACTGTCCAGCACACTGTCCAACACACTGTCCAACGCACTGTCCAGCACACTGTCCAGCACACTGTCCAGCACACTATCCAACACACTGTCCAGCACACTGCCCAACACACTGTCCAACACACTGTCCAACACACTGTCCAACACACTGTCCCGCACACTGTCCAACACACTGTCCAGCACACTGTCCAACACACTGTCCAGCACACTGTCCAACACACTGTCCCACACACTGTCCAACACACTGTCCAACACACTGTCCAACACACTGTCCAGCACATTGTCCAATACACTGTCCAGCACACTGTCCAACACACTGTCCAGCACATTTTCCAGCACACTGTCCAGCACACTGTCCAGCACAATGTCCAACAGACTGTCCAGCACACTGTCCAGCACACTGTCCAGCACATTGTCCAGCACACTGTCCAGCACACTGTCCAGCACACTGTCCAACACACTGTCTGGCACACTGTCCAACACACTGTCCAGCACACCGTCCAGCACTCTGTCCAGCACACCGTCCAGCACTCTGTCCAGCACACTGTCCAGCACACTGTCCAACACACTGTCCAACACACTGACCAGCACACTGTCCAGCACACTGTCCAGCACACTGTCCAACACACTATCCAGCACACTGTCCAGCACACTGTCCAACACACTGTCCAGCACACTGTCCAGCACACTGTCCAACACACTGACCATCACACTGTCCAGCACACTGTCCAACACACTGACTAGCACACTGTCCAACACACTGTCCAACACACTGTCCAACACACTGTCCAGCACACTGTCCAACACACTGTCCGGCACACTGTCCAACACACTGTCCAACACACTGTCCAACACACTGTCCAGCCCTCTGTCCAACACACTGTCCAGCACACTGTCCAGCACACTGTCCAACACACTGTCCAGCACACTGTCCAACACACTTTCCAGCACACTGTCCAACACACAGTCCAGCACACTGTCCAGCACACTGCCCAGCACACAGTCCAACACACTGCCCAACACACTGTCCAGCACACTGTCCAGCACACTGTCCAGCACACTGTCCAACACACTGTCCAGCACACTGTCCAGCACACTGTCCAGCACACTGTCCAACACACTGTCCAACATACTGTCCAGTACACTGTCCAACACATCGTCCGGGACACTGTCCAACACACTGCCCAGCACACTGTCCAGCACACTGCCCAACAGACTGTCTAGCACACTGTCCAGCAAACTGTCCAACACACTGTCCAACAAACTGTCCAACACACTGTCCAGCACACTGTCCAACACACTGTCCAGCACACTGTCCAGCACACTGTCCAACACACTGTCCAGCACACTGTCCAGCACACTGTCCAACACACTGTCCAGCACACTGTCCAACACACTTTCCAGCACACTGTCCAACACACTGTCCAGCACACTGTCCAGCACACTGCCCAGCACACAGTCCAACACACTACCCAACACACTGTCCAGCACACTGTCCAACACACTGTCCAGCACACTGTCCAGCACACTGTCCAGCACACTGTCCAACACACTGTCCAGCACACTGTCCAGCACACTGTCCAACACACTGTCCAGCACACTGTCCAACACACTGTCCGGGACACTGTCCAACACACTGCCCAGCACACTGTCCAACACACTGTCCAGCACATTGTCCAGCACACTGTCCAACACACTGTCCAGCACACTGTCCAACACACTGTCCAGCACACTGTCCAGCACACTGTCCAACACACTGTCCAGCAGACTGTCCAACACACTGTCTGGGACACTGTCAAACACACTGCCCAGCACACTGTCCAACACACTGTCCAGCACATTGTCCAGCACACTGTCCAACACACTGTCCAACACACTGACCAGCACACTGTCCAGCACACTGTCCAACACACTGTCCAACACACTGTCCAACACACTGTCCCGCACACTGTCGAACACACTGTCCAGCACACTGTCCAACACACTGTCCAGCACACTGTCCAACACACTGTCCCGCACACTGTCCAACACACTGTCCAGCACACTGTCCAATACACTGTCCAGCACACTGTCCAACACACTGTCCAGCACATTTTCCAGCACATTGTCCAACAGACTGTTCAGCACACTGTCCAGCACACTGTCCAGCACATTGTCCAGCACACTGTCCAGCACTCTGTCCAGCTCACTGTCCAACACACTGTCTGGCACACTGTCCAGCACACTGTCCAGCACAATGTCCAACAGACTGTCCAGCACACTGTCCAGCACACTGTCCAGCACATTGTCCAGCACACTGTCCAGCACTCTGTCCAGCTCACTGTCCAACACACTGTCTGGCACACTGTCCAACACACTGTCCAGCACACCGTCCAGCACTCTGTCCAGCACACCGTCCAGCACTCTGTCCAGCACACTGTCCAGCACACTGTCCAACACACTGTCCAACACACTGACCAGCACACTGCCCAGCACACTGTCCAGCACACTGTCCAACACACTATCCAGCACACTGTCCAGCACACTGTCCAACACACTGTCCAGCACACTGTCCAGCACACTGTCCAACACACTGACCATCACACTGTCCAGCACACTGTCCAACACACTGACTAGCACACTGTCCAACACACTGTCCAACACACTGTCCAACACACTGTCCAGCACACTGTCCAACACACTGTCCAGCACACTGTCCAACACACTGTCCAACACACTGTCCAACACACTGTCCAGCCCTTTGTCCAACACACTGTCCAGCACACTGTCCAGCACACTGTCCAACACACTGTCCAGCACACTGTCCAACACACTTTCCAGCACACTGTCCAACACACAGTCCAGCACACTGTCCAGCACACTGCCCAGCACACAGTCCAACACACTGCCCAACACACTGTCCAGCACACTGTCCAGCACACTGTCCAGCACACTGTCCAACACACTGTCCAGCACACTGTCCAGCACACTGTCCAGCACACTGTCCAACACACTGTCCAACGTACTGTCCAGTACACTGTCCAACACATCGTCCGGGACACTGTCCAACACACTGCCCAGCACACTGTCCAGCACACTGCCCAACAGACTGTCTAGCACACTGTCCAGCAAACTGTCCAACACACTGTCCAACAAACTGTCCAACACACTGTCCAGCACACTGTCCAACACACTGTCCAGCACACTGTCCAGCACACTGTCCAACACACTGTCCAGCACACTGTCCAGCACACTGTCCAACACACTGTCCGGCACACTGTCCAACATACTGTCCAACACACTGTCCAACAGACTGTCCAACACACTGTCCAACACACTGTCCAACACACTGTCCAACACACTGTCGAACACACTGTCCAGCACACTGTCCAACACACTGTCCAACACACTGTCCAGCACACTGTCCAGCACACTGTCCAACACACTGTCCAGCACACTGCCCAACAGACAGTCCAGCACACTGTCCTACACACTGTCCAACACACTGTCCAGCACACTGTCGAACACACTGCCCAGCACACTGTCAAGCAAACTGTCCAACACACTGTCCAACACACTGTCCAGCACACTGTCCAACACACTGTCCAACACACTGTCGAACACACTGCCCAGCACACTGTCAAGCAAACTGTCCAACACACTGTCCAACACACTGTCCAGCACACTGTCCAACACACTGTCGAACACACTGTCCAGCAGACTGTCCAGCACACTGTCCAACACACTGTCCAACACACTGTCCAACACACTGTCGAACACACTGCCCAGCACACTGTCAAGCAAACTGTCCAACACACTGTCCAACACACTGTCCAGCACACTGTCCAACACACTGTCCAACACACTGTCCAGCACACTGTCCAGCACACTGTCCAACACACTGTCCAGCACACTGTCCAGCACACTGTCCAACACACTGGCCAGCACACTGTCCAACACACTGTCCAACACACTGTCCAACACACTGTCCAACACACTGTCCAGCACAGTGTCCAACACACTGACCAGCACACTGTCCAACACACTGTCCAACACACTGTCCAACACACTGCCCAGCACACTGTCCAGCACACTGTCCAGCACACTGTCCAACACACTGTCCAGCACACTTTCCAACACGCTGTCCAGCACACTGTCCAAAACACTGTCCAGCACACTGTCCAACACACTGTCCAACACACTGTCCAGCACACTCTCCAGCACACTGTCCAGCACACTGTCCACCACACTGTCCAACACACTGTCCAGCACACTGTCCAGCACACTGTCCAACACACTGTCCAGCACAGTGTCCACCACACTGTCCAACACACTGTCCAACACACTGTCCAACACAATGTCCAGCACACTGTCGAGCACACTGTCCAGCACACTGTCCAACACACTGTTCAGCACACTGACCAGCACACTGTCAAACAAACTGTCCAGTACACTGTCCAGCACACCGTCCAGCACTCTGTCCAGCTCACTGTCCAGCACACTCTCCAGCACAGTGTCCAGCACACTGTGCAACACACTGTCCAACACACTGTCCAACACACTGTCCAACACACCGTCCAGCACTCTGTCCAGCACACTGTCCAGCACACCGTCCAGCACTCTGTCCAGCACACTGTCCAGCACTCTGTCCAGCTCACTGTCCAGCACACTGTCCAGCACACTGTCCAACACACTCTCCAACACACTGTCCAGCACACTGTCCAACACACCGTCCAGCACTCTATCCAGCACACTGTCCAGCACACTGTCCAGCACACCGTCCAGCACTCTGCCCAGCACACTGTCCAGCACACTGTCCAGCACACTGTCCAACACACTGTCCAGCACTCTGTCCAGCACACTGTCCAACACACTGTCCTACACACTGCCGAGCGCACTGTCCAACACACTGTCCAACACACTGTGCTACACACTGTCCTGCACACTGTCCAAACACTGCCCAGCACACTGTCCAACACACTGTCCAACACACTGTCCAACACACTGTCCAGCACACTGTCCAGCACACTGTCCAACACACTGACCAGCACACTGTCCAGCACACTGTCCAGCACACTGTCCAACATACTGTCCAACACACTCTCCAGCACACTGTCCAACACACTGTCCAGCACACTGTCCAACACACTGTCCAACGCACTGTCCAGCACACTGTCCAGCACACTGTCCAGCACACTATCCAACACACTGTCCAGCACACTGCCCAACACACTGACCAGCACACTGTCCAACACACTGTCCAGCACACTGTCCAACACACTGACCAGCACACTGTCCAGCACACTGTCCAACACACTGTCCAACACACTGTCCAACACACTGTCAAGCACACTGTCCAGCACACTGTCCAGCACACTGCCCAGCACACTGCCCAGCACACTGTCCAGCACACTGTCCAACACACTGTCCAACACACTGCCCAGGACACTGTCCAGCACACTGTCCAACACACAGTCCAACACACTGCCCAGCACACTGTCCAGCACACTGTCCAACACACTGTCCAGCACACTGTCCAGCACACTGTCCCACACACTGTCCAGCCCACTGTCCAACACACTGTCCAGCACACTGTCCAGCACACTGTCCAGCACACTGTCCAAAACACTGTCCAACACACTGTCCAGCACACTGTCCAACACACTGTCCAGCACACTGTCCAGGACACTGTCCAGCACTCTGTCCAACACACTGTCCAACACACTGTCCAGCACATTGTCCAGCACACTGTCCAACACACTGTCCAACACACTGTCCAGCACACTGTCCAACACACTGTCCAGCACACTGTCCAACACACTGTCCCGCACACTGTCCAACACACTGTCCAACACACTGTCCAATACACTGTCCAACACACTGTCCAACACACTGTCCATCACACTGTCCAGCACACTGTCCAATACACTATCCAGCACACTGTCCAACACACTGTCCAGCACATTGTCCAGCACACTGTCCACCACACTGTCCAACACACTGTCCAGCACACTGTCCAGCACACTGTCCAGCACTCTGTCCAGCACACTGTCCAGTACAATGTCCAACAGACTGTCCAGCACACTGTCCACCACACTGTCCAACACACTGTCCAACACACTGTCCAGCACACTTTCCAGCACACTGTCCAACACACTGTCCAGCACACTGTCCAGCACACTGTCCAACACACTGTCCAGCACACTGTCCAACACACTGTCCAACACACTGTCCAACACACTGTCCAGCACACTGTCCAACACATTGACCAGCACACTGTCCAACACACTGTCCAACACACTGACCAACACACTGTCCAGTACACTGTCCAGCACACTGTCCAACACACTGTCCAGCACACTGCCCAGCACACTGTCCAGTACACTGTCCAGCACACTGTCCAACACACTGTCCAGCACACTGTCCAACACACTGTCCAGCACACTGTCCAACACACTGTCCAGCACACTGTCCAGCACACTGTCCACGACACTGTCCAACACACTGTCCAGCACACTGTCCAGCACACTGTCCAACACACTGTCCAGCACACTGTCCACTACACTGTTCAACACACTGTCCAACACACTGTCCAGCACACTGTCCAACACACTGTCCAACACACTGTCCAGCACAGTGTCCAACACACTGACCAGCACACTGTCCAACACACTGTCCAACACACTGTCCAACACACTGTCCAACACAATGTCCAGCACACTGTCCAGCACACTGTCCAGCACACTGTCCAACACACTGTCCAACATACTGTCCAGTACACTGTCCAACACATCGTCCGGGACACTGTCCAACACACTGCCCAGCACACTGTCCAGCACACTGCCCAACAGACTGTCTAGCACACTGTCCAGCAAACTGTCCAACACACTGTCCAACAAACTGTCCAACACACTGTCCAGCACACTGTCCAGCACACTGTCCAGCACACTGTCCAACACACTGTCCAACATACTGTCCAGTACACTGTCCAACACATCGTCCGGGACACTGTCCAACACACTGCCCAGCACACTGTCCAGCACACTGCCCAACAGACTGTCTAGCACACTGTCCAGCAAACTGTCCAACACACTGTCCAACAAACTGTCCAACACACTGTCCAGCACACTGTCCAACACACTGTCCAGCACACTGTCCAGCACACTGTCCAACACACTGTCCAGCACACTGTCCAGCACACTGTCCAACACACTGTCCAGCACACTGTCCAACACACTTTCCAGCACACTGTCCAACACACTGTCCAGCACACTGTCCAGCACACTGCCCAGCACACAGTCCAACACACTACCCAACACACTGTCCAGCACACTGTCCAACACACTGTCCAGCACACTGTCCAGCACACTGTCCAGCACACTGTCCAACACACTGTCCAGCACACTGTCCAGCACACTGTCCAACACACTGTCCAGCACACTGTCCAACACACTGTCCGGGACACTGTCCAACACACTGCCCAGCACACTGTCCAACACACTGTCCAGCACATTGTCCAGCACACTGTCCAACACACTGTCCAGCACACTGTCCAACACACTGTCCAGCACACTGTCCAGCACACTGTCCAACACACTGTCCAGCAGACTGTCCAACACACTGTCTGGGACACTGTCAAACACACTGCCCAGCACACTGTCCAACACACTGTCCAGCACATTGTCCAGCACACTGTCCAACACACTGTCCAACACACTGACCAGCACACTGTCCAGCACACTGTCCAACACACTGTCCAACACACTGTCCAACACACTGTCCCGCACACTGTCGAACACACTGTCCAGCACACTGTCCAACACACTGTCCAGCACACTGTCCAACACACTGTCCCGCACACTGTCCAACACACTGTCCAGCACACTGTCCAATACACTGTCCAGCACACTGTCCAACACACTGTCCAGCACATTTTCCAGCACATTGTCCAACAGACTGTTCAGCACACTGTCCAGCACACTGTCCAGCACATTGTCCAGCACACTGTCCAGCACTCTGTCCAGCTCACTGTCCAACACACTGTCTGGCACACTGTCCAGCACACTGTCCAGCACAATGTCCAACAGACTGTCCAGCACACTGTCCAGCACACTGTCCAGCACATTGTCCAGCACACTGTCCAGCACTCTGTCCAGCTCACTGTCCAACACACTGTCTGGCACACTGTCCAACACACTGTCCAGCACACCGTCCAGCACTCTGTCCAGCACACCGTCCAGCACTCTGTCCAGCACACTGTCCAGCACACTGTCCAACACACTGTCCAACACACTGACCAGCACACTGCCCAGCACACTGTCCAGCACACTGTCCAACACACTATCCAGCACACTGTCCAGCACACTGTCCAACACACTGTCCAGCACACTGTCCAGCACACTGTCCAACACACTGACCATCACACTGTCCAGCACACTGTCCAACACACTGACTAGCACACTGTCCAACACACTGTCCAACACACTGTCCAACACACTGTCCAGCACACTGTCCAACACACTGTCCAGCACACTGTCCAACACACTGTCCAACACACTGTCCAACACACTGTCCAGCCCTTTGTCCAACACACTGTCCAGCACACTGTCCAGCACACTGTCCAACACACTGTCCAGCACACTGTCCAACACACTTTCCAGCACACTGTCCAACACACAGTCCAGCACACTGTCCAGCACACTGCCCAGCACACAGTCCAACACACTGCCCAACACACTGTCCAGCACACTGTCCAGCACACTGTCCAGCACACTGTCCAACACACTGTCCAGCACACTGTCCAGCACACTGTCCAGCACACTGTCCAACACACTGTCCAACGTACTGTCCAGTACACTGTCCAACACATCGTCCGGGACACTGTCCAACACACTGCCCAGCACACTGTCCAGCACACTGCCCAACAGACTGTCTAGCACACTGTCCAGCAAACTGTCCAACACACTGTCCAACAAACTGTCCAACACACTGTCCAGCACACTGTCCAACACACTGTCCAGCACACTGTCCAGCACACTGTCCAACACACTGTCCAGCACACTGTCCAGCACACTGTCCAACACACTGTCCGGCACACTGTCCAACATACTGTCCAACACACTGTCCAACAGACTGTCCAACACACTGTCCAACACACTGTCCAACACACTGTCCAACACACTGTCGAACACACTGTCCAGCACACTGTCCAACACACTGTCCAACACACTGTCCAGCACACTGTCCAGCACACTGTCCAACACACTGTCCAGCACACTGCCCAACAGACAGTCCAGCACACTGTCCTACACACTGTCCAACACACTGTCCAGCACACTGTCGAACACACTGCCCAGCACACTGTCAAGCAAACTGTCCAACACACTGTCCAACACACTGTCCAGCACACTGTCCAACACACTGTCCAACACACTGTCGAACACACTGCCCAGCACACTGTCAAGCAAACTGTCCAACACACTGTCCAACACACTGTCCAGCACACTGTCCAACACACTGTCGAACACACTGTCCAGCAGACTGTCCAGCACACTGTCCAACACACTGTCCAACACACTGTCCAACACACTGTCGAACACACTGCCCAGCACACTGTCAAGCAAACTGTCCAACACACTGTCCAACACACTGTCCAGCACACTGTCCAACACACTGTCCAACACACTGTCCAGCACACTGTCCAGCACACTGTCCAACACACTGTCCAGCACACTGTCCAGCACACTGTCCAACACACTGGCCAGCACACTGTCCAACACACTGTCCAACACACTGTCCAACACACTGTCCAACACACTGTCCAGCACAGTGTCCAACACACTGACCAGCACACTGTCCAACACACTGTCCAACACACTGTCCAACACACTGCCCAGCACACTGTCCAGCACACTGTCCAGCACACTGTCCAACACACTGTCCAGCACACTGTCCAACACGCTGTCCAGCACACTGTCCAAAACACTGTCCAGCACACTGTCCAACACACTGTCCAACACACTGTCCAGCACACTCTCCAGCACACTGTCCAGCACACTGTCCACCACACTGTCCAACACACTGTCCAGCACACTGTCCAGCACACTGTCCAACACACTGTCCAGCACAGTGTCCACCACACTGTCCAACACACTGTCCAACACACTGTCCAACACAATGTCCAGCACACTGTCGAGCACACTGTCCAGCACACTGTCCAACACACTGTTCAGCACACTGACCAGCACACTGTCAAACAAACTGTCCAGTACACTGTCCAGCACACCGTCCAGCACTCTGTCCAGCTCACTGTCCAGCACACTCTCCAGCACAGTGTCCAGCACACTGTGCAACACACTGTCCAACACACTGTCCAACACACTGTCCAACACACCGTCCAGCACTCTGTCCAGCACACTGTCCAGCACACCGTCCAGCACTCTGTCCAGCACACTGTCCAGCACTCTGTCCAGCTCACTGTCCAGCACACTGTCCAGCACACTGTCCAACACACTCTCCAACACACTGTCCAGCACACTGTCCAACACACCGTCCAGCACTCTATCCAGCACACTGTCCAGCACACTGTCCAGCACACCGTCCAGCACTCTGCCCAGCACACTGTCCAGCACACTGTCCAGCACACTGTCCAACACACTGTCCAGCACTCTGTCCAGCACACTGTCCAACACACTGTCCTACACACTGCCGAGCGCACTGTCCAACACACTGTCCAACACACTGTGCTACACACTGTCCTGCACACTGTCCAAACACTGCCCAGCACACTGTCCAACACACTGTCCAACACACTGTCCAACACACTGTCCAGCACACTGTCCAGCACACTGTCCAACACACTGACCAGCACACTGTCCAGCACACTGTCCAGCACACTGTCCAACATACTGTCCAACACACTCTCCAGCACACTGTCCAACACACTGTCCAGCACACTGTCCAACACACTGTCCAACGCACTGTCCAGCACACTGTCCAGCACACTGTCCAGCACACTATCCAACACACTGTCCAGCACACTGCCCAACACACTGACCAGCACACTGTCCAACACACTGTCCAGCACACTGTCCAACACACTGACCAGCACACTGTCCAGCACACTGTCCAACACACTGTCCAACACACTGTCCAACACACTGTCAAGCACACTGTCCAGCACACTGTCCAGCACACTGCCCAGCACACTGCCCAGCACACTGTCCAGCACACTGTCCAACACACTGTCCAACACACTGCCCAGGACACTGTCCAGCACACTGTCCAACACACAGTCCAACACACTGCCCAGCACACTGTCCAGCACACTGTCCAACACACTGTCCAGCACACTGTCCAGCACACTGTCCCACACACTGTCCAGCCCACTGTCCAACACACTGTCCAGCACACTGTCCAGCACACTGTCCAGCACACTGTCCAAAACACTGTCCAACACACTGTCCAGCACACTGTCCAACACACTGTCCAGCACACTGTCCAGGACACTGTCCAGCACTCTGTCCAACACACTGTCCAACACACTGTCCAGCACATTGTCCAGCACACTGTCCAACACACTGTCCAACACACTGTCCAGCACACTGTCCAACACACTGTCCAGCACACTGTCCAACACACTGTCCCGCACACTGTCCAACACACTGTCCAACACACTGTCCAATACACTGTCCAACACACTGTCCAACACACTGTCCATCACACTGTCCAGCACACTGTCCAATACACTATCCAGCACACTGTCCAACACACTGTCCAGCACATTGTCCAGCACACTGTCCACCACACTGTCCAACACACTGTCCAGCACACTGTCCAGCACACTGTCCAGCACTCTGTCCAGCACACTGTCCAGTACAATGTCCAACAGACTGTCCAGCACACTGTCCACCACACTGTCCAACACACTGTCCAACACACTGTCCAGCACACTTTCCAGCACACTGTCCAACACACTGTCCAGCACACTGTCCAGCACACTGTCCAACACACTGTCCAGCACACTGTCCAACACACTGTCCAACACACTGTCCAACACACTGTCCAGCACACTGTCCAACACATTGACCAGCACACTGTCCAACACACTGTCCAACACACTGACCAACACACTGTCCAGTACACTGTCCAGCACACTGTCCAACACACTGTCCAGCACACTGCCCAGCACACTGTCCAGTACACTGTCCAGCACACTGTCCAACACACTGTCCAGCACACTGTCCAACACACTGTCCAGCACACTGTCCAACACACTGTCCAGCACACTGTCCAGCACACTGTCCACGACACTGTCCAACACACTGTCCAGCACACTGTCCAGCACACTGTCCAACACACTGTCCAGCACACTGTCCACTACACTGTTCAACACACTGTCCAACACACTGTCCAGCACACTGTCCAACACACTGTCCAACACACTGTCCAGCACAGTGTCCAACACACTGACCAGCACACTGTCCAACACACTGTCCAACACACTGTCCAACACACTGTCCAACACAATGTCCAGCACACTGTCGAGCACACTGTCCAGCACACTGTCCAACACACTGTTCAGCACACTGACCAGCACACTGTCAAACAAACTGTCCAGTACACTGTCCAGCACACCGTCCAGCACTCTGTCCAGCTCACTGTCCAGCACACTCTCCAGCACAGTGTCCAGCACACTGTGCAACACACTGTCCAACACACTGTCCAACACACTGTCCAACACACCGTCCAGCACTCTGTCCAGCACACTGTCCAGCACACCGTCCAGCACTCTGTCCAGCACACTGTCCAGCACTCTGTCCAGCTCACTGTCCAGCACACTGTCCAGCACACTGTCCAACACAGTCTCCAACACACTGTCCAGCACACTGTCCAACACACCGTCCAGCACTCTATCCAGCACACTGTCCAGCACACTGTCCAGCACACCGTCCAGCACTCTGCCCAGCACACTGTCCAGCACACTGTCCAGCACACTGTCCAACACACTGTCCAGCACTCTGTCCAGCACACTGTCCAACACACTGTCCTACACACTGCCGAGCGCACTGTCCAACACACTGTCCAACACACTGTGCTACACACTGTCCTGCACACTGTCCAAACACTGCCCAGCACACTGTCCAACACACTGTCCAACACACTGTCCAACACACTGTCCAGCACACTGTCCAGCACACTGTCCAGCACACTGTCCAACATACTGTCCAACACACTCTCCAGCACACTGTCCAACACACTGTCCAGCACACTGTCCAACACACTGTCCAACGCACTGTCCAGCACACTGTCCAGCACACTGTCCAGCACACTATCCAACACACTGTCCAGCACACTGCCCAACACACTGACCAGCACACTGTCCAACACACTGTCCAGCACACTGTCCAACACACTGACCAGCACACTGTCCAGCACACTGTCCAACACACTGTCCAACACACTGTCCAACACACTGTCAAGCACACTGTCCAGCACACTGTCCAGCACACTGCCCAGCACACTGCCCAGCACACTGTCCAGCACACTGTCCAACACACTGTCCAACACACTGCCCAGGACACTGTCCAGCACACTGTCCAACACACTGTCCAACACACTGCCCAGCACACTGTCCAGCACACTGTCCAACACACTGTCCAGCACACTGTCCAGCACACTGTCCCACACACTGTCCAGCCCACTGTCCAACACACTGTCCAGCACACTGTCCAGCACACTGTCCAGCACACTGTCCAAAACACTGTCCAACACACTGTCCAGCACACTGTCCAACACACTGTCCAGCACACTGTCCAGGACACTGTCCAGCACTCTGTCCAACACACTGTCCAACACACTGTCCAGCACATTGTCCAGCACACTGTCCAACACACTGTCCAACACACTGTCCAGCACACTGTCCAACACACTGTCCAGCACACTGTCCAACACACTGTCCCGCACACTGTCCAACACACTGTCCAACACACTGTCCAATACACTGTCCAACACACTGTCCAACACACTGTCCATCACACTGTCCAGCACACTGTCCAATACACTATCCAGCACACTGTCCAACACACTGTCCAGCACATTGTCCAGCACACTGTCCACCACACTGTCCAACACACTGTCCAGCACACTGTCCAGCACACTGTCCAGCACTCTGTCCAGCACACTGTCCAGCACAATGTCCAACAGACTGTCCAGCACACTGTCCAGCACACTGTCCAACACACTGTCCAACACACTGTCCAGCACACTTTCCAGCACACTGTCCAACACACTGTCCAGCACACTGTCCAGCACACTGTCCAACACACTGTCCAGCACACTGTCCAACACACTGTCCAACACACTGTCCAACACACTGTCCAGCACACTGTCCAACACATTGACCAGCACACTGTCCAACACACTGTCCAACACACTGACCAACACACTGTCCAGTACACTGTCCAGCACACTGTCCAACACACTGTCCAGCACACTGCCCAGCACACTGTCCAGTACACTGTCCAGCACACTGTCCAACACACTGTCCAGCACACTGTCCAACACACTGTCCAGCACACTGTCCAACACACTGTCCAGCACACTGTCCAGCACACTGTCCACGACACTGTCCAACACACTGTCCAACACACTGTCCAGCACACTGTCCAACACACTGTCCAGCACACTGTCCACTACACTGTTCAACACACTGTCCAACACACTGTCCAGCACACTGTCCAACACACTGTCCAGCACACTGACCAGCACACTGTCCAACAAACTGTCCAGTACACTGTCCAGCACACCGTCCAGCACTCTGTCCAGCTCACTGTCCAGCACACTCTCCAGCACAGTGTCCAGCACAATGTGCAACACACTGTCCAACACACTGCCCAGCACACTGTCCAGCACACTGTCCAACACACTGTCCAGCACACTGACCAGCACACTGTCCAACAATCTGTCCAGTACACTGTCCAGCACACCGTCCTGCACTCTGTCCAGCTCACTGTCCAGCACACTCTCCAGCACAGTGTCCAGCACACTGTGCAACACACTGTCCAACACACTGTCCAACACACTGTCCAACACACTGTCCAACACACCGTCCAGCACTCTGTCCAGCACACTGTCCAGCACACCGTCCAGCACTCTGTCCAGCACACCATCCAGCACTCTGTCCAGCTCACTGTCCAGCACACTGTCCAGCACACTGTCCAACACACTGTCCAACACACTGTCCAGCACACTGTCCAACACACCGTCCAGCACTCTATCCAGCACACTGTCCAGCACACTGTCCAGCACACCGTCCAGCACACCGTCCAGCACTCTGTCCAGCACACTGTCCAGCACACTGTCCAACACACTGTCCAACACACTGCCCAGCACACCGTCCAGCACTCTGTCCAGCACACTGTCCAGCACACTGTCCAGCACACTGTAAAACACACTGTCCAACACACTGCCCAGCACACCGTCCAGCAGTCTGTCCAGCACTCTGTCCAGCACACTGTCCAGCACACTGTCCAGCACACTGTCCAACACACTGTCCAACACACTGTCCAGCACACTGTCCAACACACTGTCCAGCACACTGTCCAACACACTGTCCAACACACTGTCCAGCACACTGTCCAGCACACTGTCCAGCACACTATCCAACACACTGTCCAGCACACTGTCCAACACACTCACCAGCACACTGTCCAACACACTGTCCAGCACACTGTCCAACACACTGACCAGCACACTGTCCAGCACACTGTCCAAAACACTGTCCAACACACTGTCCAGCACACTGCCCAGCACACTGCCCAGCACACTGTCCAGCACACTGTCCAGCACACTGTCCAACACACTGTCCAACACACTGTCCAGCACACTGTCCAGCACACTGTCCAACACACTGTCCAGCACACTGTCCAGCACACTGTCCAACACATTGTTCAGCACACTGTCCAACACACTGTCCAACACAATGTCCAACACACTGTCCAGCACACTGTCCAACACATTGTCCAGCACTCTGTCCAGGACACTGTCCAGCACACTGTCCAACACACTGTCCAACACACTGTCCAGCACATTGTCCAGCACACTGTCCAACACACTGTCCAACACACTGTCCAGCACACTGTCCAACACACTGTCCAGCACACTGTCCAACACACTGTCCCGCACACTGTCCAACACACTGTCCAACACACTGTCCAATACACTGTCCAACACACTGTCCAACACACTGTCCAGCACACTGTCCAGCACACTGTCCAATACACTATCCAGCACACTGTCCAACACACTGTCCAGCACACTGTCCAGCACACTGTCCAGCACTCTGTCCAACACACTGTCCAGCACACTGTCCAGCACACTGTCCAGCACTCTGTCCAGCACACTGTCCAGCACAATGTCCAACAGACTGTCCAGCACACTGTCCAGCACACTGTCCAGCACATTGTCCAGCACACTGTCCAGCACACTGTCCAACACACTGTCCAGCACACTGTCCAACACACTGTCCAACGCACTGTCCAACAGACTGTCCAGCACACTGTCCAGCACAATGTCCAGCACAATGTCCAACAGACTGTCCAGCACACTGTCCAACACACTGTCCACCACACTGTCCAGCACACTGTCCAACACACTGTCCAGCACAATGTCCAACAGACTGTCCATCACACTGTCCAACACACTGTCCAACACACTGTCCAGCACACTGTCCAGCACACTGTCCAGCACGGTGTCCAACACACTGTCCAGCACACTGTCCAGCACACTGTCCAGCACACTGTCCAGCACACTGTCCAGCACACTGTCCAATACACTATCCAGCACACTGTCCAACACACTGTCCAGCACATTGTCCAGCACACTGTCCACCACACTGTTCAACACACTGTCCAGCACACTGTCCAGCACACTGTCCAGCACTCTGTCCAGCACACTGTCCAGCACAATGTCCAACAGACTGTCCAGCACACTGTCCAGCACACTGTCCAACACACTGTCCAACACACTGTCCAGCACACTGTCCAGCACACTGTCCAACACACTGTCCAGCACACTGTGCAACACACTGTCCAACACACTGTCCAGCACACTGTCCAACACACTGTCCAACACACTGTCCAACACACTGTCCAGCACACTGTCCAACACACTGACCAGCACACTGTCCAACACACTGTCCAACACACTGTCCAACACACTGTCCAGCACACTGTCCAGCACACTGCCCAACACACTGTCCAGCACACTGTCCAGCACACTGCCCAACACACTGTCCAGCACACTGCCCAACACACTGTCCAGCACACTGCCCAGCACAATGTCCAGCACACTGTCCAGCACACTGTCCAACACACTGTCCAGCACACTGTCCAACACACTGTCCGGCACACTGTCCAACACACAGTCCAGCACACTGTCCAGCACACTGTCCAACACACTGTCCAACACACTGTCCAGCACACTGTCCCGCACACTGTCCAGCACACTGTCCAACAAACTGTCCAACACACTGTCCAGCACACTGTCCAACACACTGTCCAACACACTGTCCAACACACTGTCCACTACACTGTCCAACACACTGTCCAACACACTGTCCAGCACACTGTCCAACACACTGTCCAGCACACTGACCAGCACACTGTCCAACAAACTGTCCAGTACACTGTCCAGCACACCGTCCAGCACTCTGTCCAGCTCACTGTCCAGCACACTCTCCAGCACAGTGTCCAGCACACTGTGCAACACACTGTCCAACACACCGTCCAGCACTCTGTCCAGCACACTGTCCAACACACCGTCCAGCACTCTGTCCAGCACACTGTCCAGCACTCTGTCCAGCTCACTGTCCAGCACACTGTCCAGCACACTGTCCAACACACTGTCCAACACAATGTCCAGCACACTGTCCAACACACCGTCCAGCACTCTATCCAGCACACTGTCCAGCACACTGTCCAGCACACCGTCCAGCACACTGTCCAACACACTGTCCAACACACTGTCCAACACACTGTCCAACACACTGTCCAGCACACTGTCCAGCACACTGTCCAACACACTGTCCAACACACTGCCCAGCACACCGTCCAGCTCTCTGTCCAGCACTCTGTCCAGCACATTGTCCAACACACTGTCCTACACACTGCCGAGCGCACTGTCCAACACACTGTCCAACACACTGTGCTACACACTGTCCTGCACACTGTCCAAACACTGCCCAGCACACTGTCCAACACACTGTCCAACACAACTCTCCAACACACTGTCCAGCACACAGTCCAGCACACTGTCCAACACACTGACCAGCACACTGTCCAGCACACTGTCCAGCACACTGTCCAACACACTGTCCAACACACTGTCCAGCACACTGTCCAGCACACTGTCCAACACACTGTCCAGCACACTGTCCACACACTGTCCCACACACTGTCCAGCCCACTGTCCAACACACTGTCCAGCACACTGTCCAGCACACTGTCCAACACACTGTCCAGCACACTGTCCAGCACACTGTCCAACACATTGTTCAGCACACTGTCCAACACACTGTCCAGCACACTGTCCAACACATTGTCCAGCACACTGTCCAGGACACTGTCCAGCACACTGTCCAACACACTGTCCAACACACTGTCCAGCACATTGTCCAGCACACTGTCCAACACACTGTCCAACACACTGTCCAGCACACTGTCCAACACACTGTCCAACACACTGTCCAGCACACTGTCCAACACACTGTCCAGCACACTGTCCAACACACTGTCCTGCACACTGTCCAGCACACTGTCCAACACACTGTCCAGCCCACTGTCCAACACACTGTCCTGCACACTGTCCAGCACACTGTCCAGCACACTGTCCAGCACACTGTCCAACACACTGTCCAATACACTGTCCAGCCCACTGTCCAACACACTGTCCTGCACACTGTCCAGCACACTGTCCAACACACTGTCCAACACACTGTCCAGCACACTGTCCAGCACACTGTCCAATACACTATCCAGCACACTGTCCAACACACTGTCCACCACACTGTCCAACACACTGTCCAGCACACTGTCCAGCACACTGTCCAGCACTCTGTCCAGCACACTGTCCAGCACAATGTCCAACAGACTGTCCAGCACACTGTCCAGCACACTGTCCAGCACATTGTCCAGCACACTGTCCAACACACTGTCCAGCACATTGTCCAGCACACTGTCCACCACACTGTCCAACACACTTTCCAGCACACTGTCCAGCACACTGTCCAGCACTCTGTCCAGCACAATGTCCAGCACAATGTCCAACAGACTGTCCAGCACACTGTCCAGCACACTGTCCAGCACATTGTCCAGCACACTGTCCAGCACACTGTCCAGGACACTGTCCAACACACTGTCCAGCACACTGTCCAACACACTGTCCAGCACACTGTCCAACGCACTGTCCAACAGACTGTCCAGCACACTGTCCAGCACAATGTCCAACACACTGTCCAACACACTGTCAAACACACTGTCCAGCACACTGTCAAACACACTGTCCAGCACACTGTCCAGCACACTGCCCAACACACTGTCCAGCAAACTGCCCAGCACAATGTCCAGCACACTGTCCAGCACACTGTCCAGCACTCTGTCCAGCACACTGTCCAGCACAATGTCCAACAGACTGTCCAGCACACTGTCCAGCACACTGTCCAACACACTGTCCAGCACACTGTCCAACACACTGTCCTGCACACTGTCCAGCACACTGTCCAACACACTGTCCAGCCCACTGTCCAACACACTGTCCTGCACACTGCCCAGCACACTGTCCAGCACACTGTCCAGCACACTGTCCAACACACTGTCCAATACACTGTCCAGCCCACTGTCCAACACACTGTCCTGCACACTGTCCAGCACACTGTCCAACACACTGTCCAACACACTGTCCAGCACACTGTCCAGCACACTGTCCAATACACTATCCAGCACACTGTCCAACACACTGTCCACCACACTGTCCAACACACTGTCCAGCACACTGTCCAGCACACTGTCCAGCACTCTGTCCAGCACACTGTCCAGCACAATGTCCAGCAGACTGTCCAGCACACTGTCCAGCACACTGTCCAGCACATTGTCCAGCACACTGTCCAACACACTGTCCAGCACATTGTCCAGCACACTGTCCACCACACTGTCCAACACACTGTCCAGCACACTGTCCAGCACACTGTCCAGCACTCTGTCCAGCACACTGTCCAGCACAATGTCCAACAGACTGTCCAGCACACTGTCCAGCACACTGTCCAGCACATTGTCCAGCACACTGTCCAGCACACTGTCCAGCACACTGTCCAACACACTGTCCAGCACACTGTCCAACACACTGTCCAGCACACTGTCCAACGCACTGTCCAACAGACTGTCCAGCACACTGTCCAGCACAATGTCCAACACACTGTCCAACACACTGTCAAACACACTGTCCAGCACACTGTCAAACACACTGTCCAGCACACTGTCCAGCACACTGCCCAACACACTGTCCAGCAAACTGCCCAGCACAATGTCCAGCACACTGTCCAGCACACTGTCCAGCACTCTGTCCAGCACACTGTCCAGCACAATGTCCAACAGACTGTCCAGCACACTGTCCAGCACACTGTCCAACACACTGTCCAACACACTGTCCAGCACACTGTCCAGCACACTGTCCAACACACTGTCCAGCACACTGTCCAGCACACTGTCCAACACACTGTCCAGCACACTGTCCAACACACTGTCCAACACACTGTCCAACACACTGTCCAACACACTGTCCAGCACACTGTCCAACACACTGACCAGCACACTGTCCAACACACTGTCCAACACACTGTCCAACACACTGTCCAGCACACTGTCCAGCACACTGCCCAACACACTGTCCAGCACACTGTCCAGCACACTGCCCAACACACTGTCCAGCACACTGTCCAGCACACTGCCCAACACACTGTCCAGCACACTGCCCAGCACAATGTCCAGCACACTGTCCAGCACACTGTCCAACACACTGTCCAGCACACTGTCCAACACACTGTCCAGCACACTGTCCAACACACTATCCAGCACACTGTCCAACACACAGTCCAGCACACTGTCCAGCACACTGTCCAACACACTGTCCAACACACTGTCCAGCACACTGTCCAGCACACTGTCCAGCACACTGTCCAACAAACTGTCCAACACACTGTCCAGCACACTGTCCAACACACTGTCCAACACACTGTCCAACACACTGTCCACTACACTGTCCAACACACTGTCCAACACACTGTCCAGCACACTGTCCAACACACTGTCTAGCACACTGACCAGCACACTGTCCAACAAACTGTCCAGTACACTGTCCAGCACACCGTCCAACACACTGTCTAGCACACTGTCCAGCACACTGTCCAACACACTGTCCAGCAAACTGTCCAGCACACTGTCCAACACATTGTTCAGCACACTGTCCAACACACTGTCCAGCACACTGTCCAACACATTGTCCAGCACACTGTCCAGGACACTGTCCAGAACACTGTCCAACACACTGTCCAACACACTGTCCAGCACATTGTCCAGCACACTGTCCAACACACTGTCCAACACACTGTCCAGCACACTGTCCAACACACTGTCCAACACACTGTCCAGCACACTGTCCAACACACTGTCCAGCACACTGTCCAACACACTGTCCTGCACACTGTCCAGCACACTGTCCAACACACTGTCCAGCCCACTGTCCAACACACTGTCCTGCACACTGTCCAGCACACTGTCCAGCACACTGTCCAGCACACTGTCCAACACACTGTCCAATACACTGTCCAGCCCACTGTCCAACACACTGTCCTGCACACTGTCCAGCACACTGTCCAACACACTGTCCAACACACTGTCCAGCACACTGTCCAGCACACTGTCCAATACACTATCCAGCACACTGTCCAACACACTGTCCACCACACTGTCCAACACACTGTCCAGCACACTGTCCAGCACACTGTCCAGCACTCTGTCCAGCACACTGTCCAGCACAATGTCCAACAGACTGTCCAGCACACTGTCCAGCACACTGTCCAGCACATTGTCCAGCACACTGTCCAACACACTGTCCAGCACATTGTCCAGCACACTGTCCACCACACTGTCCAACATACTGTCCAGCACACTGTCCAGCACACTGTCCAGCACTCTGTCCAGCACACTGTCCAACAGACTGTCCAGCACACTGTCCAGCACATTGTCCAGCACACTGTCCAGCACACTGTCCAACACACTGTCCAGCACACTGTCCAACACACTGTCCAGCACACTGTCCAACGCACTGTCCAACAGACTGTCCAGCACACTGTCCAGCACAATGTCCAACACACTGTCCAACACACTGTCAAACACACTGTCCAGCACACTGTCAAACACACTGTCCAGCACACTGTCCAGCACACTGCCCAACACACTGTCCAGCAAACTGCCCAGCACAATGTCCAGCACACTGTCCAGCACACTGTCCAGCACTCTGTCCAGCACACTGTCCAGCACAATGTCCAACAGACTGTCCAGCACACTGTCCAACACACTGTCCAACACACTGTCCAGCACACTGTCCAGCACACTGTCCAACACACTGTCCAGCACACTGTCCAGCACACTGTCCAACACACTGTCCAGCACACTGTCCAACACACTGTCCAACACACTGTCCAACACACTGTCCAGCACACTGTCCAATACACTGACCAGCACACTGTCCAACACACTGTCCAACACACTGTCCAACACACTGTCCAGCACACTGTCCAGCACACTGCCCAACACACTGTCCAGCACACTGTCCAGCACACTGCCCAACACACTGTCCAGCACACTGTCCAGCACACTGCCCAACACACTGTCCAGCACACTGCCCAGCACAATGTCCAGCACACTGTCCAGCACACTCTCCAACACACTGTCCAGCACACTGTCCAACACACTGTCCAGCACACTGTCCAACACACTATCCAGCACACTGTCCAACACACAGTCCAGCACACTGTCCAGCACACTGTCCAACACACTGTCCAACACGCTGTCCAGCACACTGTCCAGCACACTGTCCAGCACACTGTCCAACAAACTGTCCAACACACTGTCCAGCACACTGTCCAACACACTGTCCAACACACTGTCCAACACACTGTCCACTACACTGTCCAACACACTGTCCAACACACTGTCCAGCACACTGTCCAACACACTGTCCAGCACACTGACCAGCACACTGTCCAACAAACTGTCCAGTACACTGTCCAGCACACCGTCCAGCACTCTGTCCAGCTCACTGTCCAGCACACTCTCCAGCACAGTGTCCAGCACACTGTGCAACACACTGTCCAACACACCGTCCAGCACTCTGTCCAGCACACTGTCCAGCACACCGTCCAGCACTCTGTCCAGCACACCGTCCAGCACTCTGTCCAGCTCACTGTCCAGCACACTGTCCAGCACACTGTCCAACACACTGTCCAACACACTGTCCAGCACACTGTCCAGCACACTGTCCAACACACTGTCCAACACACCGTCCAGCACACTGTCCAGCACACTGTCCAACACACTGTCCAGCACTCTATCCAGCACACTGTCCAGCACACTGTCCAGCACACTGTCCAACACACTGTCCAACACACTGTCCAGCACACTGTCCAGCACACTGTCCAACACACTGTCCAACACACTGCCCAGCACACCGTCCAGCACTCTGTCCAGCACTCTGTCCAGCACATTGTCCAACACACTGTCCTACACACTGCCGAGCGCACTGTCCAACACACTGTCCAACATACTGTGCTACACACTGTCCTGCACACTGTCCAAACACTGCCCAGCACACTGTCCAACACACTGTCCAACACAACTCTCCAACACACTGTCCAGCACACTGTCCAGCACACTGTCCAACACACTGACCAGCACACTGTCCAGCACACTGTCCAGCACACTGTCCAACACACTGTCCAACACACTGTCCAGCACACTGTCCAACACACTGTCCAGCACACTGTCCAACACACTGTCCAACACACTGTCCAGCACACTGTCCAGCACACTGTCCAGCACACTATCCAACACACTGTCCAGCACACTGTCCAACACACTGACCAGCACACTGTCCAACACACTGTCCAGCACACTGTCCAACACACTGACCAGCACACTGTCCAGCACACTGTCCAACACACTGTCCAACACACTGTCCAGCACACTGTCCAGCACACTGCCCAGCACACTGCCCAGCACACTGTCCAGCACACTGTCCAGCACACTGTCCAACACACTGTCCAACACACTGCCCAGCACACTGTCCAGCACACTGTCCAGCACACTGTCCAGCACACTGTCCAGCACACTGTCCAACACACTGTCCAACACACTGTCCAGCACACTGTCCAGCACACTGTTCAACACACTGTCCAGCACACTGTCCAGCACACTGCCCAACACACTGTCCAGCACACTGTCCAGCACACTGCCCAACACACTGTCCAGCACACTGCCCAGCACAATGTCCAGCACACTGTCCAGCACACTGTCCAACACACTGTCCAGCACACTGTCCAACACACTGTCCAGCACACTGTCCAACACACTATCCAGCACACTGTCCAACACACAGTCCAGCACACTGTCCAGCACACTGTCCAACACACTGTCCAACACACTGTCCAGCACACTGTCCAGCACACTGTCCAGCACACTGTCCAACAAACTGTCCAACACACTGTCCAGCACACTGTCCAACACACTGTCCAACACACTGTCCAACACACTGTCCACTACACTGTCCAACACACTGTCCAACACACTGTCCAGCACACTGTCCAACACACTGTCCAGCACACTGACCAGCACACTGTCCAACAAACTGTCCAGTACACTGTCCAGCACACCGTCCAGCACTCTGTCCAGCTCACTGTCCAGCACACTCTCCAGCACAGTGTCCAGCACACTGTGCAACACACTGTCCAACACACCGTCCAGCACTCTGTCCAGCACACTGTCCAGCACACCGTCCAGCACTCTGTCCAGCACACCGGCCAGCACTCTGTCCAGCTCACTGTCCAGCACACTGTCCAGCACACTGTCCAACACACTGTCCAACACACTGTCCAGCACACTGTCCAGCACACTGTCCAACACACTGTCCAACACACCGTCCAGCACACTGTCCAGCACACTGTCCAACACACTGTCCAGCACTCTATCCAGCACACTGTCCAGCACACTGTCCAGCACACTGTCCAACACACTGTCCAACACACTGTCCAACACACTGTCCAGCACACTGTCCAGCACACTGTCCAACACACTGTCCAACACACTGCCCAGCACACCGTCCAGCACTCTGTCCAGCACTCTGTCCAGCACATTGTCCAACACACCGTCCTACACACTGCCGAGCGCACTGTCAAACACACTGTCCAACATACTGTGCTACACACTGTCCTGCACACTGTCCAAACACTGCCCAGCACACTGTCCAACACACTGTCCAACACAACTCTCCAACACACTGTCCAGCACACTGTCCAGCACACTGTCCAACACACTGACCAGCACACTGTCCAGCACACTGTCCAGCACACTGTCCAACACACTGTCCAACACACTGTCCAGCACACTGTCCAACACACTGTCCAGCACACTGTCCAACACACTGTCCAACACACTGTCCAGCACACTGTCCAGCACACTGTCCAGCACACTATCCAACACACTGTCCAGCACACTGTCCAACACACTGACCAGCACACTGTCCAACACACTGTCCAACACACTGTCCAACACACTGTCCAGCACACTGTCCAGCACACTGTCCAACACACTGTCCAACACACTGCCCAGCACACCGTCCAGCACTCTGTCCAGCACTCTGTCCAGCACATTGTCCAACACACTGTCCTACACACTGCCGAGCGCACTGTCCAACACACTGTCCAACATACTGTGCTACACACTGTCCTGCACACTGTCCAAACACTGCCCAGCACACTGTCCAACACACTGTCCAACACAACTCTCCAACACACTGTCCAGCACACTGTCCAGCACACTGTCCAACACACTGACCAGCACACTGTCCAGCACACAGTACAGCACACTGTCCAACACACTGTCCAACACACTGTCCAGCACACTGTCCAACACACTGTCCAGCACACTGTCCAACACACTGTCCAACACACTGTCCAGCACACTGTCCAGCACACTGTCCAGCACACTATCCAACACACTGTCCAGCACACTGTCCAACACACTGACCAGCACACTGTCCAACACACTGTCCAGCACACTGTCCAACACACTGACCAGCACACTGTCCAGCACACTGTCCAACACACTGTCCAACACACTGTCCAGCACACTGTCCAGCACACTGCCCAGCACACTGCCCAGCACACTGTCCAGCACACTGTCCAGCACACTGTCCAACACACTGTCCAACACACTGCCCAGCACACTGTCCAGCACACTGTCCAACACACTGTCCAGCACACTGTCCAGCACACTGCCCAACACACTGTCCAGCACACTGTCCAGCACACTGCCCAACACACTGTCCAGCACACTGCCCAGCACAATGTCCAGCACACTGTCCAGCAGACTGTCCAACACACTGTCCAGCACACTGTCCAACACACTGTCCAGCACACTGTCCAACACACTATCCAGCACACTGTCCAACACACAGTCCAGCACACTGTCCAGCACACTGTCCAACACACTGTCCAACACACTGTCCAGCACACTGTCCAGCACACTGTCCAGCACACTGTCCAACAAACTGTCCAACACACTGTCCAGCACACTGTCCAACACACTGTCCAACACACTGTCCAACACACTGTCCACTACACTGTCCAACACACTGTCCAACACACTGTCCAGCACACTGTCCAACACACTGTCCAGCACACTGACCAGCACACTGTCCAACAAACTGTCCAGTACACTGTCCAGCACACCGTCCAGCACTCTGTCCAGCTCACTGTCCAGCACACTCTCCAGCACAGTGTCCAGCACACTGTGCAACACACTGTCCAACACACCGTCCAGCACTCTGTCCAGCACACTGTCCAGCACACCGTCCAGCACTCTGTCCAGCACACCGTCCAGCACTCTGTCCAGCTCACTGTCCAGCACACTGTCCAGCACACTGTCCAACACACTGTCCAACACACTGTCCAGCACACTGTCCAGCACACTGTCCAACACACTGTCCAACACACCGTCCAGCACACTGTCCAGCATACTGTCCAACACACTGTCCAGCACTCTATCCAGCACACTGTCCAGCACACTGTCCAGCACACTGTCCAACACACTGTCCAACACACTGTCCAACACACTGTCCAGCACACTGTCCAGCACACTGTCCAACACACTGTCCAACACACTGCCCAGCACACCGTCCAGCACTCTGTCCAGCACTCTGTCCAGCACATTGTCCAACACACTGTCCTACACACTGCCGAGCGCACTGTCCAACACACTGTCCAACATACTGTGCTACACACTGTCCTGCACACTGTCCAAACACTGCCCAGCACACTGTCCAACACACTGTCCAACACAACTCTCCAACACACTGTCCAGCACACTGTCCAGCACACTGTCCAACACACTGACCAGCACACTGTCCAGCACACTGTCCAGCACACTGTCCAACACACTGTCCAACACACTGTCCAGCACACTGTCCAACACACTGTCCAGCACACTGTCCAACACACTGTCCAACACACTGTCCAGCACACTGTACAGCACACTGTCCAACACACTGACCAGCACACTGTCCAACACACTGTCCAACACACTGTCCAACACACTGTCCAGCACACCGTCCAGCACTCTGTCCAGCACTCTGTCCAGCACATTGTCCAACACACTGTCCTACACACTGCCGAGCGCACTGTCCAACACACTGTCCAACATACTGTGCTACACACTGTCCTGCACACTGTCCAAACACTGCCCAGCACACTGTCCAACACACTGTCCAACACAACTCTCCAACACACTGTCCAGCACACTGTCCAGCACACTGTCCAGCACACTGCCCAACACACTGTCCAGCACACTGTCCAGCACACTGCCCAACACACTGTCCAGCACACTGTCCAGCACACTGCCCAACACACTGTCCAGCACACTGCCCAGCACAATGTCCAGCACACTGTCCAGCACACTCTCCAACACACTGTCCAGCACACTGTCCAACACACTGTCCAGCACACTGTCCAACACACTATCCAGCACACTGTCCAACACACAGTCCAGCACACTGTCCAGCACACTGTCCAACACACTGTCCAACACGCTGTCCAGCACACTGTCCAGCACACTGTCCAGCACACTGTCCAACAAACTGTCCAACACACTGTCCAGCACACTGTCCAACACACTGTCCAACACACTGTCCAACACACTGTCCACTACACTGTCCAACACACTGTCCAACACACTGTCCAGCACACTGTCCAACACACTGTCCAGCACACTGACCAGCACACTGTCCAACAAACTGTCCAGTACACTGTCCAGCACACCGTCCAGCACTCTGTCCAGCTCACTGTCCAGCACACTCTCCAGCACAGTGTCCAGCACACTGTGCAACACACTGTCCAACACACCGTCCAGCACTCTGTCCAGCACACTGTCCAGCACACCGTCCAGCACTCTGTCCAGCACACCGTCCAGCACTCTGTCCAGCTCACTGTCCAGCACACTGTCCAGCACACTGTCCAACACACTGTCCAACACACTGTCCAGCACACTGTCCAGCACACTGTCCAACACACTGTCCAACACACCGTCCAGCACACTGTCCAGCACACTGTCCAACACACTGTCCAGCACTCTATCCAGCACACTGTCCAGCACACTGTCCAGCACACTGTCCAACACACTGTCCAACACACTGTCCAGCACACTGTCCAGCACACTGTCCAACACACTGTCCAACACACTGCCCAGCACACCGTCCAGCACTCTGTCCAGCACTCTGTCCAGCACATTGTCCAACACACTGTCCTACACACTGCCGAGCGCACTGTCCAACACACTGTCCAACATACTGTGCTACACACTGTCCTGCACACTGTCCAAACACTGCCCAGCACACTGTCCAACACACTGTCCAACACAACTCTCCAACACACTGTCCAGCACACTGTCCAGCACACTGTCCAACACACTGACCAGCACACTGTCCAGCACACTGTCCAACACACTGTCCAACACACTGTCCAGCACACTGTCCAACACACTGTCCAGCACACTGTCCAACACACTGTCCAACACACTGTCCAGCACACTGTCCAGCACACTGTCCAGCACACTATCCAACACACTTTCCAGCACACTGTCCAACACACTGACCAGCACACTGTCCAACACACTGTCCAGCACACTGTCCAACACACTGACCAGCACACTGTCCAGCACACTGTCCAACACACTGTCCAACACACTGTCCAGCACACTGTCCAGCACACTGCCCAGCACACTGCCCAGCACACTGTCCAGCACACTGTCCAGCACACTGTCCAACACACTGTCCAACACACTGCCCAGCACACTGTCCAGCACACTGTCCAGCACACTGTCCAGCACACTGTCCAGCACACTGTCCAACACACTGTCCAGCACACTGTCCAGCACACTGTTCAACACACTGTCCAGCACACTGTCCAGCACACTGCCCAACACACTGTCCAGCACACTGTCCAGCACACTGCCCAACACACTGTCCAGCACACTGCCCAGCACAATGTCCAGCACACTGTCCAGCACACTGTCCAACACACTGTCCAGCACACTGTCCAACACACTGTCCAGCACACTGTCCAACACACTATCCAGCACACTGTCCAACACACAGTCCAGCACACTGTCCAGCACACTGTCCAACACACTGTCCAACACACTGTCCAGCACACTGTCCAGCACACTGTCCAGCACACTGTCCAACAAACTGTCCAACACACTGTCCAGCACACTGTCCAACACACTGTCCAACACACTGTCCAACACACTGTCCACTACACTGTCCAACACACTGTCCAACACACTGTCCAGCACACTGTCCAACACACTGTCCAGCACACTGACCAGCACACTGTCCAACAAACTGTCCAGGACACTGTCCAGCACACCGTCCAGCACTCTGTCCAGCTCACTGTCCAGCACACTCTCCAGCACAGTGTCCAGCACACTGTGCAACACACTGTCCAACACACCGTCCAGCACTCTGTCCAGCACACTGTCCAGCACACCGTCCAGCACTCTGTCCAGCACACCGGCCAGCACTCTGTCCAGCTCACTGTCCAGCACACTGTCCAGCACACTGTCCAACACACTGTCCAACACACTGTCCAGCACACTGTCCAGCACACTGTCCAACACACTGTCCAACACACCGTCCAGCACACTGTCCAGCACACTGTCCAACACACTGTCCAGCACTCTATCCAGCACACTGTCCAGCACACTGTCCAGCACACTGTCCAACACACTGTCCAACACACTGTCCAACACACTGTCCAGCACACTGTCCAGCACACTGTCCAACACACTGTCCAACACACTGCCCAGCACACCGTCCAGCACTCTGTCCAGCACTCTGTCCAGCACATTGTCCAACACACCGTCCTACACACTGCCGAGCGCACTGTCAAACACACTGTCCAACATACTGTGCTACACACTGTCCTGCACACTGTCCAAACACTGCCCAGCACACTGTCCAACACACTGTCCAACACAACTCTCCAACACACTGTCCAGCACACTGTCCAGCACACTGTCCAACACACTGACCAGCACACTGTCCAGCACACTGTCCAGCACACTGTCCAACACACTGTCCAACACACTGTCCAGCACACTGTCCAACACACTGTCCAGCACACTGTCCAACACACTGTCCAACACACTGTCCAGCACACTGTCCAGCACACTGTCCAGCACACTATCCAACACACTGTCCAGCACACTGTCCAACACACTGACCAGCACACTGTCCAACACACTGTCCAACACACTGTCCAACACACTGTCCAGCACACTGTCCAGCACACTGTCCAACACACTGTCCAACACACTGCCCAGCACACCGTCCAGCACTCTGTCCAGCACTCTGTCCAGCACATTGTCCAACACACTGTCCTACACACTGCCGAGCGCACTGTCCAACACACTGTCCAACATACTGTGCTACACACTGTCCTGCACACTGTCCAAACACTGCCCAGCACACTGTCCAACACACTGTCCAACACAACTCTCCAACACACTGTCCAGCACACTGTCCAGCACACTGTCCAACACACTGACCAGCACACTGTCCAGCACACAGTACAGCACACTGTCCAACACACTGTCCAACACACTGTCCAGCACACTGTCCAACACACTGTCCAGCACACTGTCCAACACACTGTCCAACACACTGTCCAGCACACTGTCCAGCACACTGTCCAGCACACTATCCAACACACTGTCCAGCACACTGTCCAACACACTGACCAGCACACTGTCCAACACACTGTCCAGCACACTGTCCAACACACTGACCAGCACACTGTCCAGCACACTGTCCAACACACTGTCCAACACACTGTCCAGCACACTGTCCAGCACACTGCCCAGCACACTGCCCAGCACACTGTCCAGCACACTGTCCAGCACACTGTCCAACACACTGTCCAACACACTGCCCAGCACACTGTCCAGCACACTGTCCAACACACTGTCCAGCACACTGTCCAGCACACTGCCCAACACACTGTCCAGCACACTGTCCAGCACACTGCCCAACACACTGTCCAGCACACTGCCCAGCACAATGTCCAGCACACTGTCCAGCAGACTGTCCAACACACTGTCCAGCACACTGTCCAACACACTGTCCAGCACACTGTCCAACACACTATCCAGCACACTGTCCAACACACAGTCCAGCACACTGTCCAGCACACTGTCCAACACACTGTCCAACACACTGTCCAGCACACTGTCCAGCACACTGTCCAGCACACTGTCCAACAAACTGTCCAACACACTGTCCAGCACACTGTCCAACACACTGTCCAACACACTGTCCAACACACTGTCCACTACACTGTCCAACACACTGTCCAACACACTGTCCAGCACACTGTCCAACACACTGTCCAGCACACTGACCAGCACACTGTCCAACAAACTGTCCAGTACACTGTCCAGCACACCGTCCAGCACTCTGTCCAGCTCACTGTCCAGCACACTCTCCAGCACAGTGTCCAGCACACTGTGCAACACACTGTCCAACACACCGTCCAGCACTCTGTCCAGCACACTGTCCAGCACACCGTCCAGCACTCTGTCCAGCACACCGTCCAGCACTCTGTCCAGCTCACTGTCCAGCACACTGTCCAGCACACTGTCCAACACACTGTCCAACACACTGTCCAGCACACTGTCCAGCACACTGTCCAACACACTGTCCAACACACCGTCCAGCACACTGTCCAGCATACTGTCCAACACACTGTCCAGCACTCTATCCAGCACACTGTCCAGCACACTGTCCAGCACACTGTCCAACACACTGTCCAACACACTGTCCAACACACTGTCCAGCACACTGTCCAGCACACTGTCCAACACACTGTCCAACACACTGCCCAGCACACCGTCCAGCACTCTGTCCAGCACTCTGTCCAGCACATTGTCCAACACACTGTCCTACACACTGCCGAGCGCACTGTCCAACACACTGTCCAACATACTGTGCTACACACTGTCCTGCACACTGTCCAAACACTGCCCAGCACACTGTCCAACACACTGTCCAACACAACTCTCCAACACACTGTCCAGCACACTGTCCAGCACACTGTCCAACACACTGACCAGCACACTGTCCAGCACACTGTCCAGCACACTGTCCAACACACTGTCCAACACACTGTCCAGCACACTGTCCAACACACTGTCCAGCACACTGTCCAACACACTGTCCAACACACTGTCCAGCACACTGTACAGCACACTGTCCAACACACTGACCAGCACACTGTCCAACACACTGTCCAACACACTGTCCAACACACTGTCCAGCACACTGTCCAGCACACTGTCCAACACACTGTCCAACACACTGCCCAGCACACCGTCCAGCACTCTGTCCAGCACTCTGTCCAGCACATTGTCCAACACACTGTCCTACACACTGCCGAGCGCACTGTCCAACACACTGTCCAACATACTGTGCTACACACTGTCCTGCACACTGTCCAAACACTGCCCAGCACACTGTCCAACACACTGTCCAACACAACTCTCCAACACACTGTCCAGCACACTGTCCAGCACACTGTCCAACACACTGACCAGCACACTGTCCAGCACACAGTCCAGCACACTGTCCAACACACTGTCCAACACACTGTCCAGCACACTGTCCAACACACTGTCCAGCACACTATCCAACACACTGTCCAACACACTGTCCAGCACACTGTCCAGCACACTGTCCAGCACACTATCCAACACACTGTCCAGCACACTGTCCAACACACTGACCAGCACACTGTCCAACACACTGTCCAGCACACTGTCCAACACACTGACCAGCACACTGTCCAGCACACTGTCCAACACACTGTCCAACACACTGTCCAGCACACTGTCCAGCACACTGCCCAGCACACTGCCCAGCACACTGTCCAGCACACTGTCCAGCACACTGTCCAACACACTGTCCAACACACTGCCCAGCACACTGTCCAGCACACTGTCCAACACACTGTCCAGCACACTGTCCAGCACACTGCCCAACACACTGTCCAGCACACTGTCCAGCACACTGCCCAACACACTGTCCAGCACACTGCCCAGCACAATGTCCAGCACACTGTCCAGCAGACTGTCCAACACACTGTCCAGCACACTGTCCAACACACTGTCCAGCACACTGTCCAACACACTATCCAGCACACTGTCCAACACACAGTCCAGCACACTGTCCAGCACACTGTCCAACACACTGTCCAACACACTGTCCAGCACACTGTCCAGCACACTGTCCAGCACACTGTCCAACAAACTGTCCAACACACTGTCCAGCACACTGTCCAACACACTGTCCAACACACTGTCCAACACACTGTCCACTACACTGTCCAACACACTGTCCAACACACTGTCCAGCACACTGTCCAACACACTGTCCAGCACACTGACCAGCACACTGTCCAACAAACTGTCCAGTACACTGTCCAGCACACCGTCCAGCACTCTGTCCAGCTCACTGTCCAGCACACTCTCCAGCACAGTGTCCAGCACACTGTGCAACACACTGTCCAACACACCGTCCAGCACTCTGTCCAGCACACTGTCCAGCACACCGTCCAGCACTCTGTCCAGCACACCGTCCAGCACTCTGTCCAGCTCACTGTCCAGCACACTGTCCAGCACACTGTCCAACACACTGTCCAGCACACTGTCCAGCACACTGTCCAACACACTGTCCAGCACACTGTCCAGCACACTGACCAGCACACTGTCCAGCACACTGTCCAACACACTGTCCAGCACACTGTCCAGCACACTGTCCAACACACTGTCCAACACACCGTCCAGCACACTGTCCAGCATACTGTCCAACACACTGTCCAGCACTCTATCCAGCACACTGTCCAGCACACTGTCCAGCACACTGTCCAACACACTGTCCAACACACTGTCCAACACACTGTCCAGCACACTGTCCAGCACACTGTCCAACACACTGTCCAACACACTGCCCAGCACACCGTCCAGCACTCTGTCCAGCACTCTGTCCAGCACATTGTCCAACACACTGTCCTACACACTGCCGAGCGCACTGTCCAACACACTGTCCAACATACTGTCCAACACAACTCTCCAACACACTGTCCAGCACACTGTCCAGCACACTGTCCAACACACTGACCAGCACACTGTCCAGCACACTGTCCAGCACACTGTCCAGCACACTGTCCAGCACACTGTCCAACACACTGTCCAACACACTGTCCAGCACACTGTCCAACACACTGTCCAGCACACTGTCCAACACACTGTCCAACACACTGTCCAGCACACTGTCCAGCTGACTGTCCAGCACACTATCCAACACACTGTCCAGCACACTGTCCAACACACTGACCAGCACACTGTCCAACACACTGTCCAGCACACTGTCCAGCACACTGTCCAGCACACTGTCCAGCCCACTGTCCAACACACTGTCCAGCACACTGTCCAGCACACTGTCCAACACACTGTCCAGCACACTGTCCAGCACACTGTCCAACACACTGTTCAGCACACTGTCCAGCACACTGTCCAACACACTGCCCAGCACACTGTCCAGCACACTGTCCAACACACTGTCCAACACATTGTCCAGCACACTGTCCAGCACACTGTCCAACACACTGTCCAACACACTGTCCGGGACACTGTCCAACACATTGTTCAGCACACTGTCCAACACATTGTCCAGCACACTGTCCAGCACACTGTCCAGCACACTGTCCAACACACTGTCCAACACACTGTCCAGCACATTGTCCAGCACACTGTCCAACACACTGTCCAACACACTGTCCAGCACACTGTCCAACACACTGTCCAACACACTGTCCAGCACACTGTCCAACACACTGTCCAGCACACTGTCCAACACACTGTCCAACAGACTGTCCAGCACACTGTCCAGCACAATGTCCAACACACTGTCCAACACACTGTCAAACACACTGTCCAGCACACTGTCCAGCACACTGTCAAACACACTGTCCAAATACACTGTCCAGCACACTGCCCAGCACACTGTCCAACACACTGTCCAGCACCCTGTCCAGCACACCATCCAGCACACTGTCCAACACACTGTCCAACACACTGTCCAACACACTGTCAAACACACTGTCCAGCACATTGTCCAGCACACTGTCAAACACACTGTCCAAATACACTGTCCAGCACACTGCCCAGCACACTGTCCAACACACTGTCCAGCACACTGTCCAGCACACTGTCAAACACACTGTCCAAATACACTGTCCAGCACACTGCCCAGCACACTGTCCAACACACTGTCCAGCACACTGTCCAGCACACTGTCCAACACACTGTCCAGCACACTGTCAAACACACTGTCCAAATACACTGTCCAGCACACTGCCCAGCACACTGTCCAACACACTGTCCAGCACCCTGTCCAGCACACCATCCAGCCCACTGTCCAACACACTGTCCAGCACACTGTCCAGCACACTGTCCAACACACTGTCCAGCACACTGTCCAGCACACTGCCCAGCACACTGCCCAGCACACTGTCCAGCACACTGTCCAGCACACTGTCCAACACACTGTCCAACACACTGCCCAGCACACTGTCCAGCACACTGTCCAACACACTGTCCAGCACACTGTCCACACACTGTCCCACACACTGTCCAGCCCACTGTCCAACACACTGTCCAGCACACTGTCCAGCACACTGTCCAACACACTGTCCAGCACACTCTCCAGCACACTGTCCAGCACACTGTCCAACACACTGTCCAACACACTGTCCAACACACTGCCCAGCACACTGTCCAGCACACTGTCCAACACACTGTCCAGCACACTGTCCACACACTGTCCCACACACTGTCCAGCCCACTGTCCAACACACTGTCCAGCACACTGTCCAACACACTGTCCAGCACACTGTCCAGCACACTGTCCAGCACACTGTCCAGCACACTGTCCAACACATTGTTCAGCACACTGTCCAACACACTGTCCAGCACACTGTCCAACACATTGCCCAGCACACTGTCCAGGACACTGTCCAGCACACTGTCCAACACACTGTCCAACACACTGTCCAGCACATTGTCCAGCACACTGTCCAACACACTGTCCAACACACTGTCCATCACACTGTCCAACACACTGTCCAACACACTGTCCAGCACACTGTCCAACACACTGTCCAGCACACTGTCCAACACACTGTCCAGCACACTGTCCAACACACTGTCCAACAGACTGTCCAGCACACTGTCCAGCACAATGTCCAACACACTGTCCAACACACTGTCAAACACACTGTCCAGCACACTGTCCAGCACACTGTCAAACACACTGTCCAAATACACTGTCCAGCACACTGCCCAGCACACTGTCCAACACACTGTCCAGCACCCTATCCAGCACACCATCCAGCACACTGTCCAACACACTGTCCAACACACTGTCCAACACACTGTCAAACACACTGTCCAGCACACTGTCCAGCACACTGTCAAACACACTGTCCAAATACACTGTCCAGCACACTGCCCAGCACACTGTCCAACACACTGTCCAGCACCCTGTCCAGCACACCATCCAGCACACTGTCCAACACACTGTCCAGCACACTGTCAAACACACTGTCCAAATACACTGTCCAGCACACTGCCCAGCACACTGTCCAACACACTGTCCAGCACCCTGTCCAGCACACCATCCAGCACACTGTCCAGCACACTGTCCAACAGACTGTCCAGCACACTGTCCAGCACAATGTCCAGCACACTGTCCAACAGACTGTCCAGCACACTGTCCAACACACTGTCCAGCACACTGTCCAACACACTGTCCAGCACAATGTCCAACAGACTGTCCATCATACTGTCCAACACACTGTCCAACACACTGTCCAGCACACTGTCCAGCACACTGTCCCACACACTGTCCAACACACTGTCCAATACACAACCCAACACACTGTCCAGCACACTGTCCAACACACTGACAAGCACACTGTCCAACACACTGTCCAGCACACTGTCCAGGTCACTGTCCAGCACACTGTCCAACACACTGTCCAGCACACTGTCTAGCACACTGTCCAACACACTGTCCAGCACAATGTCCAACAGACTGTCCAGCACACTGTCCAGCACACTGCCCAACAGACTGTCCAGCACATTGTCCAACACACTGTCCAACACACTGTCCAGCACACTGTCCAGCACACTGTCCAACACACTGTCCAGCACACTGTCCAACAGACTGTCCAGCACACTGTCCAGCACAATGTCCAGCACACTGTCCAACAGACTGTCCAGCACACTGTCCAACACACTGTCCAACACAGTGTGCAGCACACTGTCCAGCACACTGTCCTGAAGGTGAAAATGTTTAACAAATAGATTGGAGAGGTTGGGACTGTTTTTCTTGGTGAGAATAGTTTGACAGCAGGTTTGAACAAAGAACAACAAAGAACAAATAAATGTGCAGCACAGGAACAGGCCCTTCGGCCCACCAAGCCCGTGCCGACCATGCTGCCCGACTAAACTACAATCTTCTACACTTCCTGGGTCCGTATCCCTCTATTCCCATCCTATTCATGTATTTGTCAAGATGCCCCTTAAATGTCACTATCGTCCCTGCTTCCACCACCTCCTCCGGTAGCGAGTTCCAGGCACCCACTACCCTCTGCGTAAAAAACTTGCCTCGTACATCTACTCTAAACCTTGCCCCTCTCACCTTAAACCTATGCCCCCTAGTAATTGACCCCTCTACCCTGGGGAAAAGCCTCTGACTATCCACTCTGTCTATGCCCCTCATAATTTTGTAGACCTCTATCAGGTCGCCCCTCAACCTTGGTTTGATTGAGACATTCAAAATCATGAGGGGTCTGGACAGAGTGGACGGGGAGAAACCGTTCCCAGAACCAGAGGGCACCAAATTCAAGTAATTATCAAAAGAAGACATGTGGGAAACCTTTTTTCACGAGGCGAGTGGTTAGGGTCTGGAATGTTCTGCCTGAGAGTTGAGATTCAATTGAGGCTTTCAATCGAGAACTGAATAATCATTTCAAAAGGAAAAATATGCAGGGTTACAGGGAAAAGGCGAGGGAGTTGCATGAGGTGAATTATTCTTTCAGAGAGCCAGCACAATGCAGTGGGCCAAATGGCCTCCTTCTGGGCTGTAACCATTCTGTGATTCTAAAAGGCTGGAATTTGGATTGAATGAAAGTCCTTTCTATTTTGAAGTTTAGCAGGTGAGGCTGATCCTGCACTTTAACCAACTTAACCAATCCCAGCTACACTTGTTACCAGATATGAAGATTGCCTTCAAAGTCTCCTGTTGCCAGGTGCCTCTGCTGCAGACTAGTCGCTCCAAATGTGCCACATCTGAAAACTCTGGGCTTTTCAATCTGTAAAGTGCAAGAGATAAGGTTTACTGAGATCGCAGTACTGCTGTGGTGGCTCGGAGCCCTGCAGAAGTAGGAAAATCACCACACTGACGGAGCTTGTCAGAGTTCCAAAAACATTGCGCCAATTTGACAAGTGCATGTTGGGTTATCACCTTGGCCACATCACTCTTGTGAGCTGGGTTTGTGAAATTTTCAAATCGCGCCCACCTGAATTGAGGAAAACCGAACAGAATTATAGAAATAGTCTTTCCAAATGCCAGCTGTGGCTCGAGAATATTCTGAGCTGTATTAATGCTAGGTCAAGACTGCTTCCTTGATTTCCCATTCCAGAGACGTCAAGTTAAAATCTAGGCTGTCACTGCCACTGCAGTGCTGAGGGAGCGCAGTGCTATCTTTTCGATGAGATGTCTGTTTGCTTCCTCAGGTGAACACAAAAGATCATTGTCATGATATCCACATTAACATATCATGGTGCAATCACACACACACATTGATGGACAGGTAGTTGGACCAACCAACACACACACATCACAGCCAATCACCAGTGAGAGCACACGCACTATAAACAGGGAACACCACAGTTCCCGCTCATTCTACCAAGAGATAGCTCAGAGCACAGAGCTCACAGCGTGCCACTCAGACATACACCATGTGCTGAGTGCCTCACTAAGATAGTGCTAGGGCTGGGTCCACAGGTTAGCTGGTGAAGTACGGACCACAGCCAGAAGTTAACAGTTATTAATGTACAGAATAATAAAACAGAGTTGTACCATCTACAACCATGTTGGTTCGTTTGTGTATCGGAACACCCAACATGACAATCATATCAAGGAAAGGCAGGGAGTCCTGGCCAACATTTACCACCCTTCAACCAACAACTCTGAAGCAGATGACCTGTTTCTTAACTCGAATGCTCAAGAAATCTGTAAAGGAACTGAAAATGAAACATTCATGTATCAAATCAGCTGTAATGGATATTATTGATTTGTATACTGTCCATTTTGTTTCACTGTTTCTGAAGGGGTTTACTGTTTGCAAATTGCCCGTTGTGTTTACCTACATTCACAATCGGGATAACACTTTAAAATGGGGTGGGTGATCGGTGGCGCAGTGGTTAGCACTGCTGCCTCGCGGCACCGAGGTCCCAGGTTCGATCCCGGCTCTGGGTCACTGTCGGGCACATTCTCCCCGTGTCTGCGTGGGTCTCGCCCCCAGAACCCAAAGATGTGCAGGGTAGGTGGATTGGCCACGCTAAATTGCCCCTTAATTGGAAAAAATGAATTGGGTACTCTAAATATATTTTTAAAACATAAATAAATAAATAAAATGGGATGGGTAATACATCTTGCCTTGTCCTGTGAATGAATTCAAGAATGCATTTGATGACTTTACCTTCTTCAACACCTGAAGAAGGACCCGTGTTTCGATGGCGCTGAATCACACCACTCCGAAATCTCTGAAATGACTGAATGTTCTGATTTATTACATCGGGTGCCTCAATCGCTGGAAAGGTGAGTCATTTGCACACAACATGATCTGCCAAATGGGAATGACAAATGCTTGCTTTTATATATCACCTTTCATGGCCTCAGGACATCCGAAAGCTCTTCACAGCCAATTAAATACATTTCCAGGTGCAGTTCCTGTTGTAATGTAGAAAATGTAGCAGCCAAATTGTGCCCAGCAAGATCCCTAAAAAACAGCAATCAGATCATCTGGTCTTGTGATGTTGATGAGGGGATAAATATTGGCTAGGCAATGGGCTCTTCATCAAAATAGTGCCATGGTGTCTTTAACTGTACATGAGGGACAGGTAGCAATAGTGCAGCATTTCCTCCAGGTTCAATTCCCAGCTTGGGTCACTGTCTGTGCGGAGTCTGCACGTTCTCCCCGTGTCTGCGTGGATTTCCTCCGGGTGCTCAGGTTTCCTCAAACAAGTCCCGAAAGACGTGCTTGTTCGATAATTTGGACATTCAGAATTCTCCCTCAGTGTACCCAAACAGGTGCCGGAATGTGGCAACTAGGGGATTTTCACAGTAACTTCATTGCGGTGCAGTGTTAATGTAAGCCTACTTGTGACAATAAAGATTATTATTATTACGGTTTTAAAATTAATTAATGGGATCTGGACATCGCTGGCTAGGCCAGCATTTATTGCCCAACTCTAATTGCCCTTGAGAAGGTGGGGGTGAGCTGTCTTCTTGAACCGCTGCATTCCATGTGGTGTAGGTACACCCACTGTGCTGTTTGGGAGGGAGTTACAGGATTTTGACCCAGCGACAGTGAAGGAATGGCTGATGTAATTACAGGATATCCTTTTTTAGCTCTTATATATATGACTCTGCAAAGGCAGATTATAGAAACCGTGTAGATTCAGGAATGTTAATGCAAACACACACGATCATCACCCATCCAGGCAAGTGGAGAGTATTCCCTCACACTCCTGTTTGGTACCTTCTAGATGTTGGGCAGACTTTGAGGAATAAGCAGGTGAATTATTTGCTGCAGAATTTACAGCCTCCATTCTTTAGTCACAGTATTTATGAAGCTGGTTCAGTCACTTTTTGATCATTGGTGTTCCTGCGAGTGTTGACTGTCGGAGATTGATCATTGCCTGAAATGTGTAGCACGAATGTTACTGGCCACTTGTCAGCAAAAGCCTGGAAGTTGTCCATTTCTTGTTCCAGGTGGGTGTGGACTGCTCATTATCTGAACGGTTGCAAATGGAGTTGAACACTGTAGTCATCAGCGAACATCCCCAACTTCTGACCCTATGATGGAGGGAGGTCATCGATGAAGCAGCTGAAGATGGTTGGGCCTAGGACACTACCATCGACAGCATCCATGGTCCCTTATTCACTGAGCTATAGGGAAAATGCCCTCTCCAATACTCACTCCTTTAAGTCAACATCACCCCTTTAAATTAGAACTCGGGCGAAGCCACAGAACAATAACCACGACACATTTTAAGTTATTTTATCATTTGTTATCTTTGTCTTTCCTCCAGTCATAGTATCTTTTCCAGGAATGTTCCAAAAACAAATTCGGAAACAGATATATGAAAAATTACAAATTTCTGAATGGACAGGAAAGATGGATCATATAAAACTTGCCACTCTTCAATGAGGATGTACACAATGCAGCAATTTTACAGATATTTATAGTGTAATCTTCTCCCACATGTTTCTGTGACAATGTAACAATTGAAAGCAATCCGATATAATGGCCACAGTAACTATTATACTGCAAGTCTAATCGTCATGTGGCTCAACTGGGGACCGCACTGTCCAGTGTGGCCAAGCTGACCAAATATGTGTTTCACCCCTGAGAATGTGTTGAGCCAGCTGATCTCCAAGTGTTTTAGGCAGCACTAACATCAATAATTCCCAGCACCTTATGGAGACAATAATGCGGGAGGGCTAGATATTTTGGCTGGTGAATGAGTTACCAAACTGCTGCCATGTTCTAGACAGGTTGAGCTTCCTGAGCATGGTTGAAGCTGCACCCATCCAGGCAAGTGGAGAGTATTCCCTCACACTCCTGTTTGGTACCTTCTAGATGTTGGGCAGACTTTGAGGAATAAGCAGGTGAATTATTTGCTGCAGAATTTACAGCCTCCATTCTTTAGTCACAGTATTTATGAAGCTGGCTCAGTCACTTTTTGATCATTGGTGTTCCTGCGAGTGTTGACTGTCGGAGATTGATCATTGCCTGAAATGTGTAGCACGAATGTTACTGGCCACTTGTCAGCAAAAGCCTGGAAGTTGTCCATTTCTTGTTCCAGGTGGGTGTGGACTGCTCATTATCTGAACGGTTGCAAATGGAGTTGAACACTGTAGTCATCAGCGAACATCCCCAACTTCTGACCCTATGATGGAGGGAGGTCATCGATGAAGCAGCTGAAGATGGTTGGGCCTAGGACACTACCCTGCAATAATGTACTGGAATTCTATGTTCTATGTTAACTGAGATGACTGACCTCCAACCACCACAACCATCTTCCTTCGAGCTGGGTTACTCTGGACAGTGAAACGTTTCACGGCCCCCACCCATCTCCACACTGTGAGTGCTGGCAACTTAAATTTTGCCAGGACTCTTGACCACCACATTAACTCAAATTGCAGCCTGATGTCAAGGCAGTCACTCTCATCTGTCGAATTCAACTCTTTTGTCTACGCTTGGACGAAGGCTGTAATGAAATCTGCAGCCAAGTCAGGTCCTGTCCGAACCCAAACTGAGCATTAGTGAGCAGCTCACTAGTGAGTGCTGCTTGATATCACAATTAACCATCCCACTCTGTTACTATGCCCAAGGAGAGTGGATGGATAGAACCAATTGGAAGTTGGTCTGGGATGATGATTTCTGTGGACATGATCTACTTGGGTAATTTTCCACATTGTTGGGTAGATGCCAGTGTTTTACTGCTGTGTTAAATTGATCAGCTAGGGGATGCAGCCAGTTTGGGGTCACAGATCTTCAGCACCACAGCCAGAAACATTGCTGCCGTTGTATCCGGTTCACTTTGATGTCGCTACATCTCCACACTGCAGTGAGAAACCTCTGACCTTCCGGCCTGGCCTGGCCTGGCCTGCCATTCCCAGCTCAGCCTTCAGACTGGGTATATCCCTGTGCCCCAATTGCCAGCTCCAGTCCTGCCAAGTTCACTGGATCTCGAGTTCCACCCACATGGATTGTAACAAGGCTCCATGGTTACAGTGTAGCCACCAGTCCCCCTGGCAACTGCAATGTTGTAGCTTTGTCATTGCTACATTGTAACATCAGCCGCCCTGTAGCATTCTCACATTGGCAACACGGGAGTTAGAGAAAACACAAGAGAGGGAAAACAAAGACAAAGTTACCGTGTGCATGTCTCTGATCTCGCCGCTCGTTGCACCGTAAACGCCGATGATTCTGCGGCTCGGTGCCCCGGAACCTGTCCCCAGGCAGACGAAGCGGTCGCTACACGGGATCCACAGGCACCCGAAAGGGGGTGAGAGGCACTTTGCGGTGGGACAGGGAAACCAGGCGGGGTTTGCTGAGGCTGTGGGATATCCCGAGAGGGGCCAGGGAACGTGCTCACCAGATAAAGGACGGAAATAGAAGGGGATTAAAGATAAAATGATCGACTTAAGAAGGATTTAATTCAAATGATGCAGAACATCCTTTGTGCACAACCGACCAGAACCTATAAGGGTGGAGAGAGAGAAAAATCACATTCAATTCTATTTAAAACCCAGATGGTTCCAAACAAAACATTCAAACTTCAATCCTGCTCCCAAATCATCCTGGTTATATTTTAAAGCAAATGCCATGACCCATCTCTGACCCCAGGGTTCATTTCATCCCCAATACCTGCCAGAGGTTTTGTTTGAAGCTCAGAAAAATCTCAGACCAGATTTCAAATAAACCAGGAGGCAGCAACTGAGTGGAAAGTGAAAGTGAAGTTTGTGGGAGGAGTTTAAAGGGCCCTTTGCCGCCCAAAGAGACAACGACCCCAGCCAGCCGAGGAAGATTATACTGTCGAAACTTGCATTTATATAGCGCCTTTCGAGACCCCCGGGGACATCCCAAAACTCTTGACTTACAGCCGTTGAAGTGCATATTGAAGAGTGGTCACTCGCAACGTTAATGATGATCGGATGTACTGCCCTTGGACTAGATTTTGAATAATCTAAAGTAGTGCCAAGTGAGTGCTGGACTGTTAGAGGCCTTCAGAAACATGCATTTCTTTTCAAAATAGAGCAAAGACTGTTGTTCCCTGGCCAACAGCAATCGTACAAACAAAATCACAGAATCATAGAAAAGTTAGAGCACAGAAGGAGGGCATTTGGCCTATCTGTCCATGCCAGCCCGAGGACGCTTGCTAATCCCACCTTTCTCCACCCAGGAGCCCTCAGCACTTACGGTGCAGATCCAGGTACTTTTTTAAAAAATGTTTTTATTCTACATTTTCACATTTTCCATCAAAATGTACACCCCACCCACACACAGTAAACGGTGACAAATACAAAATCAATCCCCTTAACAATACCAATGATCCCATCCTCCCACCACCCCAAACAACGGCCCACCTGTCAATATATGTATCCAATAAAACAAACCCTCCCACGGTGGCAACAAAAACAAAAGAGAAAAAGAAAAAGGAGTCCGGGACCGCCCATGGTCACCATTGACCTATAGAGTCCACTCCCCCTCCCCCACTACACTCAACGCCATCCAACCTCTGAAAGAGTACCGTACATGATACCCAAGCGTTGTACACCCCCGCCCCCAGTCTCCAGCTCCTCCCGTCCACTGCCTCCTGTAAAACTCCTCCTCCCAACCTCGGTTCCTTCCCTCCCACTTTCCACCCCGGCTAGACCACTCGGACCCTGTTCTGCCAGGCTCCGATGGCCGCAGCCCCTCCCCCCACCTCACTCCCGTTCACTGGCCGGCTTAAACCGGCCAGCGTGGAGGCCCCCGCCCGGGTCCCTTTCCCCCTTGCCCGGCCCTAGGAAAGCCCAAAGATCCCCTTTTAGCGCACAAACCCCGCATATCCACCTACACCCCAAAGAGCCCTCATTTTGAGTGAAAGTCCCATCACTTCCCTTGTCCAAATATATACACCATTGGCTCCATTAGCCCATACACCCGCACGCAGTGAAACAAAAAAGAAAATACAGTCAGTCATGAGGTCACATCGGCACATGGCCATTTCTCAGTTCTGCCACAGTCCTTCTGCCTTCGCAAACTCCTCCGCTGCTTCCGCCGTTCCAAAATAAAAGTCCCTGAGCTTGTAAGTCACCCTCAGCTTCGCTGGATATGCAATGCCGCACCGCACCTTGCTAATGTACAGTGCCCTCTTCACCCGGTTGAAGGCAGCCCGCCTCCTTGCCAGCTCCACCGTAAAGTCCTGGTATACACGTATACCAGCTTCAGCCCACTGCATCACCCGCTTCTGCTTGGCCCAGCTCAGGACCTTCTCCTTCACACTGTACCTACGGAAGCACAGAGTCACTGCCCTTGGCGGCTCACTCGCCTTTGGTACAGGCCTCCACGACTGATGAGCCCGATCCTCCCCCTCCCCCAATAGTTTTGCCAGCATCGCGGCAAAATACTCAGTCGGCTTTGGTCCTTCAACTCCTTCGGGCAGCCCCACAATCCTCAAATTCTGTCGCCCGGATCTGTTTTCCAGGTCTTCCATTTTTCCTCACAGATCCTTGTTAATGCCCATCACCTTCCGCATCTCCTTCCCCATCGAGGCAAGTTGATCACCGTGCTGCAATAACGTCTCCTCCACTTCTTTCAGCGCCTCCCCTTGCTCTCGCACCTCCGCCACTGCGCTCGCCACCGCCTTCGTCACCGGGGAAACCGCCTCCTCCACCAGCACACTCAAAACCTCTCTCATCTCCTTCCTCATTGTCTCCATGCATCTTGTAAACTGCCTTTTGAATTCCGCAGCCATCACCTTGGTTATTTCTTCAGCCGTAAGCAATGCGGCCTCCCCTGGTGCTCCAGCCTCCATTTTCCTTGGTGACCCCACGGTGATCTTTCCACTCCCCGACGGACCTTCAGCTGTTTTTTTACGGACGATTTTTTGCTTACCCTCGACATCTTTCTTCACTGTGCCTTCACTGTTTCTTCCTGCTTTTGCCAGCTCCGTGGACCATGGGACCGGGCTTAAAGCCCCGAAAATGCCGTTCCCGAACAGGAGCCCTCCATTGTGCGGCCGCCTCCCGCCCGCCGGAAGTCCAGATCCAGGTACTTTTTAAAAGAGTTCAGGGTCTCTGACTCCACCACCAACTCAGGCAGCGAATTCCAGACTCCCACTGCCCTCTGGGTAAAAAATGTTCTTCCTCAGGTCCCCTCTACACCTTTCGCCTCTTATCTTGAATCTATGTCCCCTGGTTCTAGAATTCTCCACCAAGGAAAACAATTTAATCCTGTCGATTAACTGGGCAGCAAAATGGCATAGTGGCTAGCACTGCTGCTTCACAGCACCAGGGTTCGATTCCGGCCTTGGATGACTGTCTGTGTGGAGTCTGCACGTTCTCCCCGTGTGTGCGTGGGTTTCCTCCGGGCGCTCCGGTTTCCTCCCACAGTCCAAAAATGCGCCGGTTAGTGGATTGGTCATGCTAAAATTGCCCTTTAGTGTCCAAAGATGTGCAGGTCAGGTGGGGTTATGGGGACAGGGCAGGTGAGTGGGCCAAGGTAGGGGGCTCTTTCAGAGTGTCAGTGCAGACTCGATGGGCCGAATGGCCTCCGTCTGCACTTTAGAGGTTCCATAGCTCCTTGAGCATCTAACTCCTGCCTATATGCAAAGTATTCAGAAAGGTGCTATACTGGTCTTCCATACTAATATTGTCCCAGAGATTTGAAGGTTCAAGATTCCATCACTGATCAATACTAAGTTAACCTATTGACCTATTCATTTCTAGAAATCTGAAGCCGCTGAGATTTACAGACCTTAATGTTCTGATTTAGGCAACAGAAGGGAGACAGTTTTCCAAACTGCGGGAATGTAAACACATAGGGTCAAGTTGCCCATGGACTGGGGCCCAGAGGAGCAGGTTTTGAGGGCCTGTGCTTGGCAATTAGTGCTGTAGTCTGGACAGACCCAGATCATCGGAGGGAAGGAATCGCTTTGGAATCCTGAGAAGAAGCCATGAATATTCAGGGTCGATTGGGAGGAGTGATTTTAACAGGCTGGTGGGGGTCGGAGGGGAAAGTGTGGGGGGAGAATGTCCACTGCTGCCCATTCCTGACGGTCTGAGCCAGCCTCTGCCATTTGTGCATGGGTACATCGGTTCTGGGGTGGCCTAAAATCAGTGGGGCACAAAACAGAGGCATTTGTTCCTTTTCCATCTGTGTCTGACTTTGGCTCCTTGTGAACTGTTTTAGACAGGCAAAGAAGCAGAGTGAGTCACAGAGGACTGGCTGGGTGCTAATTAACTGCAGTTTGTTGTTGCTTTTATTTTCATTGCTTTTAATTATCGTGCTCTTGTACTGTGGAGCTCTCATTAACACCTGCAGAAATAATTATTATTGCTCAATCGCACAGTGGAAATGTAGCTGAAAAGGGGTGGAATATTTCCAAGCTTGTAGACGCAACGGCCCACAACTGTCACCAGTCACCGTGTGAGAACTGATCATCTTCTCCCGTCAGCCCTGCTCTATGCCTCTACCAAGGATAGTGATTAGAACATAAGAACATAAGAACTAGGAACAGGAGTAGGCCATCTGGCCCCTCGAGCCTGCTCCGCCAATTAATGAGATCATGGCTGATCTTTGTGGACTCAGCTCCACTTTCCGGCCCGTACACCATATCCCCGAATCCCTTTATTCTTTAGAAAGGCATCTATCTTTTTCTTAAAAATGTTTAAAGAAGGAGCCTCAACTGCTTCACTGGGCAGGGAATTCCAGAGATTCACAACCCTTTGGGTGAAGAAGTTCCTCCTAAACTCGGCCCTAAATCTACTTCCCCTTATTTTGAGGCTATGCCCCCTAGTTCTGCTTTCACCCACCAGTGGAAACAACCTGCCCGCATCTATCCTATATATTCCCTTCATAATTTTATATGTTTCAATAAGATCCCCCCGCATCCTTCTAAACTCCAATGAGTACAGTCCCAGTCTACTCAACCTCTCGTCATAATCTAATCCCCTCAACTCTGGGATTCACTGTAACACAGCCCCACCCTCATTGTAACACCCTCCACCCTCACTGTAACCCCCCATGCCTGCCACTTAGTCACCCTCCTGCTCTGTACCTCATCCAAGTGCCCATCCTTCAGATTTAATTCTAACCAGTGAGTGTCTGCAGAAAGTTTTTCAAATAAATTTAGAGTACCTAATTTCTTTTTACCAATTAAGGGGCAATTTAGCGTGGCCAATCCACCTACCCTGCACATCTTTGGGTTGTGGGGGCGAAACCCACGCAAACACGGGGAGAATGTTTGTTCTTTGTTCTTTGTTAATATGCAAACTCCACATGGACAGTGACCCAGAGCCGGGATCGAACCTGGGACCTAAGCGCTGTGAGACTGCAGTGCTAACCACTGCGCCACCGTGCTGCCCCTGTGTCTGAAGAAAGTTAAGGGAAAATTTAACGGAGGTGTTCAAAGTTGTGAAGGGTTTTTATTTGCCAGATAAAATAAGGAGAGAAGGTTCCCGCAGGGTCAGTCACTCGGCGGGACAGATTTAAGATGATTGGTAAAAGAAGTAGGGTGGAGATGAGGAGGTTTTATGCCATGGGTGTTATAATCTGGAACGCACGGGAGATTAAATAGAACTTTTCAGAAGGAAATCGGGTCGATCCTTTGGTAAGCAGGCTTGAGACAGTTTTTCTGTCCACAATAAAGAGGACGTAAAGAGACTTGATTTAGACAAGTTGAGAGAGTGGGCAAATAAATGGCAGATACAGTTTAATGTGGATGAGTCTGAAGTTGTCCACTTCAGTAAGAAAAATCAGAATGGCAGAGTGATGCACGCTCAATGACCACTAAAGCGAGGTTGTAGTCCAACTGAAGGTTTTAATAAGCTAGATGTTTCCTCCAGCAGCTCAGGTACAGAATGAAGGCTGCTGGGGCGGCACAGGCTCTTATACCCCACCTTGCAGGGCGAAGCTACCATACAGCTTGACCAATAGGAAACGTACAATATCCACCAATGGTGTTCCAGCATTTCCAGGTACCGTAATACCTCTACACAGACTACCACACAGAGTATTATTGAAATGATGATAGGTTGGGAAATGCTGATTATACGAAAGGGGCCTGGGTGTCCTTGTACGCCAGTCACTGAGAACAAACATTCAGGTTCAGCAGGAGGTTAGGAAGGCAAATGGTATATTGGCCCTCATTGCAAGAGGACATGAGAACGGGACAGAGGGGGACTTTCAAGGAAACACACAGCGCTGCGGCGTGGGGACCCAGCCAATTGGGGAGAAGTGACTGTTGCAGAGGGAGCACCAATCAGAGCTTTGGTAGCTCTAAATTTGCTGATAGGCTCGAGAATGAACCTATCAGCAGGCAATACTGAACAACATCGGCTCTGATTGGTGGACTCCCCTTAAGAGTGGGAAAACACAGTTTGGCAGACGTTGAGAGGTGGTGGAGACTTGGAGCAGTTCAGACACGGATCGCCGGAATTGGTGTGAAGTTTCTAGACTGTCATTGGTGCAAAGCAGCAGCCAGGTATCTGATATTCCATCTGGCCCGGCAGTCGGGAACAAGGGGTCACAGTCTGAGGATACTGTGCAGCACGGTAGCATTGTGGATAGCACAATTGCTTCACAGCTCCAGGGTCCCAGATTCGATTCCAGCTTGGGCCACTGTCTATGCGGAGTCTGCACATCCTCCCCGTGTGTGCGTGGGTTTCCTCCGGGTGCTCCGGTTTCCTCCCACAGTCCAAAGATGTGCAGGTTAGGTGGATTGGCCATGATAAATTGCCCTTAGTGTCCAAGATTGTCCTTAGTGTTGGGTGGGGTTGCTGGGTTATGGGGATAGGGTGGAGGTGTTGACCTTGGGTAGGGTGCTCTTTCCAAGAGCCGGTGCAGACTCGATGGGCCGAGTGGCCTCCTTCTGCACTGTAAATTCTATGATAACTATGACATGATACAGGGTGGACAGTTTAGGACTGAGATGAGGGGAAATGTCTTCACTCCGAGTCTGGTGAACCTGTGGAATTCTCTGTGCTGTTAGATTCTATGATTCCATTCAAGCGACCTTGATGTAGGCCAGTTAACCTTGACTGATTTCCCCCCCTCCCCTCATATTATCGGATGCTGGGGCAAGTTGTACCCCTCCACTGCTTACTCAGCTGAGACCAGTTAATTGATCCCAGGGCTGAATTCTGCTAATGTTGTACCGAACTCTAACCCTAACGAACCGAGCCAGAGAGGGGCATCAAAATCTCAGCTGGTATTTCTTCCTGAATAACCTAACAATGTGCTTTATTTATTGTTTGTTGAATATAATAATATTTTGAAATCATTTAAAAAAGAATGTTGCATGAAGTTGAAAGTAAGTATTCATATATATCTTTAAAGAACATTCCGGATTTTAAATATGTTTTGGGAACTCGGAACACATGCTCCACCTAGTGGTCACTGGGTGTAGAATTATTTCTGCAAAGTCTATATCAAATCTATCAATGCACATTTCCTTCAGTACTTTCTTTCTTCCAACTTTCCTTCCTTGTCTCAGTTCTTCACATATTTTCTAAAACCATAATGCGATATGTTTGCAAAATATTCCTTAACTCTGCACTACATTTCCTCCCAGTGAAATGTACCCCTGCGTGGGGTTCTCAATAATGGCGTACGAGTGAATGGCGGGGTTGTGTGTGTGTGTGTGTGTGTGGGGGGGGGGGGGCGGGTGTTGTTGCTGTGCAAATCTGCACCCCTGGCTCGAGTGGCACGGTGGCACAGTAGTTAGCTCCAGGGACCCGGTTCAATTCCGGCCTTGGGTGACTGTGCGGAGTGGGTTTCCTCCGGGTGCTCCGGTTTCCTCCCACAGTCCAAAGATGTGCAGGTTAGGTGGCTTGACCGTGCTAAATTGCACCTTAGTGTCCAAAAGGTTAGGTGGGGTTACTGGGTTATACATAGAAATATACATAGAAAATAGAAGCAGGAGGAGGCCATTCGGCCCTTCGAGCCTATTCCGTCATTCATTATGATCATGGCTGATCATCAAATTCAACACCCTGATAAGTGTCAATGAGATTCCCTCTCACTCTTCTAAACCCCAATGAATATAATCTTAACCGATATAATCTCTCCTCATGTGACAGTCCAGCCATCCCAGGAATCATCTGGTAAATAGCAAGAACATCCTTCCTCAGGTAAGGATGCCAAAATTGCCCACAATACTCCAGATGTGGCCTCACTAAAGTCTGAAAACTGCCTCTTATAATTCGGAGTAGAATGGAAGGGGTGTGAGACAGTATGGAGCAGGTACACAGAACATTCGAAGTAATACTGTAGTTACCGAAAGAACAAATGGTATACTATAACAAATATTGAATGTGAAATGAGCTAATAATTAGCAAGACATTGTGAGGAGGAATGTCTTCACTCGAGGGTTGTGAACCTTCGGAATTCTTTACCCCGGGGTTTGCGCAGTTATTAGGTTCAAGAACTGTGTGTGGATTTGGGCCTGGCTTTGCCGACAGGACATGAGAATCACAGAACAATGCAAAATGGGTTTGCTAGCAAAAGACAATTTGGATGAAAAACGTTTTTAAAAAGCGCAAGCTAATGTTTTTTTAATTATAAATTTAGAGTACCCAATTATTTTTTTTCCAATTAAGGGGGCAATTTAGCGCGGCCAATCCACCTACCCTGCACATCTTTGGGTTGTGGGGGCGAAACCCACGCAAACACTGGGAGAACGTGCAAACTCCACACGGACAGTGACCCAGAGCCGGATCGAACCTGGGACCTCAGCGCTGTAGTCCCAGTGCTAACCACTGCACCACCATGCTGCCCCACAAGCTAATGTCAAAGGGGAATTTAATTGTGCTCAAAATTTGAGAGTAAATATTTGTAAAATTTATTTATTTATTATTTTTTAACCCCACCCCCTTGCTGACAATTTTCCTTAAAGTAGTTGATGAACAGCTTCCGTCTCTGGGCAAACCCAACAACTGACCTCCTTAAGGCGAACAATTATCTCCAGCCTTAGGAGCTCCAGCAGGTCGCTCCCCCACACCCCTGGTTTCGGGGGTCCAGAGGACCTCCACTCCAGCAAAGTCCATCTCCGGGCTACCAGGGAGGCAAAGGCCAGAACATCGGCCTCTCTCACCCTCTGGACTCATGGGTCTTCCAACACTCTAAAGCACCTCAACACCTTTCGACATTATGTTTGCGAACCCCTGCCAGAACCCCTTCAGCTTCGCACATGCCCAGAACATGTGGACATGATTGGCGAGCCTCCCTGAGCACTGCCCACACCTGCCCTCTACTCCCTCAAAGAACTCGCTCATCCTTGCCACCATCATATGCGCCCTGTGGATTACTTTAAACTGGATAAGGCTGAGCCTTGCACACAACGGGAATGCATTCACCCTCCTCAAAGCCTCCTCCCACAACCCCCTCCCCCCCCCATTCCCACTTGACTTCCTCTATCGGGGCTCGCGCCCAGTCCATTAGCTCCTTGTGGATCTCGGACACCTTACCCTCCCGCACTCCTTCCTTCGACACCACCTTATCCTGTAATCCCAGGGGCGGCAACATGGGAAAAAACGGCACCTGTTACCTCACATAGTCCAGTTCCTGTAAGTGTCAGAACCCATTGGCAGCTCATACACCTCCTCCAATCACTCTAAACTCGAAAAGCTGCCCCGCCAACCCCGAAACCCTGCATCCCTCTCCCACACCCGGTGCAAATCTATGATTCCCGCAAATCTCTGCCCAACCTCAGACACTGCTGCAACTGTCCCCACACCCGCAGGGCCGCCACACCACCAGGAGTCCCTGGACGGCGAGGACGGCAGAGGTGCCGTCAACAATGCCCCTGAACCCCAAGATCAGAGCATTAACTTTCCTAAAGAATGATTTTGGGACCTTGGGTCAAAGGTTGGGAGGTTCAGAAAAATAAAAAAGAGCGTTGAGCGTACTGTCACTTTCACTGTCTGTACCCCTCCCCCCCCGAGAGCGGAAGCACCCCTACCTCTTGAAATCCCCCCTCCTCTGTTCCACCAACTGCGCCAGGTTCAACTTGTGCAGCTGATCCCATCCCTGCGCCACCTGGATACCCAAATATCTAAAGTCCGCCCCTAACCATCTTAAACGGCAACTCACCCAGCTCCCCTCCTGCTCTCTGGCCTTGATCAGGAAGACCTAACTCTTTCCTATGTCCAGCTTATATCCAGAGAACCGGCCTAACTCCCAGTGGGTCTGAGATATAAAGTAACAGGTCATCCGCGTATAGCAAGACCCCTCCACCACCCCGCACAATCCCTCTCCAACTCCTTGATGCTCTAAGCGCCATTGCCTATGGCTCTATTGCCAAGACAAAAAGCAACGGGGAGAGTGGGCACCCCAGCCTTGTCCCATAGCGTAGCCCGAAATAGCCCAAGATCACCCGATCCGTCTGCATGCTCACTACCGGCGCTCTATACAGCAATCGGACCCCGTCTACAAGCCCCCTGCCTGAACCTGAACCGTCCCAACACTTCCCACAAGTACCCCCATTCCACCCGATTGACTGGCTTCACCAGTGGCACGCAAAGAATTTCTCGCTCCAACAGCTCCCTTCTTCACGACCCACTTCTGTTCAGTGGATCCATCCACCAACCCCACCAGTGGAGTATAACTTTCCTCCACCACCTCTACACCTACTTCCACCAAAACATCTGCCCAGCAAACGGGGAAAAGGACCAAAAACAAAAACGCCTGAGCGGGAGCTGCCAAATGTGCAACCACTCACTCCATGACCGCCACCAGAAGTCCTGAGAGAGTAAATATTAATGGAGTTTTCCCTTGATCAGTGAATGGAAGGGCAAGAGGGTAGGTTTGTAACTTAAAAAGGGAGAAAAATAGGATTATTTTCTTGCAGAGGGTTAAGAGGATATGGAATACAGGCTCCTAATTTGCAATGCAATTAATTACATGGGATGCAGTCACTGTTGTTAGATACATCAGAACATAACATAAGAAAGTGAATGAGGATTAGACCACACAGTCCATCAAGCCTGCTCCATCATTCAATATGATCTTCAGTTCCAGCCCCACTTTCCCGCCCTTTTACCATATCGTTAATTCCCTGAGACCATAAATCTGACTATCCCAGTCTTAAATATATTCAACGATGGAGCTTCCATAATTCCCTGGGGTAAAGAATTCCAAAGATTCACAACCGTTTGAGTGAAGACATTTCTCCTCACAATATATTGTCTTCGGAATTGTCGGAAGTCACGGCTACAGTTTTGTACTTAGCAAGATCTGAAGGGCATTTAGGAATGGGCATTAAATGCTGGCCCCCCCACCCCGGTAAATGATTTTAAAAAAAGATCCAACAATCGATAACAAGTTTCAGGTGGGCTGAATTTTTTTTTTTTAGAAATTTAGAGTACCCAATTCATTTTTCCCAATTAAGGGACAATGTAGCGTGGATCAACCCACCTAACCTGCACATCTTTGGGTTGTGGGGGCGAAACCCACGCAGACACGGGGAGAATGTGCAAACTCCACACGGACAGTGACCCAGAGCCGGGTTCGAACCTGGGACCTCGGCGCCGTGAGGCTGCAGGGCTAACCCACTGCGCCACCGTGCCGCCCTTCAGATGGGCTGAAATGACCAGTTAATCTAAAAGACCAATAATATTAGAATCGCGCTCATCTATTTTCTGGGTGCTAATTGAGCTGTTGAATTTTCAAGTGGTTCTGTTTTTATCTGGGATTTGAAAAAGCTGGTGGCGGGGTGGTGGTGGTGGGGGGGGGGGTGTTGGGGGGGGGGGGGCGGGTGGTGGTAAACATCATCACAAGTGTGATGAATCAAATAGACACATTTCTGCATCAAGTTGGTTGTTTTGTATTGTGTACATTATGCTTACTGTGCCTGTGTTTAGTGTGTGTGGTGCTTGTGGTGTGTGTTTTTTGCTGTGTGTGTGTTCTGTATGTAAGTATTAATTTCTCTCCATTTCTGAGACGGTGCCTGCACCCCAGACGCTGAAATCAGCCACATTATGTCATCGGTACTTGCTGGCTAATGATCCCCATTTTGGTTTCTTGAATCACCACAAATAAAGTAAAATAAGAAAGTTGTGTTGAAAATATTTATCATCCTTTCTTCAGCCTGAATTTTTTGGAAGGTGTGGGGGTGGGGGAAGGGGGGAGTAAGGAGGACGGGACTAGTTCAGTAAACAGCCTGGACTGACTGTAATCGAGGCCTTCTCTGAAGACCACAGTGTTGAAAGTATAAAAATAGCCCTGTTGTCCAGGGCCACGTGGTTCGTTGCCAGATGGACAGCCCATTGAAACCAGGAATTTCTAACCGCCTGAGCCAGAAATTCCTGCAGACGACTCCTTTAAAACACTGCACATTTCAGACAGCGTTAAGAATTTCTGTGACGCTCCCCGAGGAGATCATTATGTTCTGTGGGTTCATTCTATCAATGCTGTTGCCCAGCGCAGACTGCCATTTCTGGTCATGTTTTAGCCATGAGGCGCTGTTCAATCAATCCGTTCTCCAGGCTCCCCAAAATCCTCACTGACTTTCTTCAACAAATAAAACTTAGACCTTTCGTCCTGAAAAACATTGTGAGAAACAATTTGCATTTTGAAAGGATCGTAATTCAATGAGAAGTGATACTTTCCTTGTGGTTTTGAGAGCTGTGGTGACTTGGGACTGAGAAACAGCTGTCTTAGTTATTTTAATGTGACCACAGGCTGTAATCTTTCTGTTAAAGTGTTTAGTCCACTATTTACCTAGTCACTAAGGATAGTCAGTTTTCTGCTTTTTCTTCAGTTGTCTTGTTGGCTAATCTCCTTTGCTAAATGGCCATTTTCCATGCGTGATCACGGACAGTGAATGTCAGTCAACTATTTGACTGCAGGGGGCATCAAGCCAAGCCTGATCTTGTTCTGAGCTGATGTCCCCACTTTACAGCAGGGGTGATTGGAAAGCAATTAGGATCAGGATTCCACCTCCCCTCCCCAGCACAGCTAGAAGTTGCCATGAATGTTAAGGACGATGCTAACGGGTTATTGCTCCTCCTGAGTTGAGCCATCCAACAATCAAATTCAAGATATAGTCAGTGCAGCTGAATACCGTACTGGGCAGTGCGTTCAACGAGACATTGGCAGGCCCCGAATGTTGCTAGTTAGTCAGGCACATGATGGCGGTCATGTAAACCCCCCCCCCCCGTGAAACATAAAACCTGAAACAAACTAAGTTGCCTCTGCTAGTAGATCACCTTCGGTACTGACTGTTTTATAGCAATGGAGCATTATCAGCAAACAGTGACAGGGTAAGTGTGTGATGGAAAGTAAGGTTGTCTTTAGGGAGGCGGTGGCACAGTGGTAATGTCGCTGGACTGTTAATGTTCTACAAACATGAATTCAAACCCCACCACAGCAGCTGGAGGAATTTAAATTCAATTAATAAATCTGGAATTAAAAAGCAAATCTATAAAGGCAACAAGAAAACCATTGTTGTAAATACCCATCTGTTTCACTGTCTTTTAAAGAAGGAAATCTGCCGACCTTACCCGGTCTGGCCTACACGCAACCAGTCAACCCGCTACAAAAGACTGCAAACTCCTGGAACTCCCCTCCTAACGGCACAGAGGATGTTCCGACAAGACCCTCTGGTTGATCCAGATTGTGTCACCTTTTCCTCTGTTATAGTAAAACAGTTAATCTTTGCCACGAGTATGCTGGCAATATTGTGAAGACATTATGTGCTCCCGCACCTCACCTTTGTCACATTGCAAACATCATGCTGTCTTTGTGCAAAAGTGTAAAGCGATAAAGGAATGTTTGGAATGCGCAAACCACACAGGTTACCACAACTGCAGAGTTTCTCACCTGTGTGTATAATGTCACACAGTATTTACATAACATCAGTTCAATCCTGACATTTTAAAGAGCTCGCACTTACAGTTAATAGCAAAATAATACTTGGTCTTTTACATGGAGCTGCATTCTCTGCTTCACAACAGCAGCAGTGGGAATTGTGATCGGATGGAGAATCGTGCAAAATTGAAGGTTTGCGGCTGCCGCCGGTTCTGGCGCCATGTTCCGGTCCCTCGCTGGCAGCGGAATCAAAGTTTGCGGCGCCCTGGTGAGTCCATGCAAAACCGGCATTGCATGGACCTACCGCAAAGGACTCCCAAAACCCCTCCCAATGTCGGGCAGGCCCAGAACATATGAGTATGATTAGGTGACCCACCGCCCCCATCTAACCTCTACCCCCGGAAAAACTGTGACTTTAAACAGAATGAGCCTCAGTCTCGCACACAAGGTCGAATTTACCCTTCGCAGAGCCTCACTGCATAGCCTCGCCTCAAATAGCCCCCCCCCAGCTCCTCCTCTCACTTCCGCTTTACATCCTTCACCGAGGACTTCTCCCTCTCCATCAATTCTCTGTATATGTACGAGTTCCTACCCTTCCCTATCTCGTCCTCAGGCAGAACCTTTTCAGCAACGACAAGGGTGGCAACCTGGGAAATGTAGGAAACTGCTTCCTCACAAAATCCCTGACTTGAAAGAGCCGGAACCCATTCCCTCTCGGCAACTGGAACTCCTCCTCCAACTCCGCAAACCTACCCCTCATGAACAGGTCCCTAAAACACTCTATCCCCACCCACTCCCACTCCCTGGACATCGAATCTAACTCTGCCAGGATAAATCTATGATTGTCACAGATCGATGCCCACAATGACAGACCCTCCGTCTTAGAATGCTGCCAGCACTGATTCCACACTCTGAGCAATGAAACCACCACCGGGCTCATGGAGTACCAAGCCAGCGAGAGCGGAAGAGGCACCAGTAACAGTGCCCTTGGCCCTCTGCACGAGGCCTCCTCCATCCGCCCTCACACCGGCCTCTCCTCCACAGCCCACATCCCGACCTTTTCCGCATTCGCCACCCAGTAATTCAGCAAGCTCGGCAGCGCCAGCCTCGCTCCCTGATTGTCCCACTCCCTCCTGATCCGGGGTACCTTACCCGGTCGATATAAATTCCGAAATCATCCTGTTCACCCTCCCAAAGAAAGAGTTGGGCACGAAAATCGGGAGATTCTGAAAAATGAACGAAAGTTTGGTAAAACCGGCATCTTTACTGTCGGGATCCTCGTGGCCAGTGAAAGCAGAACGACATCCCCACCTCTCAAAGTCCTCCTCACCCCCTCCACCTCGTTTGCCAAATTCAACTTCTGCAATTAGGCCCAACTATGCGCCACCCATACACCCAAATATTGAAAACTCGCCTTAACGAGCCGAAAAGGCAACCTCTCCAAACCCCACCCCTGCATCCGAGCATTGACCAGGAACACCTCACTCTTTCCTACATTGAGCTTATACCCTGAAAATGGCCAAAGCTCCGTCAATAACCCCATAATCCTATCAATACTGTCCATCGGATCTGTGACATGCAACAACAGATCGTCCGCATACAGGGAGGCCCGGTGCTCCACCTACACCTCAATGCCTTTCCACCCAAGCACCCCCACCCCCTCCCAAGGCACTAAGTGTCATTGCCAATGGCTTGATCGCCATCTGCAGATCATGTACGTCTGTATCCGATACCCGGGTAGCGTGCACGATGCATACAGCCTGGTACCCTCTGAGGGTCCCCCACCTTCCCTATAACTGCTCACCTCCTTCACTCCACCTCCCCCCAAACTTCCATTCACTCCCACTGCCCCACAGCTCCCCCTCCTTCCCGTGAGAGGCCAATACTCTCGGTGGCCTTCGTCATCACCCTTTGTGGCTAGGTCAAGCTCGGAAGCTCCATAGCAATGTCCATGTGGGCCCAAGCCATGTCTGCCTGTGACTGGACTCCCCTGTCCAGCCTCCTATCTAGCTCACTCTCCAGAAAGCACGGGCCATGTCTCCTCAGAGTCACCTTCTTGGCCGGAATGACAGTGTGCGGTGAGTGGCGCGCTGATAAGCAGCTGCAGCTTGTCAGGCTCTCGAGCGCTAATTCTGTCCCCTGAGAATCAGATGCCAATGGCAATGGGAATTGCTTTGAATTCACGTGGGCAGAGGGCCGGCTCAATTACATGTCCTGACTCACTTACTGAATGGCGCGAATACTGGGCTGACGAATCGCAAGCTATTCCATCCTGGGGGCAGCAGTCTCCCAAACGGAGAATCCCAGCCGGGATTTAGCAACAGTTTTAAAATGTATTCATTCATGGATTGTGGGCGTTGCCAGCGAGGCCCAGCTTATTGCCCATCTCCAATTGCCCTTGAGAAGGTGGTATGAGCTGCTTTACTGAACCGCTGCAGTGTGGTGTAGGTGCACTCACTGTGCTGTTAGGAAGGGAATTCAGTATTTCGACCCGGCGACAATGAAGGAATGTTTACTGGGATATATTTCCAAGTCGGGATAATGTCTGGCTTGGAGGGGAACTTTCAGGTTCCCATGCATCTGCTAAGGAACCATGTAGTCCCTCCCAAGCAAATCGCTGGAAGACCTGCTCCATGCCGCCAATGGCTTAAGCGGCAAGGACCAATTGATGTTTAAACTGGCTGCCTGCCCCAATCAGCGTGGACGGCCGAGCCACTGCTTTTCCCATCACTGTAAACATTTTGGGAGTCCCTCTCGGTGCCTTTTGCTACCAGTTCCCTGCTCTTTACCCCTTCTCTAATAGGCACTGTGAGCAATGCCAGAGAAAGTCAGCTAATGACACTAATGACCTGAAATAACGGGGGTGCTGATGAAAGGTGTACAACGCAGTTTGGAGAACATTTGGTGTCAGCATCGCACTTTTGGGTTCAGACCATACCCACAAACCTCGATTCTGGGCACAACAAGTTTATTATCTCTCCATTTAGATAATAATCTGCCTTTTGATTCTTCCTAACGAAGTGCACGACCTCACACTTCCCCACATTAAACTCCATTTGCCAGGTTTTCGCCCAGTCACCCAATCTATTGATAACCCGTTGGAGAATCACAATATCCTCATCACAACATACCCTTCCTCTATTTTCGAGAAAGAGCCCAATATTTGTAAACTGTGTCTCCTCGATCTGGTTCCACTCACAGGAGGAGCAGTTCAGCATCCAATCTGCCGAGTCCCCTCAGGACCTTGTGTGTTATAATAAGGACCTGAGGGAGTGACCAGAATCCGGGGACCAGCAATCGGGTTTTAACAACCAATTATAGAATCCATACAATGCAAAAGGAGGCCATTCAGCCCGTTATTGAATTTGCACTGACCCTCTACAGAACACCCTACCTAAGCCCATTCCTCGGCCCAAACAGCCCTAGTAACTTAACCTGCACATCCCTGGAGATTAAGGGGCAATTTATCACGGCCAATCCACCTAACCTGCACATCTTTGGACTGAGGGAGGAAACCGGAGCACCCGGAGGAAATCCACGCACACACGGGGAGGATGTGCAGATTCCGCATAGACTGTCGCCTGAGGCCAGGATCGAATCTGGGTCCCTGGCGCTGTGAGGCAGCAGTGCTAACCACTTTGCCACCATGCCATCTTTTTGGATGGTTGAAGTAAAATGGATTATAATGCCCTGCCTTGGCTCTGTGATCTTGTGTACTTGTTTGAGTTTCGCTAATGTGGTTTGTGATGTCTCCATGTCTCCATATAACCACCTTGGAACATATTATGCCCAATTCTATTTTCAGCGAGTAAACCCCAAACCTTCAATTTATATTCACCGCACGTCACGAGGATGCTGCCATTTATTTAGCTTCCTCCTCGCACGTATTCGGCAGCTTTAACCACTCCACCACCTCCCCTGCCCCCTTCTGCCAACAGACTCAAAAACCCAGGATCGAAGAAGGCAGGTCATCCTGACCAATATTTCATGCAGCGAACACCGGGAGCCATGGAAGGCCATAAACAGTGCGCTGATTGTGCCTGGAACTTGGGCAGCACACCCAGTTCTATCCTTGGAATGCTGAGAAATCAAAATAATAATTCTTAATGCTATTTATTTGGGCAGCCCGGTAGCATTGTGGATAGCACAATTGCTTCACAGCTCCAGGGTCCCAGGTTCGATTCCGGCTTGGGTCACTGTCTGTGCGGAGTCTGCACGTTCTCCCCGTGTCTGCGTGGGTTTCCTCCGGGTGCTCCGGTTTCCTCCCACAGTCCAAAGATGTGCAGGTTAGGTGGATTGGCCATGATAAATTGCCCTTAGTGTCCAAAACTGCCGTTGGTATTGGGTGGGGTTACTGGGTTATGGGGATAGGGTGGAGGTGTTGTCCTTGGGTAGGGTGCTCTTTCCAAGAGCCAGTGCAGACTCGATGGGCCGAATGGCCTCCTTCTGCACTGTAAATTCTATTATAATTCTATGTTAAAACGAGAAATCACCGGGGAAGGAGCTCCACCAATATAGGGGGGACAGGAAGTTGCACTGAAGAAATAAAAACCTTACAAACGGATATAGATAGGTTAAGAGGGAGGGCCAAAATGAAGCAGATAGAGTTTTATTCCATAGAACTTACAGTGCAGAAGGAGGCCATTTGGCCCATCGAGTCTGCACCGGCTCTTGGAAAGAGCACCCTATTTAACCCCACACTTCCACTCTATCCCTTTAACCCAGTAAACCCACGTAACCTTTTTTTTGGACACTAAGGACAATTTATCATGGCCATTCCACCTAACCTGCACATCTTTGGACTGTGGGAGGAAACCGGAGAACCCGGAGGAAACCCACGCAGACACGGGGAGAACGTGCAGACTCCGCACAGACAGTGAGCCAGCAGGGAATCGAACCTGGAACCCTGGAGCTATGAAGCAACTGTGCTAACCACTGTGCTACCGTACTGCCCTTCGTGGATAAGTGCGAGGTCATGCATTTTGGTCAAAAAAATGGAAAGGCAACTTATTATCTAAATGGGGAGAGGCTTCGGGGAGCTCCAATGCAGCGGGATCTGGGTGTCCTTGTGCATGAGTCACAGAAAACGAGCGTGCAGGTACAGCAGGTAATAAAGAAAGTGAATGGAATGTTGGCATTTATAGCTAAAGGAATAGAGTATAAAGGTAAGGAAGTGTTGCTGCGACTGTACAAGGCATTGGTAAGACGCACCTGGAGTACTGGGCAAAGTTCTGGTCCCCTTATTTGAGGAAAGATGTAGTGGCATGGGAGGCAGTTCAGAGGAGGGTCACTAGGTTGATTCCAGAGATGAGGGTTTGTTGTACGAGGAGAGATTGAACAGTTTAGGCCGATACTCTCGAGAGTTTAGCAGAATGAGGGGAGATCTAATTGAGGTATACAAGATGCTAGAAGGTGTGGATAAAGTAGACGTGGAGCGGATGTTTCCTCTTGTGGGGCATTCTAAAACGAGAGGTCATAATCTTAGAATAAGAGGTAGCAAATTTAAGGATTTGAGGGAAAACTTCTTCTCCCAAAGGGTTGTGATCTGTGGAATTCGCTACCCCAGAGTGCGTTGGATGCTGGGACTGTGAGTAAATGTAAGGAGGAGTTAGACAGGTTTTTAATTGGTAATGGATTGAAGGGTTATGGAGAACGGGCAGGACGGTGGAGTTGAGGCCAGGATGGGATCAGCCATGATCACATTGAGGGTGTTTAGGCTCGGGAGGCTAAATTACCGACTCCCACTCCTGGGCCATGTGTTCTAGGGAGGAGATGTCTGGCTGGTTTCGCAATCCAGCCCTTGGTCTGTAACATTTGTAGGTAGCAGATGAGGAACAGACCAGCCATGATAGAATGGCGGAGCAGACTCAATGGGCCGATTGGCCTAATTCTGCTCCTATATCTTATGAACTTATAAATCTGCTGGGTCACTTGTTGAGGCAGTTAATGGGATCACCAGACTTCAAGAGAAGGGATAGTTGAATGAAAGGACCTTACAACAACTGGCATCATTTCATTTTCACAAGTGTTACTATTCTCTTCTCACTGCCAGATGCGGATAGTGCTAGCAACCACTTTCCAACAATGAAACAGTGGATAAATGATCACCTGTCTTGATGTATTAGCAGTGCAGTTTTTAGATTCTCTGTGGGGAGATCAGATTGTTGTCTGACCATTTACCAAGATGAGATCATTGGGAAGAAACCAATACTAAATCTTCTCTAATGCACTGAGAGCCCTGTCCTAAAACCAGGTTACTTTAGGAGGTTTGGCATTGATCAGGGGTGAAACCTGTGTCACTTTTATATTGGTCTTGTTTTATTTTGGCTTTGTTTGACTTTGGATTTTTATGAGCCAGATTCTGGCATGTACAATTCTCAATTTGCTTCTTTTCATCATGACACAGACTTATAAACCCTTTAAAAATTAGGCTGTTGTTACAAGGAGACCAAATATAGATGTATAACCACTTGAAGCTGGCTCTTTGAAGCTGGAATCACTGAGCCCTCGGCCTTTTGCATCTTTCCTAGTGCCAGATGTCCACTCGAATCCCATTTCTATCTTAAATACTCGAGAGCAGAACTAATATCCGGGAACAAAATTAATGCTGGAGAGGTGAGAAATAATACTAGAGAAAATGAATAAATGGAATTGTTACCAGAATAGACCATTGGCCTAGAGGGTGGATGTTTATGCTGAAAATCAATCATTTAAAATTCCATATTTAACTGATAGCTTTCATTCCTTCACCGCCATTTCACCATTAGGACATTAGAATTGGAACTCTCGTTTAGAGATATTTTATATAGACCTTTCTCCCAATGAAGGTTGATCGTAGCACAGTTGGAGGCCATTTGGCCTATTCTGCTCTCCTGACTCTTTGAAAGAGCTGAGGCCGTAAGACATTGGAGCAGCAATAAGCTATTCGGCCCATCGAGTCTGCTCCGCCATTCAATGAGGCCATGACTGATCATGATATAATCCTCAACCCCATCACGGTACCGAGGTCCCAGGTTTGATCCCGGTTCTGGGTCACTGTCCGTGTGGAGTTTGCACATTCTCCCCCTGTTTGCGTGGGTTTTGCCCCCACAACCCAAAGATGTGCAGGGTAGGTGGATTGGTCACGCTAAATTGCCCCTTAATTGGAAAGAATTAATTGGGTACTGTAAAAAAAAGAAAATCCTCAACTCCACTTTCCCGCCAAATCCCCGTAACTCTTGATTCCCTTACCAATAACAATGATCAAATTTAATTGGTACAATTAGCCCAATGAAATTAGTCCCACTCGCCCTGCTTTTTCTCCACTGCCCTGAAGATTTGTTTTCCTTTCCAAGTATTTAGCCAATCCTCTTTTGAAAACTACTATCCAATCTGTTGGCACTGCCCTTTCGGACATCACGGTGACCGGCTGTGTTAAAACAACCTTTTACCAGTTACCTGAAACCCTCTGGTTGATGATCCATTATCAGTGATGGGGTTGTAGAATCTCAGCTTTGCATCTCCTGGCAGTGACATGACTGTGGTCCAACTAAGTCATTGTCTCTGCCCTAAGCTTTATTATTCAACTGTAAATTTAAAAAAGAACATCTCATAAAGGCAAATAAGGACAGAATGTATGACTTTAAAATTGAGACTGAATCACACGTGTATGCTCTGCTTCAGTAATTCCTGTCCGGGCACAGTGGTTAGCACTGCTGCCTCACAGTGCCAGGGACCCCAGTTCAATTCCCACCTCGGGTGACTGTGTGGAGGTTGCACTTTCTCCCCATGCTGGCGTGGGTTTCCTCCGGGTGCTCCGGTTTCCTCCCACAGTCCGAAGGTGTGCAGGTTAGGTGGATTGGCCGTGCCAAATTGCCCCTTAGTGTCCAAAAAGGATAGGTTGGGTACGGGGATAGGGTGGGGGCGTGGGCCTTGTTAGGCTGCTCTTTCAGAGGGTCGGTGTAGACCCGATGGGCCGTATGACCTCCTTCTGCACTGAAGGGATTCTATGGTCATCTGATGGTAACACATGGCCCTGCTCCCCATGCATAATGCGAAGAGAATCTGCCTTTTTAATCAGTTAAATAAGCAATGAAGTCTTCCATTGGTCACACATGCTGTTACTAGATTGGCAGAGTCTACAATACCAAGGGCAATATATGAATTCCAAAAATAATTGAATGCCAAAAGGATGAGTATTTCTGGTTAGTAGTGCCCTGGGGGGGGGGAACGGGATACTGGATCAGGTACGTCACGATTCAACAGCTGTTTACTGCACAGGTTACATGTCCAAACATTTATCTTCACCAAGGTAACTAACATGTTCTGCTTGCTTCGACTGTTTTCTTTTTCTCCTTGGGGTGAACTGATTTAAAATTGCTGCCAATCCCTCCAGCATTTCTTCTTGTGTTCATCGAAAGGACCAGTGTTGGCAAAAACTCCACAATACCACAAATGCTGGAAGAGTCTGAAATAGAAGATGTTGGACACACCCATCAGATCCGTCAGCATCACTGGTGCGTCGGGGGGTGGGGATTGAGTTTGAGAGGCATTGCTCTAGTTCTTGAATGCAAATTGCCTTATACCAGCTGCGGTTCAGTGGGTAGCACTCATGTCCCTGAAGCAGAAAGTTGTCGCTTTAATTCCCGCCCCAGAGCAAACAATCCAATCTAGGCTGATGCTCTCACAGTATTGAGGCAGTATTGCACTGTCAGAGGCGGTGGCACTATCTGTCCCATCTGGTGAATGTAAAACATCCTATGGTACTATTTTGAAAAAGAATAGGGGAATTATCCCCTATTCATTAATCCGGTTTCCTCCCACAGTCCGAAGGTGTGCAGGTTAGGTGGATTGGTCATGCCAAATTGCCCCTTAGTGTCCAAAAAGGATAGGTTGTGTACGGGGATAGGATGGAGGCGTGGGCCTTGTTAGGATGCTCTTTCAGAGGGTCGGTGCAGACTCGATGGGACGAATGACCTCCTTCTGCACTGTAGGGTTTATATGATCACCTGATAGTTAAACCCCCCCCCCCCCCCCCCAGAGCCCTGCTAACCAGAAATACTCATCCTTTTGGTATTCAATTATTTTTGGAATTCATATATTGCCCTACACATACAGTGTAGAAGGAGGCCATTCGGCCCATCGAGTTATCACATTGCTGGGCGTGGGAGCTTGCTGTGTGCAAATTGGCTGCCGTGTTTCCTACATTCCAACAGTGAATACACTTTAAAATGTACTTCATTGCCTGTTAAGCAATTTGGGATGTTCTGAAGCTATGAAAGGTGCCAAATAAACGCAAATATTTATTTTAACTTCATTTTTGTTTGTGTGATCTTGCTGCATTCAAATTGACCCAGCTATTGTATGGTTCATCTTTGTATGAACAAGTTGCCCTATACACTTCAGATCACCATAATACATTGTAATATAAAGTAACTTGTGAGATCTCGGAGTGATGTGATCAGCTGCCAAATAAACATTAGTCTTTCTTTAAGCATCGAAGAAGGTAGACTCATTACATTTATTTATTGATTTAATCTCAGGACAAGACCAGGCTGCCATTTGTTACCTATCCCTTGCTACCCTGAATAGGTGGTCAGTCTTCTCAAACTACACGCAGCTTGATACAACAATTAAGAGATGTGAGACTGGAGCCCTGTATATAAGGTAGCATGGTAGCACAGTGGTTAGCAACAGTTGTTTCACAATGCCAGGGACCTAGGTTTGATTCCCGACTTGGCTCACTGTCTGTGCGGAGTCTGCACGTTCTCCCTGTGGGTTTCCTCCGGGTGCTCCAATTTCCTCCCACAAGTCCCGAAAGGTGTGTTTGTTAGGTAATTTGGACATTCTGAATTCTCCCTCAGTGTACCCGAACAGGCGCCGGAGTGTAGGGGATTTTCACAGTAACTTCATTGCAGTGTTAATGTAAGCCTATTTGTGACACGAATAAAGATTATTATCGTTGTTAGGAATACTTGCAATTCTAGAGTGTTCTTCAGGCTACCAGGCATCTCAAAACACTTAACAAACAGCCAATGAAGAACTTCTGCAGAGTAGTCACTGTTGACGCTTACAAAATGCAGCAGCAAATTGATGCATCACAAGCTCCTGCAAACAGCGATGCAATAATGACCAGATGATCACTCTGTGATGTTGGGGAAGATGACAGGAATAACTCCCCTGGTCTCTTTTGAACTCAGTATGGCAACCTGAGAGGACAGAAAGAGCCCCCAAACATCTCAACCACAATGACAGCACCTCTGACAGTTCAGCACTGCTTCAGACTGCCAGCGATCTCTGTGCTCAAGTCAAGCGATGGGGATTTGAACTCAAAAGCGCTGGGTTATAATTCCAGTAGCCTGACCACTCCGCCACTGGATTTCAGTCACCTGGCTGACAGATGGAAATCAACCTGATCCCAAAGGAACCCAACGTATTTACTTCAATCAAGCGATTTCTGACCAGTTTCATTTTCCTTTCATCACAAACCTTGTGACATTTCTAGTCTTTTTCTCTCCAGGGGTTACCTTAGAAAACTGAAGGTGGTATCTGACTCACTGCACATACAGGATCTTAAAAGGGAGAAAGGGAATGTCTCTTTGACTCTTAGAATTAGCATCAAAGAACGGGAAGAAAGATGGATCAGAACATTTTCTCATGTGGTGAGAAACTATGAACTGTGAAGGCACTGAGCGATTTAGAGGTTCCAAATGAGTGTATGGGTACAAATATAATTTAACAAAATGCTGGCCTTCATCCCAAGCAGGATGGAATACAAGGGGTCGGAAGTCTACTGCAACTATTTTTTTAAAATTTAGAGTACCCAATTATTTTATTTATTATTTTTTAAATTAAGCGAGGCCGATCCGCCTACCCTGCACATCTTTGGGTTGTGGAGGTGAAACCCACGCAGACACGGGGAGAATGTGCAAACTCCACACGGACAGTGACCCGGGGCCGGGATTCGAACCCAAGTTCTCAGCGCCGCAATCCCAGTGCTAACCACTGCGCCACACGCCGCCCTATCCATTGCAATTATAAGAGGTCCTGGTTAGACTCGATTTACAGTACCCCACCTCAAGAAGGATATATTGGCTTTGGAAGGCCAACGAATGATACATGAGGCCAGAAGTGTGGACAGGTTTCAGAGACAAAGGTTGTATTTCTTAAGAGTTTAGAGATTAAGGGGCGAACTAATTGAGATGCAAAATATGAAGGCAGTGATCAGTCATGATCCAATTGGATAGCAGAACAGGCTTGAGGGGCTGAATGGGCTCATTCTGTTCCTATGATCCTACACAACAGTGCCCACACTTTGAAGTAATTTACTGTGAGTCTCTTTGAAACATCCTGAATGCCAATTGTCATGACAGCAATGACGACCATTGTGACAAATTGTATATTTCTTTATGTACAATTTGATGTTGAGACTGTAAAGCAGACCCAGGGTTGCAGGTGGCTTCATTCTTCTCATTTGCCAAACTTGGAGTCCACTTGGGGCTTGATGTGGGGTCGATCCCTGCTTGTTTCTATGTTTGTGGCCTCCAATAGGTGCAGTTCTTTGTGCTGAAGTCATCTTTAGATTCATCTCCACGTGACTTTAACACACACTGCAGGCTGACACTCCAGCACAGTGCTGAAAGAGTGCTATGCTTTCAGAGATTTTGGATGAGATATTGAACCCTCTTGGGTGGATCAAGATCTCATGGCACTATCCTGTAGAATAGCCTGGAATTCTTGATAATATTTATCACTCGACTAATATTATGAAAAAAAATGATCTGATTATTTATCTAATTGTTGTCCATGGAAGTTTGCCGTGTGAACATTAACTGCCAGGTTTCCTACATGGGTAGGATGGAGTCAGGCCACTACCTCTGGAAGAATGCCCGAGGCAGCAACAAGAGGCAGGCAGTCGGCTAGAAGGCCCGCCTCTATCTATTCTGTTGTAATCATGATGCTCAGGTCCTCAAGCCCTTACCCTCACCTCCACACCTGCCCCCATGCTCCCTCCATGTCCCCTCCCCCATATACTCTATGCCACCTGCATGCACTCACATACCCTCCATGCCCATCCATGCCTCTATCTCTGGAAAATCAGATGTTTGGCCCTCTGCTCAGTGTGTTTTGTTGATACAGTTGCCAGATGGACTCATTATGAATGCTTAGCTGAGTTTGTGTTCCTAATGCACTTAGTTCAGTCTGTAACGTTGACACCGCTGCAGAGAAGAGTGCAAGCTTTGTTCGATTGATATCTTTGCTACCTTGTAGTAAGTTATTCTTTTGGTTGTTTTTCGATGCCTTGTGTGTTCACACAAGATTAAGAGCTTTGAAGTGGTTCAAATCTTCTAACATTGATACTATAAGTGCTATGATTGAATGACAACTTCATGGGAAGGGAAGTGGGGCAATGTATTTGAAAGGGGATGTTTAATGGTTACCTCTTGTTGCCAAAGGGGTTACCTGTGGCTAAAGACTCCTCTGAGGTACCACGATCTACTTCTATGAAAGGGACGGCCCTGACTCCATCAAAATGGGAAGGGGGCTGTGGATTGAAACGCCTACCCCTGGGGTGGAGCCAGTAAGGGTGGAAGGTGTGGGCTGGCTTTTTAAAAATTCATTTATGGGATGTGGCTGTCTCTGGTTAGGCCAGCATTTATTGCCCATCCCTAATTGCCCTTCAGAAGGCGGTGGTGAGCTGCCTTCTTAAACCGCTGCAGTTCTTCATGTGTAGGTACACCCACTGCGCTGTTAGAGAGGGAGTTCCAGGATTTTGTCCCAGTGACAGTGAAGGAACGGCCGATATATTTCCAAGTCAGGATGATGAATGACTCCAGGTGGTGGGGTTCCCAGGTATCTGCTGCTCTTGTCCTTCTAGATGGTAGTGGTCGTGGGTTTGGAAGGTGCTGTCTAAGGAACCTTGGTGAGTTCCTGCAGTGCATCTTGTAGATGGTACACACGGCTGCCACGGTTCGTCGCTGGTGGTTTGAATGTTTGTGGGAGGGGGCGCAATCAAGCGGGGCTGCTTTTTCCTGGATGGAGTTGAGCTTCTTGAGTGTTGTTGGAGCTGCACTCATCCAGGCAAGTGGAGAGTATTCCATCACACTCCTAACTTGTGCCTTGTAGATGGTGGACAGGTTTTGGGGGGTCAGGAGGTGAGTTACTCGCTGTAGGATCCCTAGCCTTTGACCTGCCCTGGTAGCCACAGTATTTTTAATTTTAAAAAAATATAAATTTAGAGTATCCAATTCATTTTTTCCAATTAAGGGGCAATTTAGCGTGGCCAATCCACCTATCCTGCACATTTTTGGGGATTGTGGGGGTGAAACCCACGCAAATACGGGGAGAATGTGCAAACGCCACACGGACAGTGACCCAGAGCCAGAATCGAACCTGGGACCTCGGCGCCGTGAGGCAACCGTGCTAACCACTTGCGCCAACGTGCTGCCCTGTAGTCACTAATGTGACTAGTCCAGTTCAGCTTCTGATCAATGGTAACCCCCAGGATGTTGATTATGGGTGGATTCAGTGATGGTCAAGAGGCAGTGATTAGATCCTCTCTTGTAGGAGATGGTCATAGCTGTCTGCACCTTTATCCTGGACTGGCCAAAATTGCTGGAAATGGGAAATTGGGCAGGAATGCTGGAAACCAGTCCTGCCCACCATTCCCAAAGCCTCAGTTCTGACAGGGATGGGAGGCATGAAAATTTGGGCCCATATTTCGGGATGGGAATGGAAGGATCTCTTTTTAGACGAAAGGAAGGCTGGTGGAATGATCCCAGGATCTCAGTGTGAAAACATTGGCGGGGGTTCTTCAAGCCTAGAGCAAGCATTTTCTAACCCAATTTATTTAAAAAAAGATGACTATAAAGATTAAAGATAAATGAATGCAGGTGGTGTGAAAGATTGATGCATCTACACGCCAGGACATGGAGACTCGAGGCTTGTGCTAGCAATTCTCAACACGCACACAGCCCAGTCAACCTGTCTCTTTATGGGCAGGGATTGGAATAAAGAATTGTCGGGGGTCCAAAGAGGGTTTAACCCCCTCACTAAAGCTTATTCCCTTGGTACTCCAGCCCTCCAAACAAACCCAGCACCTGATTTGGAACATCCTCAACATTTTTTCACATTAATCCCGTTCACAGACAGGAAAAGGGCGATTGAAGCTTTTGTGTTTGTAATTACTGAGTGCCAGGTTTGAGTGGAATTGTCCTGGTGGCCACGTTCAACATGGGCGGGCATTACTCGTGAGGGAAACTTACAGGGAATTGAGAATTTATTTTGAAAACATGTGTTTTTTTGTGGGTGACCATTTCTCTATTTGTCCTTTCCTTTCCTGGGGTGAAGTTCCTTTGCTTGGACATTTGGTTTCACGTACACCAGGGCAGACCTTCCCTTCCCAAATGTCTGGAGCGGACTGATTGCGGATGGAGGTGGAGTGGGGTGGGATGGTACTAGGTGGCGGGTAACCCAGCCTTGCCCTCATCTGATATCTGCACAAACTTCTGCAGGGATTAGTTACAGATCCGGAGCAGAATCCAGGGCTGGCTGCCTCCTCTCCAAACCCTGGGGCATTGGGACTGATTATATTGATCAGGGAGGGGCCTTCTTGAAACATTACGCTCAGTGACAGGGGACTCCAGGCAGAGGACACCCTTTCAAGTGAGTGCACTCACCTGAGAGAGGAGCAGTGCTCCGAAAGCTAGTGATTCCAAACAAAGCTGTTGGACTTTAAACTGGTGTTGTCAGACTTCTTACTGTTGGAGGGGGGAGGGGGGGGGGGGGGGGGGAGGGGAGAAGGAAAGGGTTGTGGGGGGCCTTTGAGGTGAAAGGAGAGCAATGCCAGAGAACAGTTGGTGCGTTATGGCGATGTGAGCGGCGCCACATCAATGCAAAGGCACCATTTCTCGGTTGGCAATGTGTATTGGTGGGAAGAGGGAAGTTTGAACAGGGAGTTTGAGCGGTGTGGCTGTGGGGACGTGTACAGTGTTGTGAGGAGATTAGATTCAAATCCAGGTGGGGAAAGGGCTTTTTTGGGGGGTCACTAGGCGGGGTTTAGCCGGGATTTGGAATGAGTTGAGGGGTGAGACGGCTTTCCCCACAATGGGAGGCGGGGTTGGGTCGGTGGGTGGGGATTTGCTCTGTCTCCACGTGGGGTGGACTGATTCCAAACAGTTCCGTAAAAAGTGGCAGCGATCACCTTGGAGAGGGAGCTGGGAGTGTGGATATCGGGACTGGCAGGGGTGGGGGGTGGGTGGGGGTGGGGGGTGAGGCTGAATTGGACCAACAGCCTTCACAGGGAGAGGAGGGAGAGACAGAGAAAGACAACCCCAGCGATCCATTCCTGAAACTTCACGCTGAAACTGACAAGGCGAGGAGACTGTGACTAAAGGTGGAAACTGACACGGTGTGTTCCCGGGGAATCTCTCTCTCCCTCCCTCCCTCTCTCTGCGGGATGTCTCCTCTCTCTCTCATCCTGCTGGCCATTGACGTGGTCGGTCTCTCCGCAGCTTCAAAACCCCATCGCTTCGACAGGACCCTGGTAAGCAGCTCCAGAGGGGAGAGCTCGTTCACCCCGCTCTGTTTCCTTGTTGTAAATCCGTCTAAGCAGCGAAATGAACTTTTATTCCTCTTTTTAAATACAGTCCTGGCTGTTTAAAATCCGTTTAAAGCAAGTTTAATATGGTTAACATAGTCTGCATCAGCAGAGAGTTGTCCCAAATAGCCGGAACTTAGAGACGAACTCTGATTTCCTGCATTTATAAATACTGAATATCCGATATTTATTAATGTTGGAGGGTTTGACTATAGGACAAGGTTCCTGTACAAGCCGTTCTGTTATGCCTCCCAGTAAAACACAGCAAGTGCACTGGGATTGTTGAAGTTTTCTGTTTCTCGGGGCTCTGTGCTGGCGTGCAGGGATATTGTTGAGATCCAGTCGTGGATCTGGGGTGTTTAGCGCCCAGTTGCGGGGTTTCAGCTGGAGAGAGAGGGCTGGTGCTGTGTGAGGATTGCTCCTGTTCCTGTTGCTCCGGGCTGTTAGGTTGCGGGGCGAGTCAGGACAGGCCGGGGGTGATCAGTGAGAAGGGAAGGGGAAATCCTCCTGGAGAACAGGCGGAATAAACAAACCCTCTCCCTCCCGGAGATGTGTTAATTGGGCAAGTGGTTGTGGTCGTTTTTAATCGCATCGAGCAGATCACACATTGATCAATGTCTTCCATTTGTTCTTTACATTCACACCTATCTGTGAGTGTGACGGATTGACAACGTTTCCCCAAGAATTCGCACAAAGCTTCATTCCGCAGGTTATCAAATGACATTAGTTTCCCAATTCTAACTGTCCTCGAGCTAAATGGCACGCTTGGCCATTACAAAGAGTACTCGACAGTCAACCCCCTGAGGTTTTATTTCACATGTAACAGGTATCGAAGATCCCATTATACCAGCTTGCCCTTTCTGAAAGTTAGCTCAGAGATCTGGGTATCAAAAACTATCTTCACACTGATCCTCTCCCTCTCATCACACTGATCATCTCTCTCTCTCTTCACACTGATCATCTCTCTCTCTTCACACTGATCATCTCTCTCTCTTCGCACTGATCATCTCTCTCTCTCTTCACACTGATCATCTCTCTCTCTTCACACTGATCATCTCTCTCTCTTCACACTGATCATCTCCCTCTCTCCACACTGATCATCTCTCTCTCTCTTCACACTGATCATCTCCCTCTCCTCACAATGATCATCTCTCTCTCTCTTCACTCTGATCCTCTCTCTCTCTTCACACTGATCATCTCTCTCTCTTCACACTAATCATCTCGCTCTCTTCACAGTGATCATCTCTCTCTCTTCACTCTGATCATCTCTCTCTCTTCACACTAATCATCTCTCTCTCTTCACACTGATCATCTCCCTCTCTTCACTCTGATCATCTCTCTCTCTTCACACTAATCATCTCGCTCTCTTCACAGTGATCATCTCTCTCTCTTCGCACTGACCATCTCTCTCTCTCTTCACACTGATCATCTCCCTCTATTCACTCTGATCACCTCTCTCTTCAAACCGATCATCTCTCTCTCTTCACACTGATCATCTCCCTCTCTTCACTCTGATCATCTCTCTCTCTCTTCATTCTGATCACATTCCCTCTCTTCACTCTGATCATCTCTCTCTCTTCACAATGATCATCTGCCTCTCTTCACACTGATCATCTCCCTCTATTCACTCTGATGACCTCTCTCTTCACACTGATCATCTCTCTCTCTTCACACTGATCATCTCTCTCTCTTCACACTGATAATTTCTCTCTCTTCACACCACGCATATCTCTCTCTCTTCATACTGATCATCGACTCTCTTCACACTGATCATCTCTCTCTCTCTTCACTCTGATCATCTCTCTCTCTTCACACTGATCATCTCTCTCTCTCTTCACTCTGATCATCTCTCTCTCTTCACACAGATCATCTCTCTCTCTTCACACTGATCATCTCCCTCTCTTCACACTGATCATCTCCCTCTCTTCACACTGATCATCTCTCTCTCTCTTCACACTGATCATCTGCCTCTCTTCACACTGATCATCTCTCTTCCTTCACACTGATAATCTCTCCATCTTCACACTGATCATCTCTCTCTCTTCACACTGATAATTTCTCTCTCTTCAGACCACGCATATCTCTCTCTCTTCATACTGATCATCGATCTCTCTTCACACTGATCATCTCTCTCTTCACACTGATCATCTCTCTCTCTTCACACTGATCATCTCTCTCTCTTCACACTGATCATCTCTCTCTCTTCACACTGATCCTCTCCCTCTCTTCAAACTGATCATCTCTCTCTCTTCACACTGATCATCTCCCTCTCTTCACTCTGATCATCTCCCTCTCTTCACACTGATCATCTCCCTCTCTTCACACTGATCATCCCTCCCTCTCTTCACACTGATCATCTCTCTCTCTCTTCACTCTGATCATCTCCCTCTCTTCACACTGATCATCTCCCTCTCTTCACACTGATCATCTCCCTCTCTTCACACTGATCATCTCTCCCTCTCTTCACACTGATCATCTCTCTCTCTTCACACTGATCATCGCTCTCTCTTCACACTGATCATCTCTCTCTCTTCACACTGATCATATCTCTCTCTTCACACTGATCCTCTCCCTCTCTTCAAACTGATCATCTCTCTCTCTTCACTCTGATCATCTCCCTCTCTTCACACTGATCATCTGCCTCTCTTCACACTGATCATCTCCCTCTATTCACTCTGATGACCTCTCTCTTCACACTGATCATCTGTCTCTCTCTTCACACTGATCATCTCTCTTCCTTCACACTGATCATCTCTATCTCTTCACACTGATCATCTCTCTCACTTCACACTGATCATCTCTCTCTCTTCACACTGATCATCTCTCTCTCTTCACACTGATCATCTCTCTCTCTTCACACTGATCCTCTCTCTCTCTCTCCACACTGATCATCTCCCTCTCTTCACACTGATCCTCTCTCTCTCTCTTCCCACTGATCATCTCTCTTCCTTCACACTGATCATCTCTCCCTCTTCATACTGATCATCGATCTCTCTTCACACTGATAATTTCTCTCTCTTCACACTGATCATCTCTCTCTCTTCACACTGATCATCTCTCTCTATCTTCACTCTGATCATCTCTCTCTCTTCACACTGATCATCTCCCTCTCTTCACACTGATCATCTCCCTCTCTTCACTCTGATCATCTCTCTCTCTTCACACTGATCATCTCCCTCTCTTCACACTGATCATCTCTCTCTATCTTCACTCTGATCATCTCTCTCTCTTCACACTGATCATCTCTCTCGCTTCACACTGATCATCTCCCTCTCTTCACTCTGATCATCTCTCTCTCTTCACACTGATCATCTCCCTCTCTTCACACTGATCCTCTCTCTCTCTCTTCCCACTGATCATCTCTCTTCCTTCACACTGATCATCTCTCCCTCTTCATACTGATCATCGATCTCTCTTCACACTGATAATTTCTCTCTCTTCACACTGATCATCTCCCTCTCTTCACTCTGATCATCTCTCTCTCTTCACACTGATCATCTCTCTCTATCTTCACTCTGATCATCTCTCTCTCTTCACACTGATCATCTCTCTCGCTTCACACTGATCGTCTCTCTCTCTTCACTCTGATCACATTCCCTCTCTTCACGCTGATCATCCCTCTCTCTCTTCACTCTGATCATCTCCCTCTCTTCACACTGATCATCTCTCTCTCTCTTCAGTCTGATCATCTCTCTCTCTGTTCACACTGATCATCTCTCTCTCTCTTCACTCTGATCACATTCCCTCTCTTCACGCTGATCATCCCTCTCTCTCTTCACACTGATCATCTCCCTCTCTTCACACTGATCATCTCTCTCTCTCTTCACTCTGATCATCTCTCTCTCTTCACACTGATCATCTCTCTCTCTTCACACCGATCATCTCCCTCTCTTCACACTGATCATCTCTCTCTCTTCACATTGATCATCTCTCTCTCTCTTCACACTGATCATCTCCCTCTCTTCACATTGATCATCTCTCTCTCTCCACACTGATCATCTCTTTCTCTCTTCACCCTGATCACATTCCCTCTCTTCACACTGATCATCCCTCTATCTCTTCACTCTGATCATCTCCCTCTCTTCACACTGATAATTTCTCTCTCTTCACACTGATCATCTCTCCCTCTCTTCACACTGATCATCTCTCTCTCTCTTCAAACTGATCATCTCCCTCTCTTCACACTGATCATCTCTCTCTCTCTTCACACTGATCATCTCTCTCTCTTCACACCGATCATCTCCCTCTCTTCACACTGATCATCTCTCTCTCTTCACATTGATCATCTCTCTCTCTCTTCACACTGATCATCTCCCTCTCTTCACATTGATCATCTCTCTCTCTCCACACTGATCATCTCTTTCTCTCTTCACCCTGATCACATTCCCTCTCTTCACACTGATCATCCCTCTATCTCTTCACTCTGATCATCTCCCTCTCTTCACTCTGATCATCTCTCTCTCTTCGCAATGATCATCTCCCTCACAATGATCACCTCCCTCTCTTCACACTGATCATCTCTCTCTCTTCACACTGATCATCTCCCTCTCTTCACACTGATCATCCCTCTATCTCTTCACTCTGATCATCTCTCTCTCTTCACACTGATCATCTCTCTCTCTTCACACTGATCATCTCCCTCTCTTCACACTGATCACCTCTCCCTTCACGCTGATAATCTCTCTCTCTTCACACTGATCACCTCTCTCTTCACACTGATCATCTCTCTCTCTTCACACTGATCATCTCTCTTCCTTCACACTGATCACCTCTCTCTTCACACTGATCATCTCTCTCTCTTCACACTGATCATCTCTCTTCCTTCACACTGATAATCTCTCCCTCTTCACACTGATCAACTCCCTCTCTTCACACTGATCATCTCCCTCTATTCACTCTGATCACCTCTCTCTTTACACTGATCATCTCTCTCTCTTCACACTGATCATCTTTCTCTCTTCACACTGATCATCTCCCTCTCTCTTCACACTGATCATCTCTCTTCCTTCACACTGATCATCTCTCTCTCTTCACACTGATCATCTCTCTCTCTTCACACTGATCATCTCTCTCTCTTCACAGTGATCATCTCTCTCTCTTCACACTGACCATCTCTCTCTCTCTTCACACTGATCATCTCCCTCTATTCACTCTGATCATCTCTCTCTTCAAACCGATCATCTCTCTCTCTTCACACTGATCATCTCCCTCTCTTCACTCTGATCATCTCTCTCTCTCTTCATTCTGATCACATTCCCTCTCTTCACTCTGATCATCTCTCTCTCTTCACAATGATCATCTGCCTCTCTTCACACTGATCATCTCCCTCTATTCACTCTGATGACCTCTCTCTTCACACTGATCATCTCTCTCTCTTCACACTGATCATCTCTCTCTCTTCACACTGATAATTTCTCTCTCTTCACACTGATCATCTCTCTCTCTTCACACTGATCATCTCTCTCACTTCACACTGATCATCTCTCTCTCTCTCCACACTGATCATCTCCCTCTCTTCACACTGATCCTCTCTCTCTCTCTTCCCACTGATCATCTCTCTTCCTTCACACTGATCATCTCTCCCTCTTCATACTGATCATCGATCTCTCTTCACACTGATAATTTCTCTCTCTCCACACTGATCATCTCCCTCTCTTCACACTGATCCTCGCTCTCTCTCTTCCCACTGATCATCTCTCTTCCTTCACACTGATCATCAATCTCTCTTCACACTGATAATTTCTCTCTCTTCACACTGATCATCTCTCTCTCTTCACACTGATCATCTCTGTCTATCTTCACTCTGATCATCTCTCTCTCTTCACACTGATCATCTCCCTCTCTTCACACTGATCATCTCCCTCTCTTCACTCTGATCATCTCCCTCTCTTCACACTGATCATCTCTCTCTATCTTCACTCTGATCATCTCTCTCTCTTCACACTGATCATCTCTCTCGCTTCACACTGATCATCTCCCTCTCTTCACTCTGATCATCTCTCTCTCTTCACACTGATCATCTCCCTCTCTTCACACTGATCCTCTCTCGCTCTCTTCCCACTGATCATCATCCCTCTATCTCTTCACTCTGATCATCTCCCTCTCTTCACACTGATAATTTCTCTCTCTTCACACTGATCATCTCTCCCTCTCTTCACACTGATCATCTCTCTCTCTCTTCACACTGATCATCTCCCTCTCTTCACACTGATCATCTCTCTCTCTCTTCACACTGATCATCTCTCTCTCTTCACATTGATCATCTCTCTCTCTCTTCACACTGATCATCTCCCTCTCTTCACATTGATCATCTCTCTCTCTCTACACTGATCATCTCTTTCTCTCTTCACCCTGATCACATTCCCTCTCTTCACACTGATCATCCCTCTATCTCTTCACTCTGATCATCTCCCTCTCTTCACTCTGATCATCTCTCTCTCTTCGCAATGATCATCTCCCTCACAATGATCACCTCCCTCTCTTCACACTGATCATCTCTCTCTCTTCACACTGATCATCTCTCTCTCTTCACACTGATCATCTCTCTCTTCACACTGATCATCTCTCTCTCTTCACACTGATCACCTCTCTCTTCACACTGATCATCTCTCTCTCTTCACACTGATCATCTCTCTCTCTTCACACTGATCATCTCTCTCTTCACACTGATCATCTCTCTCTCTTCACACTGATCACCTCTCTCTTCACACTGATCATCTCTCTCTTCACACTGACCATCTCTCTCTCTTCACACTGATCATCTCTCTTCCTTCACACTGATCATCTCTCTCTCTTCACACTGATCACCTCTCTCTTCACACTGATCATCTCTCTCTCTTCACACTGATCATCTCTCTCTCTTCACACTGATCATCTCTCTCTTCACACTGATCATCTCTCTCTCTTCACACTGATCACCTCTCTCTTCACACTGATCATCTCTCTCTTCACACTGATCATCTCTCTCTCTTCACACTGATCATCTCTCTCTTCACACTGATCATCTCTCTCTCTTCACACTGATCATCTCTCTTCCTTCACACTGATCACCTCTCTCTTCACACTGATCATCTCTCTCTCTTCACACTGATCATCTCTCTTCCTTCACACTGATAATCTCTCCCTCTTCACACTGATCATCTCTCTCTCTTCACACTGATCATCTCTCTTCCTTCACACTGATAATCTCTCCCTCTTCACACTGATCATCTCCCTCTCTTCACACTGATCATCTCCCTCTATTCACTCTGATCACTTCTCTCTTTACACTGATCATCTCTCTTCCTTCACACTGATCATCTCTCTCTCTTCACACTGATCATCTCTCTTCCTTCACACTGATCATCTCTCTCTCTTCACACTGATCATCTCTCTCTCTTCACACTGATCATCTCCCTCTCTTCACACTGATCATCTCTCTCTCTCTTCACACTGATCATCTCCCTCTCTTCACACTGATCATCTCCCTCTCTTCACACTGATCATCTCTCTCTCTCTTCACACTGATCATCTCCCTCTCTTCACACTGATCATCTCTCTCTCTTCACACTGATCATCTCTCTTCCTTCACACTGATCATCTCTCTCTCTTCACACTGATCATCTCTCGTCCTTCACACTGATCATCTCTCTCTCTTCACACTGATCATCTCTCCCACTCTTCACACTGATCATCTCCCTCTCTTCACACTGATCATCTCTCTCTCTTCACACTGATCATCTCTCTCTCTTCACACTGATCATCTCTCTTCCTTCACACTGATCATCTCTCTCTCTTCACACTGATCATCTCTCCCTCTCTTCACACTGATCATCTCTCTCTCTTCACACTTATCATCTCTCTCTCTTCACACTGATCATCTCTCTTCCTTCACACTGATCATCTCTCTCTCTTCACACTGATCATCTCCCTCTCTTTACTCTGATCAACTCTCTCTCTTCACACTGATCATCTCTCTCTCTTCACACTGACCATCTCTCTTTCTCTCTTCACACTGATCATCTCCCTCTCTTCACACTGATCATCTCTCCCTCTCTTTACTCTGATCATCTCCCTCTCTTCACACTGATCATCTCTCTCTCTCTTCACTCTGATTATCTCCCTCCCTTCACTCTGATCATCTCTCTCTTCACACTGATCATCTCTCTTTCTCTCTTCACACTGATCATCTCCCTCTCTTCACACTGATCATCTCTCCCTCTCTTTACTCTGATCATCTCCCTCTCTTCACACTGATCATCTCACCCTCTCTTTACTCTGATCATCTCACTCTCTTCACACTGATCATCTCTCTCTCTCTTCACTCTGATTATCTCTCTCTCTTCACTCTGATCATCTCTCTCTCTTCACACTGTCCATCTCTCCCTCTTCACAATGATCACCTCCCTCTCTTCACACTGATCATCTCTCTCTCTTCACACTGATCATCTCCCTCTCTTCACACTGATCATCCCTCTATCTCTTCACTCTGATCATCTCTCTCTCTTCACACTGATCATCTCTCTCTCTTCACACTGATCATCTCCCTCTCTTCACACTGATCACCTCTCTCTTCACGCTGATCATCTCTCTCTCTTCACACTGATCACCTCTCTCTTCACACTGATCATCTCTCTCTCTTCACACTGATCATCTCTCTTCCTTCACACTGATCACCTCTCTCTTCACACTGATCATCTCTCTCTCTTCACACTGATCATCTCTCTTCCTTCACACTGATAATCTCTCCCTCTTCACACTGATCAACTCCCTCTCTTCACACTGATCATCTCCCTCTATTCACTCTGATCACCTCTCTCTTTACACTGATCATCTCTCTCTCTTCACACTGATCATTTTTCTCTCTTCACACTGATCATCTCCCTCTCTCTTCACACTGATCATCTCTCTTCCTTCACACTGATCATCTCTCTCTCTTCACACTGATCATCTCTCTCTCTTCACACTGATCATCTCTCTCTCTTCACAGTGATCATCTCTCTCTCTTCACACTGACCATCTCTCTCTCTCTTCACACTGATCATCTCCCTCTCTTTACTCTGATCATCTCCCTCTCTTCACACTGATCATCTCTCTCTCTCTTCACTCTGATTATCTCCCTCCCTTCACTCTGATCATCTCTCTCTTCACACTGATCATCTCTCTTTCTCTCTTCACACTGATCATCTCCCTCTCTTCACACTGATCATCTCTCCCTCTCTTTACTCTGATCATCTCCCTCTCTTCACACTGATCATCTCACCCTCTCTTTACTCTGATCATCTCCCTCTCTTCACACTGATCATCTCTCTCTCTCTTCACTCTGATTATCTCTCTCTCTTCACTCTGATCATCTCTCTCTCTTCACACTGTCCATCTCTCCCTCTTCACAATGATCACCTCCCTCTCTTCACACTGATCATCTCTCTCTCTTCACACTGATCATCTCCCTCTCTTCACACTGATCATCCCTCTATCTCTTCACTCTGATCATCTCTCTCTCTTCACACTGATCATCTCTCTCTCTTCACACTGATCATCTCCCTCTCTTCACACTGATCACCTCTCTCTTCACGCTGATCATCTCTCTCTCTTCACACTGATCACCTCTCTCTTCACACTGATCATCTCTCTCTCTTCACACTGATCATCTCTCTTCCTTCACACTGATCACCTCTCTCTTCACACTGATCATCTCTCTCTCTTCACACTGATCATCTCTCTTCCTTCACACTGATAATCTCTCCCTCTTCACACTGATCAACTCCCTCTCTTCACACTGATCATCTCCCTCTATTCACTCTGATCACCTCTCTCTTTACACTGATCATCTCTCTCTCTTCACACTGATCATCTTTCTCTCTTCACACTGATCATCTCCCTCTCTCTTCACACTGATCATCTCTCTTCCTTCACACTGATCATCTCTCTCTCTTCACACTGATCATCTCTCTCTCTTCACACTGATCATCTCTCTCTCTTCACAGTGATCATCTCTCTCTCTTCACACTGACCATCTCTCTCTCTCTTCACACTGATCATCTCCCTCTCTTTACTCTGATCATCTCCCTCTCTTCACACTGATCATCTCTCTCTCTCTTCACTCTGATTATCTCCCTCCCTTCACTCTGATCATCTCTCTCTTCACACTGATCATCTCTCTTTCTCTCTTCACACTGATCATCTCCCTCTCTTCACACTGATCATCTCTCCCTCTCTTTACTCTGATCATCTCCCTCTCTTCACACTGATCATCTCACCCTCTCTTTACTCTGATCATCTCCCTCTCTTCACACTGATCATCTCTCTCTCTCTTCACTCTGATTATCTCTCTCTCTTCACTCTGATCATCTCTCTCTCTTCACACTGTCCATCTCTCCCTCTTCACAATGATCACCTCCCTCTCTTCACACTGATCATCTCTCTCTCTTCACACTGATCATCTCCCTCTCTTCACACTGATCATCCCTCTATCTCTTCACTCTGATCATCTCTCTCTCTTCACACTGATCATCTCTCTCTCTTCACACTGATCATCTCCCTCTCTTCACACTGATCACCTCTCTCTTCACACTGATCATCTCTCTCTCTTCACACTGATCACCTCTCTCTTCACACTGATCATCTCTCTCTCTTCACACTGATCATCTCTCTTCCTTCACACTGATCACCTCTCTCTTCACACTGATCATCTCTCTCTCTTCACACTGATCATCTCTCTTCCTTCACACTGATAATCTCTCCCTCTTCACACTGATCAACTCCCTCTCTTCACACTGATCATCTCCCTCTATTCACTCTGATCACCTCTCTCTTTACACTGATCATCTCTCTCTCTTCACACTGATCATCTTTCTCTCTTCACACTGATCATCTCCCTCTCTCTTCACACTGATCATCTCTCTTCCTTCACACTGATCATCTCTCTCTCTTCACACTGATCATCTCTCTCTCTTCACACTGATCATCTCTCTCTCTTCACAGTGATCATCTCTCTCTCTTCACACTGACCATCTCTCTCTCTCTTCACACTGATCATCTCCCTCTCTTTACTCTGATCATCTCCCTCTCTTCACACTGATCATCTCTCTCTCTCTTCACTCTGATTATCTCCCTCCCTTCACTCTGATCATCTCTCTCTTCACACTGATCATCCCTCTTTCTCTCTTCACACTGATCATCTCCCTCTCTTCACACTGATCATCTCTCCCTCTCTTTACTCTGATCATCTCCCTCTCTTCACACTGATCATCTCACCCTCTCTTTACTCTGATCATCTCCCTCTCTTCACACTGATCATCTCTCTCTCTCTTCACTCTGATTATCTCTCTCTCTTCACTCTGATCATCTCTCCCTCTTCATACTGATCATCGATCTCTCTTCACACTGATAATTTCTCTCTCTCCACACTGATCATCTCCCTCTCTTCACACTGATCCTCTCTCTCTCTCTTCCCACTGATCATCTCTCTTCCTTCACACTGATCATCGATCTCTCTTCACACTGATAATTTCTCTCTCTTCACACTGATCATCTCTCTCTCTTCACACTGATCATCTCTCTCTATCTTCACTCTGATCATCTCTCTCTCTTCACACTGATCATCTCCCTCTCTTCACACTGATCATCTCCCTCTCTTCACTCTGATCATCTCCCTCTCTTCACACTGATCATCTCTCTCTATCTTCACTCTGATCATCTCTCTCTCTTCACACTGATCATCTCTCTCGCTTCACACTGATCATCTCCCTCTCTTCACTCTGATCATCTCTCTCTCTTCACACTGATCATCTCCCTCTCTTCACACTGATCCTCTCTCTCTCTCTTCCCACTGATCATCATCCCTCTATCTCTTCACTCTGATCATCTCCCTCTCTTCACACTGATAATTTCTCTCTCTTCACACTGATCATCTCTCCCTCTCTTCACACTGATCATCTCTCTCTCTCTTCACACTGATCATCTCCCTCTCTTCACACTGATCATCTCTCTCTCTCTTCACACTGATCATCTCTCTCTCTTCACATTGATCATCTCTCTCTCTCTTCACACTGATCATCTCCCTCTCTTCACATTGATCATCTCTCTCTCTCCACACTGATCATCTCTTTCTCTCTTCACCCTGATCACATTCCCTCTCTTCACACTGATCATCCCTCTATCTCTTCACTCTGATCATCTCCCTCTCTTCACTCTGATCATCTCTCTCTCTTCGCAATGATCATCTCCCTCACAATGATCACCTCCCTCTCTTCACACTGATCATCTCTCTCTCTTCACACTGATCATCTCTCTCTCTTCACACTGATCATCTCTCTCTTCACACTGATCATCTCTCTCTCTTCACACTGATCACCTCTCTCTTCACACTGATCATCTCTCTCTCTTCACACTGATCATCTCTCTCTCTTCACACTGATCATCTCTCTCTTCACACTGATCATCTCTCTCTCTTCACACTGATCACCTCTCTCTTCACACTGATCATCTCTCTTCCTTCACACTGATCACCACTCTCTTCACACTGATCATCTCTCTCTCTTCACACTGATCATCTCTCTTCCTTCACACTGATAATCTCGCCCTCTTCACACTGATCAACTCCCTCTCTTCACACTGATCATCTCCCTCTATTCACTCTGATCACCTCTCTCTTTACACTGATCATCTCTCTTCCTTCACACTGATCATCTCTCTCTCTTCACACTGATCATCTCTCTTCCTTCACACTGATCATCTCTCTCTCTTCACACTGATCATCTCTCTCTCTTCACACTGATCATCTCCCTCTCTTCACACTGATCATCTCTCTCTCTCTTCACACTGATCAACTCTCTCTCTTCACACTGATCATCTCTCTCTCTTCACACTGACCATCTCTCTCTCTCTTCACACTGATCATCTCCCTCTCTTCACACTGATCATCTCTCCCTCTCTTTACTCTGATCATCTCCCTCTCTTCACACTGATCATCTCTCTCTCTCTTCACTCTGATTATCTCCCTCCCTTCACTCTGATCATCTCTCTCTTCACACTGATCATCTCTCTTTCTCTCTTCACACTGATCATCTCCCTCTCTTCACACTGATCATCTCTCCCTCTCTTTACTCTGATCATCTCCCTCTCTTCACACTGATCATCTCACCCTCTCTTTACTCTGATCATCTCCCTCTCTTCACACTGATCATCTCTCTCTCTCTTCACTCTGATTATCTCTCTCTCTTCACTCTGATCATCTCTCTCTCTTCACACTGTCCATCTCTCCCTCTTCACAATGATCACCTCCCTCTCTTCACACTGATCATCTCTCTCTCTTCACACTGATCATCTCCCTCTCTTCACACTGATCATCCCTCTATCTCTTCACTCTGATCATCTCTCTCTCTTCACACTGATCATCTCTCTCTCTTCACACTGATCATCTCCCTCTCTTCACACTGATCACCTCTCTCTTCACGCTGATCATCTCTCTCTCTTCACACTGATCACCTCTCTCTTCACACTGATCATCTCTCTCTCTTCACACTGATCATCTCTCTTCCTTCACACTGATCACCTCTCTCTTCACACTGATCATCTCTCTCTCTTCACACTGATCATCTCTCTTCCTTCACACTGATAATCTCTCCCTCTTCACACTGATCAACTCCCTCTCTTCACACTGATCATCTCCCTCTATTCACTCTGATCACCTCTCTCTTTACACTGATCATCTCTCTCTCTTCACACTGATCATCTTTCTCTCTTCACACTGATCATCTCCCTCTCTCTTCACACTGATCATCTCTCTTCCTTCACACTGATCATCTCTCTCTCTTCACACTGATCATCTCTCTCTCTTCACACTGATCATCTCTCTCTCTTCACAGTGATCATCTCTCTCTCTTCACACTGACCATCTCTCTCTCTCTTCACACTGATCATCTCCCTCTATTCACTCTGATCACCTCTCTCTTCAAACCGATCATCTCTCTCTCTTCACACTGATCATCTCCCTCTCTTCACTCTGATCATCTCTCTCTCTCTTCATTCTGATCACATTCCCTCTCTTCACTCTGATCATCTCTCTCTCTTCACAATGATCATCTGCCTCTCTTCACACTGATCATCTCCCTCTATTCACTCTGATGACCTCTCTCTTCACACTGATCATCTCTCTCTCTTCACACTGATCATCTCTCTCTCTTCACACTGATAATTTCTCTCTCTTCACACTGATCATCTCCCTCTCTTCACACTGATCACCTCTCTCTTCACGCTGATCATCTCTCTCTCTTCACACTGATCACCTCTCTCTTCACACTGATCATCTCTCTCTCTTCACACTGATCATCTCTCTTCCTTCACACTGATCACCTCTCTCTTCACACTGATCATCTCTCTCTCTTCACACTGATCATCTCTCTTCCTTCACACTGATAATCTCTCCCTCTTCACACTGATCAACTCCCTCTCTTCACACTGATCATCTCCCTCTATTCACTCTGATCACCTCTCTCTTTACACTGATCATCTCTCTCTCTTCACACTGATCATCTTTCTCTCTTCACACTGATCATCTCCCTCTCTCTTCACACTGATCATCTCTCTTCCTTCACACTGATCATCTCTCTCTCTTCACACTGATCATCTCTCTCTCTTCACACTGATCATCTCTCTCTCTTCACAGTGATCATCTCTCTCTCTTCACACTGACCATCTCTCTCTCTCTTCACACTGATCATCTCCCTCTATTCACTCTGATCACCTCTCTCTTCAAACCGATCATCTCTCTCTCTTCACACTGATCATCTCCCTCTCTTCACTCTGATCATCTCTCTCTCTCTTCATTCTGATCACATTCCCTCTCTTCACTCTGATCATCTCTCTCTCTTCACAATGATCATCTGCCTCTCTTCACACTGATCATCTCCCTCTATTCACTCTGATGACCTCTCTCTTCACACTGATCATCTCTCTCTCTTCACACTGATCATCTCTCTCTCTTCACACTGATAATTTCTCTCTCTTCACACTGATCATCTCTCTCTCTTCACACTGATCATCTCTCTCACTTCACACTGCTCATCTCTCTCTCTCTCCACACTGATCATCTCCCTCTCTTCACACTGATCCTCTCTCTCTCTCTTCCCACTGATCATCTCTCTTCCTTCACACTGATCATCTCTCCCTCTTCATACTGATCATCGATCTCTCTTCACACTGATAATTTCTCTCTCTCCACACTGATCATCTCCCTCTCTTCACACTGATCCTCTCTCTCTCTCTTCCCACTGATCATCTCTCTTCCTTCACACTGATCATCGATCTCTCTTCACACTGATAATTTCTCTCTCTTCACACTGATCATCTCTCTCTCTTCACACTGATCATCTCTCTCTATCTTCACTCTGATCATCTCTCTCTCTTCACACTGATCATCTCCCTCTCTTCACACTGATCATCTCCCTCTCTTCACTCTGATCATCTCCCTCTCTTCACACTGATCATCTCTCTCTATCTTCACTCTGATCATTTCTCTCTCTTCACACTGATCATCTCTCTCGCTTCACACTGATCATCTCCCTCTCTTCACTCTGATCATCTCTCTCTCTTCACACTGATCATCTCCCTCTCTTCACACTGATCCTCTCTCTCTCTCTTCCCACTGATCATCATCCCTCTATCTCTTCACTCTGATCATCTCCCTCTCTTCACACTGATAATTTCTCTCTCTTCACACTGATCATCTCTCCCTCTCTTCACACTGATCATCTCTCTCTCTCTTCACACTGATCATCTCCCTCTCTTCACACTGATCATCTCTCTCTCTCTTCACACTGATCATCTCTCTCTCTTCACATTGATCATCTCTCTCTCTCTTCACACTGATCATCTCCCTCTCTTCACATTGATCATCTCTCTCTCTCCACACTGATCATCTCTTTCTCTCTTCACCCTGATCACTTTCCCTCTCTTCACACTGATCATCCCTCTATCTCTTCACTCTGATCATCTCCCTCTCTTCACTCTGATCATCTCTCTCTCTTCGCAATGATCATCTCCCTCACAATGATCACCTCCCTCTCTTCACACTGATCATCTCTCTCTCTTCACACTGATCATCTCTCTCTCTTCACACTGATCATCTCTCTCTTCACACTGATCATCTCTCTCTCTTCACACTGATCACCTCTCTCTTCACACTGATCATCTCTCTCTCTTCACACTGATCATCTCTCTCTCTTCACACTGATCATCTCTCTCTTCACACTGATCATCTCTCTCTCTTCACACTGATCACCTCTCTCTTCACACTGATCATCTCTCTTCCTTCACACTGATCACCTCTCTCTTCACACTGATCATCTCTCTCTCTTCACACTGATCATCTCTCTTCCTTCACACTGATAATCTCGCCCTCTTCACACTGATCAACTCCCTCTCTTCACACTGATCATCTCCCTCTATTCACTCTGATCACCTCTCTCTTTACACTGATCATCTCTCTTCCTTCACACTGATCATCTCTCTCTCTTCACACTGATCATCTCTCTTCCTTCACACTGATCATCTCTCTCTCTTCACACTGATCATCTCTCTCTCTTCACACTGATCATCTCCTTCTCTTCACACTGATCATCTCTCTCTCTCTTCACACTGATCATCTCCCTCTCTTCACACTGATCATCTCCCTCTCTTCACACTGATCATCTCTCTCTCTCTTCACACTGATCATCTCCCTCTCTTCACACTGATCATCTCTCCCTCTCTTTACTCTGATCATCTCCCTCTCTTCACACTGATCATCTCTCTCTCTCTTCACTCTGATTATCTCCCTCCCTTCACTCTGATCATCTCTCTCTTCACACTGATCATCTCTCTTTCTCTCTTCACACTGATCATCTCCCTCTCTTCACACTGATCATCTCTCCCTCTCTTTACTCTGATCATCTCCCTCTCTTCACACTGATCATCTCACCCTCTCTTTACTCTGATCATCTCCCTCTCTTCACACTGATCATCTCTCTCTCTCTTCACTCTGATTATCTCTCTCTCTTCACTCTGATCATCTCTCTCTCTTCACACTGTCCATCTCTCCCTCTTCACAATGATCACCTCCCTCTCTTCACACTGATCATCTCTCTCTCTTCACACTGATCATCTCCCTCTCTTCACACTGATCATCCCTCTATCTCTTCACTCTGATCATCTCTCTCTCTTCACACTGATCATCTCTCTCTCTTCACACTGATCATCTCCCTCTCTTCACACTGATCACCTCTCTCTTCACGCTGATCATCTCTCTCTCTTCACACTGATCACCTCTCTCTTCACACTGATCATCTCTCTCTCTTCACACTGATCATCTCTCTTCCTTCACACTGATCACCTCTCTCTTCACACTGATCATCTCTCTCTCTTCACACTGATCATCTCTCTCTATCTTCACTCTGATCATCTCTCTCTCTTCACACTGATCATCTCCCTCTCTTCACACTGATCATCTCCCTCTCTTCACTCTGATCATCTCCCTCTCTTCACACTGATCATCTCTCTCTATCTTCACTCTGATCATCTCTCTCTCTTCACACTGATCATCTCTCTCGCTTCACACTGATCATCTCCCTCTCTTCACTCTGATCATCTCTCTCTCTTCACACTGATCATCTCCCTCTCTTCACACTGATCCTCTCTCTCTCTCTTCCCACTGATCATCATCCCTCTATCTCTTCACTCTGATCATCTCCCTCTCTTCACACTGATAATTTCTCTCTCTTCACACTGATCATCTCTCCCTCTCTTCACACTGATCATCTCTCTCTCTCTTCACACTGATCATCTCCCTCTCTTCACACTGATCATCTCTCTCTCTCTTCACACTGATCATCTCTCTCTCTTCACATTGATCATCTCTCTCTCTCTTCACACTGATCATCTCCCTCTCTTCACATTGATCATCTCTCTCTCTCCACACTGATCATCTCTTTCTCTCTTCACCCTGATCACTTTCCCTCTCTTCACACTGATCATCCCTCTATCTCTTCACTCTGATCATCTCTCTCTCTTCGCAATGATCATCTCCCTCACAATGATCACCTCCCTCTCTTCACACTGATCATCTCTCTCTCTTCACACTGATCATCTCTCTCTCTTCACACTGATCATCTCTCTCTTCACACTGATCATCTCTCTCTCTTCACACTGATCACCTCTCTCTTCACACTGATCATCTCTCTCTCTTCACACTGATCATCTCTCTCTCTTCACACTGATCATCTCTCTCTTCACACTGATCATCTCTCTCTCTTCACACTGATCACCTCTCTCTTCACACTGATCATCTCTCTTCCTTCACACTGATCACCTCTCTCTTCACACTGATCATCTCTCTCTCTTCACACTGATCATCTCTCTTCCTTCACACTGATAATCTCGCCCTCTTCACACTGATCAACTCCCTCTCTTCACACTGATCATCTCCCTCTATTCACTCTGATCACCTCTCTCTTTACACTGATCATCTCTCTTCCTTCACACTGATCATCTCTCTCTCTTCACACTGATCATCTCTCTTCCTTCACACTGATCATCTCTCTCTCTTCACACTGATCATCTCTCTCTCTTCACACTGATCATCTCCCTCTCTTCACACTGATCATCTCTCTCTCTCTTCACACTGATCATCTCCCTCTCTTCACACTGATCATCTCCCTCTCTTCACACTGATCATCTCTCTCTCTCTTCACACTGATCATCTCCCTCTCTTCACACTGATCATCTCTCCCTCTCTTTACTCTGATCATCTCCCTCTCTTCACACTGATCATCTCTCTCTCTCTTCACTCTGATTATCTCCCTCCCTTCACTCTGATCATCTCTCTCTTCACACTGATCATCTCTCTTTCTCTCTTCACACTGATCATCTCCCTCTCTTCACACTGATCATCTCTCCCTCTCTTTACTCTGATCATCTCCCTCTCTTCACACTGATCATCTCACCCTCTCTTTACTCTGATCATCTCCCTCTCTTCACACTGATCATCTCTCTCTCTCTTCACTCTGATTATCTCTCTCTCTTCACTCTGATCATCTCTCTCTCTTCACACTGTCCATCTCTCCCTCTTCACAATGATCACCTCCCTCTCTTCACACTGATCATCTCTCTCTCTTCACACTGATCATCTCCCTCTCTTCACACTGATCATCCCTCTATCTCTTCACTCTGATCATCTCTCTCTCTTCACACTGATCATCTCTCTCTCTTCACACTGATCATCTCCCTCTCTTCACACTGATCACCTCTCTCTTCACGCTGATCATCTCTCTCTCTTCACACTGATCACCTCTCTCTTCACACTGATCATCTCTCTCTCTTCACACTGATCATCTCTCTTCCTTCACACTGATCACCTCTCTCTTCACACTGATCATCTCTCTCTCTTCACACTGATCATCTCTCTTCCTTCACACTGATAATCTCTCCCTCTTCACACTGATCAACTCCCTCTCTTCACACTGATCATCTCCCTCTATTCACTCTGATCACCTCTCTCTTTACACTGATCATCTCTCTCTCTTCACACTGATCATCTTTCTCTCTTCACACTGATCATCTCCCTCTCTCTTCACACTGATCATCTCTCTTCCTTCACACTGATCATCTCTCTCTCTTCACACTGATCATCTCTCTCTCTTCACACTGATCATCTCTCTCTCTTCACAGTGATCATCTCTCTCTCTTCACACTGACCATCTCTCTCTCTCTTCACACTGATCATCTCCCTCTATTCACTCTGATCACCTCTCTCTTCAAACCGATCATCTCTCTCTCTTCACACTGATCATCTCCCTCTCTTCACTCTGATCATCTCTCTCTCTCTTCATTCTGATCACATTCCCTCTCTTCACTCTGATCATCTCTCTCTCTTCACAATGATCATCTGCCTCTCTTCACACTGATCATCTCCCTCTATTCACTCTGATGACCTCTCTCTTCACACTGATCATCTCTCTCTCTTCACACTGATCATCTCTCTCTCTTCACACTGATAATTTCTCTCTCTTCACACTGATCATCTCTCTCTCTTCACACTGATCATCTCTCTCACTTCACACTGCTCATCTCTCTCTCTCTCCACACTGATCATCTCCCTCTCTTCACACTGATCCTCTCTCTCACTCTTCCCACTGATCATCTCTCTTCCTTCACACTGATCATCTCTCCCTCTTCATACTGATCATCGATCTCTCTTCACACTGATCATCTCTCTCTCTTCACACTGATCATCTCTCTCTCTTCACACTGATCATCTCTCTCTTCACACTGATCATCTCTCTCTCTCCACACTGATCACCTCCCTCTCTTCACACTGATCCTCTCTCTCTCTCTTCCCACTGATCATCTCTCTTCCTTCACACTGATCATCGATCTCTCTTCACACTGATAATTTCTCTCTCTTCACACTGATCATCTCTCTCTCTTCACACTGATCATCTCTCTCTATCTTCACTCTGATCATCTCTCTCTCTTCACACTGATCATCTCCCTCTCTTCACACTGATCATCTCCCTCTCTTCACTCTGATCATCTCCCTCTCTTCACACTGATCATCTCTCTCTATCTTCACTCTGATCATCTCTCTCTCTTCACACTGATCATCTCTCTCGCTTCACACTGATCATCTCCCTCTCTTCACTCTGATCATCTCTCTCTCTTCACACTGATCATCTCCCTCTCTTCACACTGATCCTCTCTCTCTCTCTTCCCACTGATCATCATCCCTCTATCTCTTCACTCTGATCATCTCCCTCTCTTCACACTGATAATTTCTCTCTCTTCACACTGATCATCTCTCCCTCTCTTCACACTGATCATCTCTCTCTCTCTTCACACTGATCATCTCCCTCTCTTCACACTGATCATCTCTCTCTCTCTTCACACTGATCATCTCTCTCTCTTCACATTGATCATCTCTCTCTCTCTTCACACTGATCATCTCCCTCCCTTCACATTGATCATCTCTCTCTCTCCACACTGATCATCTCTTTCTCTCTTCACCCTGATCACATTCCCTCTCTTCACACTGATCATCCCTCTATCTCTTCACTCTGATCATCTCCCTCTCTTCACTCTGATCATCTCTCTCTCTTCGCAATGATCATCTCCCTCACAATGATCACCTCCCTCTCTTCACACTGATCATCTCTCTCTCTTCACACTGATCATCTCTCTCTCTTCACACTGATCATCTCTCTCTTCACACTGATCATCTCTCTCTCTTCACACTGATCACCTCTCTCTTCACACTGATCATCTCTCTCTCTTCACACTGATCATCTCTCTCTCTTCACACTGATCATCTCTCTCTTCACACTGATCATCTCTCTCTCTTCACACTGATCACCTCTCTCTTCACACTGATCATCTCTCTTCCTTCACACTGATCACCTCTCTCTTCACACTGATCATCTCTCTCTCTTCACACTGATCATCTCTCTTCCTTCACACTGATAATCTCGCCCTCTTCACACTGATCAACTCCCTCTCTTCACACTGATCATCTCCCTCTATTCACTCTGATCACCTCTCTCTTTACACTGATCATATCTCTTCCTTCACACTGATCATCTCTCTCTCTTCACACTGATCATCTCTCTTCCTTCACACTGATCATCTCTCTCTCTTCACACTGATCATCTCTCTCTCTTCACACTGATCATCTCCCTCTCTTCACACTGATCATCTCTCTCTCTCTTCACACTGATCATCTCCCTCTCTTCACACTGATCATCTCCCTCTCTTCACACTGATCATCTCTCTCTCTCTTCACACTGATCATCTCCCTCTCTTCACACTGATCATCTCTCTCTCTTCACACTGATCATCTCTCTTCCTTCACACTGATCATCTCTCTCTCTTCACACTGATCATCTCTCTTCCTTCACACTGATCATCTCTCTCTCTTCACACTGATCATCTCTCCCACTCTTCACACTGATCATCTCCCTCTCTTCACACTGATCATCTCTCTCTCTTCACACTGATCATCTCTCTCTCTTCACACTGATCATCTCTCTTCCTTCACACTGATCATCTCTCTCTCTTCACACTGATCATCTCTCACTCTCTTCACACTGATCATCTCTCTCTCTTCACACTTATCATCTCTCTCTCTTCACACTGATGATCTCTCTTCCTTCACACTGATCATCTCTCTCTCTTCACACTGATCATCTCCCTCTCTTTACTCTGATCAACTCTCTCTCTTCACACTGATCATCTCTCTCTCTTCACACTGACCATCTCTCTTTCTCTCTTCACACTGATCTTCTCCCTCTCTTCACACTGATCATCTCTCCCTCTCTTTACTCTGATCATCTCCCTCTCTTCACACTGATCATCTCTCTCTCTCTTCACTCTGATTATCTCCCTCCCTTCACACTGATCATCTCTCTCTCTCTTCACACTGATCATCTCTCTTTCTCTCTTCACACTGATCATCTCCCTCTCTTCACACTGATCATCTCTCCCTCTCTTTACTCTGATCATCTCCCTCTCTTCACACTGATCATCTCTCCCTCTCTTTACTCTGATCATCTCCCTCTCTTCACACTGATCATCTCTCTCTCTCTTCACTCTGATTATCTCTCTCTCTTCACTCTGATCATCTCTCTCTCTTCACACTGTCCATCTCTCCCTCTTCACACTGATCATCTCCCTCTCTCTTCACACTGATCATCTCCCTCTCTTCACACTGATCATCTCTCTCTCTCTTCACTCTGATCACATTCCCTCTCTTCACACTGATCATCCCTCTCTCTCTTCACTCTGGTCATCTCTCTCTCTTCACAATGATCATCTCTCTCTCTTCACACAGATCATCTCTCTCTCTTCACACTGATCATCTCTCTCTCTTCAAACTGATCATCTCTCTCTCTTCACACTGATCATCTCTCTCTCTTCACACTGATCATCTCCCTCTCTTCACACTGATCATCTCTCTCTCTCTTCACACTGATCATCTCCCTCTCTTCACACTGATCATCTCCCTCTCTTCACACTGATCATCTCTCTCTCTCTTCACACTGATCATCTCCCTCTCTTCACACTAATCATCTCTCTCTCTTCACACTGATCATCTCTCTCTCTTCACACTGATCATCTCTCTTCCTTCACACTGATCATCTCTCTCTCTTCACACTGATCATCTCTCCCTCTCTTCACACTGATCATCTCTCTCTCTTCACACTTATCATCTCTCTCTCTTCACACTGATCATCTCTCTTCCTTCACACTGATCATCTCTCTCTCTTCACACTGATCATCTCCCTCTCTTTACTCTGATCAACTCTCTCTCTTCACACTGATCATCTCTCTCTCTTCACACTGACCATCTCTCTTTCTCTCTTCACACTGATCATCTCCCTCTCTTCACACTGATCATCTCTCCCTCTCTTTACTCTGATCATCTCCCTCTCTTCACACTGATCATCTCTCTCTCTCTTCACTCTGATTATCTCCCTCCCTTCACTCTGATCATCTCTCTCTTCACACTGATCATCTCTCTCTCTTCACACTGATCATCTCTCCCTCTCTTCACACTGATCATCTGTCTCTCTTCACACTGATCTTCTCTCTCTCTCTTCACTCTGATCATCTCTCTCTCTTCACACTGTCCATCTCTCCCTCTTCACACTGATCATCTCCCTCTCTTCACACTGATCATCTCTCTCTCTTCACACTGATCATCTCTCTCTCTTCACACCGATCATCTCTCTTCCTTCACACTGATCATCTCTCTCTCTTCACACTGATCATCTCTCTTCCTTCACACTGATCATCTCTCTCTCTTCACACTGATCATCTCTCTTCCTTCACACTGATCATCTCTCTCTCTTCACACTGATCATCTCTCCCTCTCTTCACACTGATCATCTCTCTCTCTTCACACTGATCATCTCTCTTCCTTCACACTGATCATCTCTCTCTCTTCACACTGATCATCTCTCCCTCTCTTCACACTGATCATCTCTCTCTCTTCACACTGATCATCTCTCTCTCTTCACACTGATCATCTCTCTTCCTTCACACTGATCATCTCTCTCTCTTCACACTGATCATCTCTCCCTCTCTTCACACTGATCATCTCTCTCTCTTCACACTGATCATCTCTCTCTCTTCACACTGATCAAATCTCTCTCTTCACACTGATCATCTCTCTCTCTTCACACTGACCATCTCTCTTTCTCTCTTCACACTGATCATCTCCCTCTCTTCACACTGATCATCTCTCCCTCTCTTTACTCTGATCATCTCCCTCTCTTCACACTGATCATCTCTCTCTCTCTTCACTCTGATTATCTCCCTCCCTTCACTCTGATCATCTCTCTCTTCACACTGATCATCTCTCTTTCTCTCTTCACACTGATCATCTCCCTCTCTTCACACTGATCATCTCTCCCTCTCTTTACTCTGATCATCTCCCTCTCTTCACACTGATCATCTCTCCCTCTCTTTACTCTGATCATCTCCCTCTCTTCACACTGATCATCTCTCTCTCTCTTCACTCTGATTATCTCCCTCCCTTCACTCTGATCATCTCCCTCTCTTCACACTGATCATCTCTCTCTCTCTTCACTCTGATCATCTCTCTCTCTTCACACTGTCCATCTCTCCCTCTTCACACTGATCATCTCCCTCTCTCTTCACACTGATCATCTCCCTCTCTTCACACTGATCATCTCTCTCTCTCTTCACTCTGATCACATTCCCTCTCTTCACACTGATCATCCCTCTCTCTCTTCACTCTGGTCATCTCTCTCTCTTCACAAAGATCATCTCTCTCTCTTCACACAGATCATCTCTCTCTCTTCACACTGATCATCTCTCCCTCTCTTCACACTGATCATCTCTCTCTCTTCACACTGATCTTCTCTCTCTCTCTTCACTCTGATCATCTCTCTCTCTTCACACTGATCATCTCTCTCTCTTCACTCTGATCATCTCTCTCTCTTCACACTGATCATCTCTCCCTCTCTTCACACTGATCATCTCTCTCTCTTCACACTGATCTTCTCTCTCTCTCTTCACTCTGATCATCTCTCTCTCTTCAAACTAATCATCTCTCTCTCTCTTCGCTCAGATCATCTCTCTCTCTTCGCTCAGATCATCTCTCTCTCTTCACACTGATCTTCTCTCTCTCTCTTCACACTGATCATCTCCCTCTCTTCACACTGATCATCTCTGTCTCTTCACACTGATCATCTATCTCTCTTCACACTGATCATCTCTCTCTCTTCACAATGATCTTCTCTCTCTCTCTTCACTCTGATCATCTCTCTCTCTTCACTCTGATCATCTCTCTCTCTTCACACTGATCATCTCTCTCTCTTCACACTGATCATCTCTCTCTTCACACTGATCATCTCTCTCTCTTCACACTGATCATCTCCCTCTCTTCACACTGATCATCCCTCTCTCTCTTCACTCTGATCATCTCTCTCTCTTCACACTGATCATCTCTCTCTCTCTTCACACTGATCATCTCTCTCTCTTCACACTGACCATCTCTCTTTCTCTCTTCACACTGATCATCTCCCTCTCTTCACACTGATCATCTCTCCCTCTCTTTACTCTGATCATCTCCCTCTCTTCACACTGATCATCTCTCTCTCTCTTCACTCTGATTATCTCCCTCCCTTCACTCTGATCATCTCTCTCTTCACACTGATCATCTCTCTTTCTCTCTTCACACTGATCATCTCCCTCTCTTCACACTGATCATCTCTCCCTCTCTTTACTCTGATCATCTCCCTCTCTTCACACTGATCATCTCTCCCTCTCTTTACTCTGATCATCTCCCTCTCTTCACACTGATCATCTCTCTCTCTCTTCACTCTGATTATCTCTCTCTCTTCACTCTGATCATCTCTCTCTCTTCACACTGTCCATCTCTCCCTCTTCACACTGATCATCTCCCTCTCTCTTCACACTGATCATCTCCCTCTCTTCACACTGATCATCTCTGTCTCTCTTCACTCTGATCACATTCCCTCTCTTCACACTGATCATCCCTCTCTCTTCACTCTGGTCATCTCTCTCTCTTCACAATGATCATCTCTCTCTCTTCACACAGATCATCTCTCTCTCTTCACACTGATCATCTCTCTCTCTTGAAACTGATCATCTCTCTCTCTCTTCGCTCAGATCATCTCTCTCTCTTCGCTCAGATCATCTCTCTCTCTTCACACTGATCATCTCTCCCTCTCTTCACACTGATCATCTCTCTCTCTTCACACTGATCTTCTCTCTCTCTCTTCACTCTGATCATCTCTCTCTCTTCACACTGATCATCTCTCTCTCTTCACACTGATCATCTCTCTCTCTTCACACTGATCATCTCTCCCTCTCTTCACACTGATCATCTGTCTCTCTTCACACTGATCTTCTCTCTCTCTCTTCACTCTGATCATCTCTCTCTCTTCACACTGTCCATCTCTCCCTCTTCACACTGATCATCTCCCTCTCTTCACACTGATCATCTCTCTCTCTTCACACTGATCATCTCTCTCTCTTCACACCGATCATCTCTCTTCCTTCACACTGATCATCTCTCTCTCTTCACACTGATCATCTCTCTTCCTTCACACTGATCATCTCTCTCTCTTCACACTGATCATCTCTCTTCCTTCACACTGATCATCTCTCTCTCTTCACACTGATCATCTCTCCCTCTCTTCACACTGATCATCTCTCTCTCTTCACACTGATCATCTCTCTTCCTTCACACTGATCATCTCTCTCTCTTCACACTGATCATCTCTCCCTCTCTTCACACTGATCATCTCTCTCTCTTCACACTGATCATCTCTCTCTCTTCACACTGATCATCTCTCTTCCTTCACACTGATCATCTCTCTCTCTTCACACTGATCATCTCTCCCTCTCTTCACACTGATCATCTCTCTCTCTTCACACTGATCATCTCTCTCTCTTCACACTGATCAAATCTCTCTCTTCACACTGATCATCTCTCTCTCTTCACACTGACCATCTCTCTTTCTCTCTTCACACTGATCATCTCCCTCTCTTCACACTGATCATCTCTCCCTTTCTTTACTCTGATCATCTCCCTCTCTTCACACTGATCATCTCTCTCTCTCTTCACTCTGATTATCTCCCTCCCTTCACTCTGATCATCTCTCTCTTCACACTGATCATCTCTCTTTCTCTCTTCACACTGATCATCTCCCTCTCTTCACACTGATCATCTCTCCCTCTCTTTACTCTGATCATCTCCCTCTCTTCACACTGATCATCTCTCTCTCTTCACACTGATCATCTCTCCCACTCTTCACACTGATCATCTCCCTCTCTTCACACTGATCATCTCTCTCTCTTCACACTGATCATCTCTCTCTCTTCACACTGATCATCTCTCTTCCTTCACACTGATCATCTCTCTCTCTTCACACTGATCATCTCTCACTCTCTTCACACTGATCATCTCTCTCTCTTCACACTTATCATCTCTCTCTCTTCACACTGATGATCTCTCTTCCTTCACACTGATCATCTCTCTCTCTTCACACTGATCATCTCCCTCTCTTTACTCTGATCAACTCTCTCTCTTCACACTGATCATCTCTCTCTCTTCACACTGACCATCTCTCTTTCTCTCTTCACACTGATCTTCTCCCTCTCTTCACACTGATCATCTCTCCCTCTCTTTACTCTGATCATCTCCCTCTCTTCACACTGATCATCTCTCTCTCTCTTCACTCTGATTATCTCCCTCCCTTCACACTGATCATCTCTCTCTCTCTTCACACTGATCATCTCTCTTTCTCTCTTCACACTGATCATCTCCCTCTCTTCACACTGATCATCTCTCCCTCTCTTTACTCTGATCATCTCCCTCTCTTCACACTGATCATCTCTCTCTCTTCACACTGATCATCTCTCTCTATCTTCACTCTGATCATCTCTCTCTCTTCACACTGATCATCTCCCTCTCTTCACACTGATCATCTCCCTCTCTTCACTCTGATCATCTCCCTCTCTTCACACTGATCATCTCTCTCTATCTTCACTCTGATCATCTCTCTCTCTTCACACTGATCATCTCTCTCGCTTCACACTGATCATCTCCCTCTCTTCACTCTGATCATCTCTCTCTCTTCACACTGATCATCTCCCTCTCTTCACACTGATCCTCTCTCTCTCTCTTCCCACTGATCATCATCCCTCTATCTCTTCACTCTGATCATCTCCCTCTCTTCACACTGATAATTTCTCTCTCTTCACACTGATCATCTCTCCCTCTCTTCACACTGATCATCTCTCTCTCTCTTCACACTGATCATCTCCCTCTCTTCACACTGATCATCTCTCTCTCTCTTCACACTGATCATCTCTCTCTCTTCACATTGATCATCTCTCTCTCTCTTCACACTGATCATCTCCCTCTCTTCACATTGATCATCTCTCTCTCTCCACACTGATCATCTCTTTCTCTCTTCACCCTGATCACTTTCCCTCTCTTCACACTGATCATCCCTCTATCTCTTCACTCTGATCATCTCCCTCTCTTCACTCTGATCATCTCTCTCTCTTCGCAATGATCATCTCCCTCACAATGATCACCTCCCTCTCTTCACACTGATCATCTCTCTCTCTTCACACTGATCATCTCTCTCTCTTCACACTGATCATCTCTCTCTTCACACTGATCATCTCTCTCTCTTCACACTGATCACCTCTCTCTTCACACTGATCATCTCTCTCTCTTCACACTGATCATCTCTCTCTCTTCACACTGATCATCTCTCTCTTCACACTGATCATCTATCTCTCTTCACACTGATCACCTCTCTCTTCACACTGATCATCTCTCTTCCTTCACACTGATCACCTCTCTCTTCACACTGATCATCTCTCTCTCTTCACACTGATCATCTCTCTTCCTTCACACTGATAATCTCGCCCTCTTCACACTGATCAACTCCCTCTCTTCACACTGATCATCTCCCTCTATTCACTCTGATCACCTCTCTCTTTACACTGATCATCTCTCTTCCTTCACACTGATCATCTCTCTCTCTTCACACTGATCATCTCTCTTCCTTCACACTGATCATCTCTCTCTCTTCACACTGATCATCTCTCTCTCTTCACACTGATCATCTCCCTCTCTTCACACTGATCATCTCTCTCTCTCTTCACACTGATCATCTCCCTCTCTTCACACTGATCATCTCCCTCTCTTCACACTGATCATCTCTCTCTCTCTTCACACTGATCATCTCCCTCTCTTCACACTGATCATCTCTCCCTCTCTTTACTCTGATCATCTCCCTCTCTTCACACTGATCATCTCTCTCTCTCTTCACTCTGATTATCTCCCTCCCTTCACTCTGATCATCTCTCTCTTCACACTGATCATCTCTCTTTCTCTCTTCACACTGATCATCTCCCTCTCTTCACACTGATCATCTCTCCCTCTCTTTACTCTGATCATCTCCCTCTCTTCACACTGATCATCTCACCCTCTCTTTACTCTGATCATCTCCCTCTCTTCACACTGATCATCTCTCTCTCTCTTCACTCTGATTATCTCTCTCTCTTCACTCTGATCATCTCTCTCTCTTCACACTGTCCATCTCTCCCTCTTCACAATGATCACCTCCCTCTCTTCACACTGATCATCTCTCTCTCTTCACACTGATCATCTCCCTCTCTTCACACTGATCATCCCTCTATCTCTTCACTCTGATCATCTCTCTCTCTTCACACTGATCATCTCTCTCTCTTCACACTGATCATCTCCCTCTCTTCACACTGATCACCTCTCTCTTCACGCTGATCATCTCTCTCTCTTCACACTGATCATCTCTCTTCCTTCACACTGATCACCTCTCTCTTCACACTGATCATCTCTCTCTCTTCACACTGATCATCTCTCTTCCTTCGCACTGATAATCTCTCCCTCTTCACACTGATCAACTCCCTCTCTTCACACTGATCATCTCCCTCTATTCACTCTGATCACCTCTCTCTTTACACTGATCATCTCTCTCTCTTCACACTGATCATCTTTCTCTCTTCACACTGATCATCTCCCTCTCTCTTCACACTGATCATCTCTCTTCCTTCACACTGATCATCTCTCTCTCTTCACACTGATCATCTCTCTCTCTTCACACTGATCATCTCTCTCTCTTCACAGTGATCATCTCTCTCTCTTCACACTGACCATCTCTCTCTCTCTTCACACTGATCATCTCCCTCTATTCACTCTGATCACCTCTCTCTTCAAACCGATCATCTCTCTCTCTTCACACTGATCATCTCCCTCTCTTCACTCTGATCATCTCTCTCTCTCTTCATTCTGATCACATTCCCTCTCTTCACTCTGATCATCTCTCTCTCTTCACAATGATCATCTGCCTCTCTTCACACTGATCATCTCCCTCTATTCACTCTGATGACCTCTCTCTTCACACTGATCATCTCTCTCTCTTCACACTGATCATCTCTCTCTCTTCACACTGATAATTTCTCTCTCTTCACACTGATCATCTCTCTCTCTTCACACTGATCATCTCTCTCACTTCACACTGCTCATCTCTCTCTCTCTCCACACTGATCATCTCCCTCTCTTCACACTGATCCTCTCTCTCTCTCTTCCCACTGATCATCTCTCTTCCTTCACACTGATCATCTCTCCCTCTTCATACTGATCATCGATCTCTCTTCACACTGATAATTTCTCTCTCTCCACACTGATCACCTCCCTCTCTTCACACTGATCCTCTCTCTCTCTCTTCCCACTGATCATCTCTCTTCCTTCACACTGATCATCGATCTCTCTTCACACTGATAATTTCTCTCTCTTCACACTGATCATCTCTCTCTCTTCACACTGATCATCTCTCTCTATCTTCACTCTGATCATCTCTCTCTCTTCACACTGATCATCTCCCTCTCTTCACACTGATCATCTCCCTCTCTTCACTCTGATCATCTCCCTCTCTTCACACTGATCATCTCTCTCTATCTTCACTCTGATCATCTCTCTCTCTTCACACTGATCATCTCTCTCTCTTCCCACTGATCATCATCCCTCTATCTCTTCACTCTGATCATCTCCCTCTCTTCACACTGATAATTTCTCTCTCTTCACACTGATCATCTCTCCCTCTCTTCACACTGATCATCTCTCTCTCTCTTCACACTGATCATCTCCCTCTCTTCACACTGATCATCTCTCTCTCTCTTCACACTGATCATCTCTCTCTCTTCACATTGATCATCTCTCTCTCTCTTCACACTGAACATCTCCCTCTCTTCACATTGATCATCTCTCTCTCTCCACACTGATCATCTCTTTCTCTCTTCACCCTGATCACATTCCCTCTCTTCACACTGATCATCCCTCTATCTCTTCACTCTGATCATCTCCCTCTCTTCACTCTGATCATCTCTCTCTCTTCGCAATGATCATCTCCCTCACAATGATCACCTCCCTCTCTTCACACTGATCATCTCTCTCTCTTCACACTGATCATCTCTCTCTCTTCACACTGATCATCTCTCTCTTCACACTGATCATCTCTCTCTCTTCACACTGATCACCTCTCTCTTCACACTGATCATCTCTCTCTCTTCACACTGATCATCTCTCTCTCTTCACACTGATCATCTCTCTCTTCACACTGATCATCTCTCTCTCTTCACACTGATCACCTCTCTCTTCACACTGATCATCTCTCTTCCTTCACACTGATCACCTCTCTCTTCACACTGATCATCTCTCTCTCTTCACACTGATCATCTCTCTTCCTTCACACTGATAATCTCGCCCTCTTCACACTGATCAACTCCCTCTCTTCACACTGATCATCTCCCTCTATTCACTCTGATCACCTCTCTCTTTACACTGATCATCTCTCTTCCTTCACACTGATCATCTCTCTCTCTTCACACTGATCATCTCTCTTCCTTCACACTGATCATCTCTCTCTCTTCACACTGATCATCTCTCTCTCTTCACACTGATCATCTCCCTCTCTTCACACTGATCATCTCTCTCTCTCTTCACACTGATCATCTCCCTCTCTTCACACTGATCATCTCCCTCTCTTCACACTGATCATCTCTCTCTCTCTTCACACTGATCATCTCCCTCTCTTCACACTGATCATCTCTCTCTCTTCACACTGATCATCTCTCTTCCTTCACACTGATCATCTCTCTCTCTTCACACTGATCATCTCTCTTCCTTCACACTGATCATCTCTCTCTCTTCACACTGATCATCTCTCCCACTCTTCACACTGATCATCTCCCTCTCTTCACACTGATCATCTCTCTCTCTTCACACTGATCATCTCTCTCTCTTCACACTGATCATCTCTCTTCCTTCACACTGATCATCTCTCTCTCTTCACACTGATCATCTCTCACTCTCTTCACACTGATCATCTCTCTCTCTTCACACTTATCATCTCTCTCTCTTCACACTGATGATCTCTCTTCCTTCACACTGATCATCTCTCTCTCTTCACACTGATCATCTCCCTCTCTTTACTCTGATCAACTCTCTCTCTTCACACTGATCATCTCTCTCTCTTCACACTGACCATCTCTCTTTCTCTCTTCACACTGATCTTCTCCCTCTCTTCACACTGATCATCTCTCCCTCTCTTTACTCTGATCATCTCCCTCTCTTCACACTGATCATCTCTCTCTCTCTTCACTCTGATTATCTCCCTCCCTTCACACTGATCATCTCTCTCTCTCTTCACACTGATCATCTCTCTTTCTCTCTTCACACTGATCATCTCCCTCTCTTCACACTGATCATCTCTCCCTCTCTTTACTCTGATCATCTCCCTCTCTTCACACTGATCATCTCTCCCTCTCTTTACTCTGATCATCTCCCTCTCTTCACACTGATCATCTCTCTCTCTCTTCACTCTGATTATCTCTCTCTCTTCACTCTGATCATCTCTCTCTCTTCACACTGTCCATCTCTCCCTCTTCACACTGATCATCTCCCTCTCTCTTCACACTGATCATCTCCCTCTCTTCACACTGATCATCTCTCTCTCTCTTCACTCTGATCACATTCCCTCTCTTCACACTGATCATCCCTCTCTCTCTTCACTCTGGTCATCTCTCTCTCTTCACAATGATCATCTCTCTCTCTTCACACAGATCATCTCTCTCTCTTCACACTGATCATCTCTCTCTCTTCAAACTGATCATCTCTCTCTCTTCACACTGATCATCTCTCTCTCTTCACACTGATCATCTCCCTCTCTTCACACTGATCATCTCTCTCTCTCTTCACACTGATCATCTCCCTCTCTTCACACTGATCATCTCCCTCTCTTCACACTGATCATCTCTCTCTCTCTTCACACTGATCATCTCCCTCTCTTCACACTAATCATCTCTCTCTCTTCACACTGATCATCTCTCTCTCTTCACACTGATCATCTCTCTTCCTTCACACTGATCATCTCTCTCTCTTCACACTGATCATCTCTCCCTCTCTTCACACTGATCATCTCTCTCTCTTCACACTTATCATCTCTCTCTCTTCACACTGATCATCTCTCTTCCTTCACACTGATCATCTCTCTCTCTTCACACTGATCATCTCCCTCTCTTTACTCTGATCAACTCTCTCTCTTCACACTGATCATCTCTCTCTCTTCACACTGACCATCTCTCTTTCTCTCTTCACACTGATCATCTCCCTCTCTTCACACTGATCATCTCTCCCTCTCTTTACTCTGATCATCTCCCTCTCTTCACACTGATCATCTCTCTCTCTCTTCACTCTGATTATCTCCCTCCCTTCACTCTGATCATCTCTCTCTTCACACTGATCATCTCTCTCTCTTCACACTGATCATCTCTCCCTCTCTTCACACTGATCATCTGTCTCTCTTCACACTGATCTTCTCTCTCTCTCTTCACTCTGATCATCTCTCTCTCTTCACACTGTCCATCTCTCCCTCTTCACACTGATCCTCTCCCTCTCTTCACACTGATCATCTCTCTCTCTTCACACTGATCATCTCTCTCTCTTCACACCGATCATCTCTCTTCCTTCACACTGATCATCTCTCTCTCTTCACACTGATCATCTCTCTTCCTTCACACTGATCATCTCTCTCTCTTCACACTGATCATCTCTCTTCCTTCACACTGATCATCTCTCTCTCTTCACACTGATCATCTCTCCCTCTCTTCACACTGATCATCTCTCTCTCTTCACACTGATCATCTCTATTCCTTCACACTGATCATCTCTCTCTCTTCACACTGATCATCTCTCCCTCTCTTCACACTGATCATCTCTCTCTCTTCACACTGATCATCTCTCTCTCTTCACACTGATCATCTCTCTTCCTTCACACTGATCATCTCTCTCTCTTCACACTGATCATCTCTCCCTCTCTTCACACTGATCATCTCTCTCTCTTCACACTGATCATCTCTCTCTCTTCACACTGATCAAATCTCTCTCTTCACACTGATCATCTCTCTCTCTTCACACTGACCATCTCTCTTTCTCTCTTCACACTGATCATCTCCCTCTCTTCACACTGATCATCTCTCCCTCTCTTTACTCTGATCATCTCCCTCTCTTCACACTGATCATCTCTCTCTCTCTTCACTCTGATTATCTCCCTCCCTTCACTCTGATCATCTCTCTCTTCACACTGATCATCTCTCTTTCTCTCTTCACACTGATCATCTCCCTCTCTTCACACTGATCATCTCTCCCTCTCTTTACTCTGATCATCTCCCTCTCTTCACACTGATCATCTCTCCCTCTCTTTACTCTGATCATCTCCCTCTCTTCACACTGATCATCTCTCTCTCTCTTCACTCTGATTATCTCCCTCCCTTCACTCTGATCATCTCCCTCTCTTCACACTGATCATCTCTCTCTCTCTTCACTCTGATCATCTCTCTCTCTTCACACTGTCCATCTCTCCCTCTTCACACTGATCATCTCCCTCTCTCTTCACACTGATCATCTCCCTCTCTTCACACTGATCATCTCTCTCTCTCTTCACTCTGATCACATTCCCTCTCTTCACACTGATCATCCCTCTCTCTCTTCACTCTGGTCATCTCTCTCTCTTCACAAAGATCATCTCTCTCTCTTCACACAGATCATCTCTCTCTCTTCACACTGATCATCTCTCCCTCTCTTCACACTGATCATCTCTCTCTCTTCACACTGATCTTCTCTCTCTCTCTTCACTCTGATCATCTCTCTCTCTTCACACTGATCATCTCTCTCTCTTCACACTGATCATCTCTCCCTCTCTTCACACTGATCATCTCTCTCTCTTCACACTGATCTTCTCTCTCTCTCTTCACTCTGATCATCTCTCTCTCTTCACACTGATCATCTCTCTCTCTTCACTCTGATCATCTCTCTCTCTTCACACTGATCATCTCTCCCTCTCTTCACACTGATCATCTCTCTCTCTTCACACTGATCTTCTCTCTCTCTCTTCACTCTGATCATCTCTCTCTCTTCAAACTAATCATCTCTCTCTCTCTTCGCTCAGATCATCTCTCTCTCTTCGCTCAGATCATCTCTCTCTCTTCACACTGATCTTCTCTCTCTCTCTTCACACTGATCATCTCCCTCTCTTCACACTGATCATCTCTGTCTCTTCACACTGATCATCTATCTCTCTTCACACTGATCATCTCTCTCTCTTCACAATGATCTTCTCTCTCTCTCTTCACTCTGATCATCTCTCTCTCTTCACTCTGATCATCTCTCTCTCTTCACACTGATCATCTCTCTCTCTTCACACTGATCATCTCTCTCTTCACACTGATCATCTCTCTCTCTTCACACTGATCATCTCCCTCTCTTCACACTGATCATCCCTCTCTCTCTTCACTCTGATCATCTCTCTCTCTTCACACTGATCATCTCTCTCTCTCTTCACACTGATCATCTCTCTCTCTTCACACTGACCATCTCTCTTTCTCTCTTCACACTGATCATCTCCCTCTCTTCACACTGATCATCTCTCCCTCTCTTTACTCTGATCATCTCCCTCTCTTCACACTGATCATCTCTCTCTCTCTTCACTCTGATTATCTCCCTCCCTTCACTCTGATCATCTCTCTCTTCACACTGATCATCTCTCTTTCTCTCTTCACACTGATCATCTCCCTCTCTTCACACTGATCATCTCTCCCTCTCTTTACTCTGATCATCTCCTTCTCTTCACACTGATCATCTCTCCCTCTCTTTACTCTGATCATCTCCCTCTCTTCACACTGATCATCTCTCTCTCTCTTCACTCTGATTATCTCTCTCTCTTCACTCTGATCATCTCTCTCTCTTCACACTGTCCATCTCTCCCTCTTCACACTGATCATCTCCCTCTCTCTTCACACTGATCATCTCCCTCTCTTCACACTGATCATCTCTGTCTCTCTTCACTCTGATCACATTCCCTCTCTTCACACTGATCATCCCTCTCTCTCTTCACTCTGGTCATCTCTCTCTCTTCACAATGATCATCTCTCTCTCTTCACACAGATCATCTCTCTCTCTTCACACTGATCATCTCTCTCTCTTGAAACTGATCATCTCTCTCTCTCTTCGCTCAGATCATCTCTCTCTCTTCGCTCAGATCATCTCTCTCTCTTCACACTGATCATCTCTCCCTCTCTTCACACTGATCATCTCTCTCTCTTCACACTGATCTTCTCTCTCTCTCTTCACTCTGTTCATCTCTCTCTCTTCACACTGATCATCTCTCTCTCTTCACACTGATCATCTCTCTCTCTTCACACTGTTCATCTCTCCCTCTCTTCACACTGATCATCTGTCTCTCTTCACACTGATCTTCTCTCTCTCTCTTCACTCTGATCATCTCTCTCTCTTCACACTGTCCATCTCTCCCTCTTCACACTGATCATCTCCCTCTCTTCACACTGATCATCTCTCTCTCTTCACACTGATCATCTCTCTCTCTTCACACCGATCATCTCTCTTCCTTCACACTGATCATCTCTCTCTCTTCACACTGATCATCTCTCTTCCTTCACACTGATCATCTCTCTCTCTTCACACTGATCATCTCTCTTCCTTCACACTGATCATCTCTCTCTCTTCACACTGATCATCTCTCCCTCTCTTCACACTGATCATCTCTCTCTCTTCACACTGATCATCTCTCTTCCTTCACACTGATCATCTCTCTCTCTTCACACTGATCATCTCTCCCTCTCTTCACACTGATCATCTCTCTCTCTTCACACTGATCATCTCTCTCTCTTCACACTGATCATCTCTCTTCCTTCACACTGATCATCTCTCTCTCTTCACACTGATCATCTCTCCCTCTCTTCACACTGATCATCTCTCTCTCTTCACACTGATCATCTCTCTCTCTTCACACTGATCAAATCTCTCTCTTCACACTGATCATCTCTCTCTCTTCACACTGACCATCTCTCTTTCTCTCTTCACACTGATCATCTCCCTCTCTTCACACTGATCATCTCTCCCTCTCTTTACTCTGATCATCTCCCTCTCTTCACACTGATCATCTCTCTCTCTCTTCACTCTGATTATCTCCCTCCCTTCACTCTGATCATCTCTCTCTTCACACTGATCATCTCTCTTTCTCTCTTCACACTGATCATCTCCCTCTCTTCACACTGATCATCTCTCCCTCTCTTTACTCTGATCATCTCCCTCTCTTCACACTGATCATCTCTCTCTCTTCACACTGATCATCTCTCCCACTCTTTACACTGATCATCTCCCTCTCTTCACACTGATCATCTCTCTCTCTTCACACTGATCATCTCTCTCTCTTCACACTGATCATCTCTCTTCCTTCACACTGATCATCTCTCTCTCTTCACACTGATCATCTCTCACTCTCTTCACACTGATCATCTCTCTCTCTTCACACTTATCATCTCTCTCTCTTCACACTGATGATCTCTCTTCCTTCACACTGATCATCTCTCTCTCTTCACACTGATCATCTCCCTCTCTTTACTCTGATCAACTCTCTCTCTTCACACTGATCATCTCTCTCTCTTCACACTGACCATCTCTCTTTCTCTCTTCACACTGATCTTCTCCCTCTCTTCACACTGATCATCTCTCCCTCTCTTTACTCTGATCATCTCCCTCTCTTCACACTGATCATCTCTCTCTCTCTTCACTCTGATTATCTCCCTCCCTTCACACTGATCATCTCTCTCTCTCTTCACACTGATCATCTCTCTTTCTCTCTTCACACTGATCATCTCCCTCTCTTCACACTGATCATCTCTCCCTCTCTTTACTCTGATCATCTCCCTCTCTTCACACTGATCATCTCTCCCTCTCTTTATTCTGATCATCTCCCTCTCTTCACACTGATCATCTCTCTCTCTCTTCACTCTGATCATCTCTCTCTCTTCACTCTGATCATCTCGCTCTCTTCACACTGTCCATCTCTCCCTCTTCACACTGATCATCTCCCTCTCTCTTCACACTGATCATCTCCCTCTCTTCACACTGATCATCTCTCTCTCTCTTCACTCTGATCACATTCCCTCTCTTCACACTGATCATCCCTCTCTCTCTTCACTCTGGTCATCTCTCTCTCTTCACAATGATCATCTCTCTCTGTTCACACAGATCATCTCTCTCTCTTCACACTGATCATCTCTCTCTCTTCAAACTGATCATCTCTCTCTCTTCACACTGATCATCTCTCTCTCTTCACACTGATCATCTCCCTCTCTTCACACTGATCATCTCTCTCTCTCTTCACACTGATCATCTCCCTCTCTTCACACTGATCATCTCCCTCTCTTCACACTGATCATCTCTCTCTCTCTTCACACTGATCATCTCCCTCTCTTCACACTAATCATCTCTCTCTCTTCACACTGATCATCTCTCTCTCTTCACACTGATCATCTCTCTTCCTTCACACTGATCATCTCTCTCTCTTCACACTGATCATCTCTCCCTCTCTTCACACTGATCATCTCTCTCTCTTCACACTTATCATCTCTCTCTCTTCACACTGATCATCTCTCTTCCTTCACACTGATCATCTCTCTCTCTTCACACTGATCATCTCCCTCTCTTTACTCTGATCAACTCTCTCTCTTCACACTGATCATCTCTCTCTCTTCACACTGACCATCTCTCTTTCTCTCTTCACACTGATCATCTCCCTCTCTTCACACTGATCATCTCTCCCTCTCTTTACTCTGATCATCTCCCTCTCTTCACACTGATCATCTCTCTCTCTCTTCACTCTGATTATCTCCCTCCCTTCACTCTGATCATCTCTCTCTTCACACTGATCATCTCTCTTTCTCTCTTCACACTGATCATCTCCCTCTCTTCACACTGATCATCTCTCCCTCTCTTTACTCTGATCATCTCCCTCTCTTCACACTGATCATCTCTCCCTCTCTTTACTCTGATCATCTCCCTCTCTTCACACTGATCATCTCTCTCTCTCTTCACTCTGATTATCTCTCTCTCTTCACTCTGATCATCTCTCTCTCTTCACACTGTCCATCTCTCCCTCTTCACACTGATCATCTCCCTCTCTCTTCACACTGATCATCTCCCTCTCTTCACACTGATCATCTCTGTCTCTCTTCACTCTGATCACATTCCCTCTCTTCACACTGATCATCCCTCTCTCTCTTCACTCTGGTCATCTCTCTCTCTTCACAATGATCATCTCTCTCTCTTCACACAGATCATCTCTCTCTCTTCACACTGATCATCTCTCTCTCTTCAAACTGATCATCTCTCTCTCTCTTCGCTCAGATCATCTCTCTCTCTTCGCTCAGATCATCTCTCTCTCTTCACACTGATCATCTCTCCCTCTCTTCACACTGATCATCTCTCTCTCTTCACACTGATCTTCTCTCTCTCTCTTCACTCTGATCATCTCTCTCTCTTCACACTGATCATCTCTCTCTCTTCACACTGATCATCTCTCTCTCTTCACACTGATCATCTCTCCCTCTCTTCACACTGATCATCTGTCTCTCTTCACACTGATCTTCTCTCTCTCTCTTCACTCTGATCATCTCTCTCTCTTCACACTGTCCATCTCTCCCTCTTCACACTGATCATCTCCCTCTCTTCACACTGATCATCTCTCTCTCTTCACACTGATCATCTCTCTCTCTTCACACCGATCATCTCTCTTCCTTCACACTGATCATCTCTCTCTCTTCACACTGATCATCTCTCTTCCTTCACACTGATCATCTCTCTCTCTTCACACTGATCATCTCTCTTCCTTCACACTGATCATCTCTCTCTCTTCACACTGATCATCTCTCCCTCTCTTCACACTGATCATCTCTCTCTCTTCACACTGATCATCTCTCTTCCTTCACACTGATCATCTCTCTCTCTTCACACTGATCATCTCTCCCTCTCTTCACACTGATCATCTCTCTCTCTTCACACTGATCATCTCTCTCTCTTCACACTGATCATCTCTCTTCCTTCACACTGATCATCTCTCTCTCTTCACACTGATCATCTCTCCCTCTCTTCACACTGATCATCTCTCTCTCTTCACACTGATCATGTCTCTCTCTTCACACTGATCAAATCTCTCTCTTCACACTGATCATCTCTCTCTCTTCACACTGACCATCTCTCTTTCTCTCTTCACACTGATCATCTCCCTCTCTTCACACTGATCATCTCTCCCTCTCTTTACTCTGATCATCTCCCTCTCTTCACACTGATCATCTCTCTCTCTCTTCACTCTGATTATCTCCCTCCCTTCACTCTGATCATCTCTCTCTTCACACTGATCATCTCTCTTTCTCTCTTCACACTGATCATCTCCCTCTCTTCACACTGATCATCTCTCCCTCTCTTTACTCTGATCATCTCCCTCTCTTCACACTGATCATCTCTCCCTCTCTTTACTCTGATCATCTCCCTCTCTTCACACTGATCATCTCTCTCTCTCTTCACTCTGATTATCTCCCTCCCTTCACTCTGATCATCTCCCTCTCTTCACACTGATCATCTCTCTCTCTCTTCACTCTGATCATCTCTCTCTCTTCACACTGTCCATCTCTCCCTCTTCACACTGATCATCTCCCTCTCTCTTCACACTGATCATCTCCCTCTCTTCACACTGATCATCTCTCTCTCTCTTCACTCTGATCACATTCCCTCTCTTCACACTGATCATCCCTCTCTCTCTTCACTCTGGTCATCTCTCTCTCTTCACAAAGATCATCTCTCTCTCTTCACACAGATCATCTCTCTCTCTTCACACTGATCATCTCTCCCTCTCTTCACACTGATCATCTCTCTCTCTTCACACTGATCTTCTCTCTCTCTCTTCATTCTGATCATCTCTCTCTCTTCACACTGATCATCTCTCTCTCTTCACACTGATCATCTCTCCCTCTCTTCACACTGATCATCTCTCTCTCTTCACACTGATCTTCTCTCTCTCTCTTCACTCTGATCATCTCTCTCTCTTCACACTGATCATCTCTCTCTCTTCACTCTGATCATCTCTCTCTCTTCACACTGATCATCTCTCCCTCTCTTCACACTGATCATCTCTCTCTCTTCACACTGATCTTCTCTCTCTCTCTTCACTCTGATCATCTCTCTCTCTTCAAACTGATCATCTCTCTCTCTCTTCGCTCAGATCATCTCTCTCTCTTCGCTCAGATCATCTCTCTCTCTTCACACTGATCTTCTCTCTCTCTCTTCACACTGATCATCTCCCTCTCTTCACACTGATCATCTCTGTCTCTTCACACTGATCATCTATCTCTCTTCACACTGATCATCTCTCTCTCTTCACAATGATCTTCTCTCTCTCTCTTCACTCTGATCATCTCTCTCTCTTCACTCTGATCATCTCTCTCTCTTCACACTGATCATCTCTCTCTCTTCACACTGATCATCTCTCTCTTCACACTGATCATCTCTCTCTCTTCACACTGATCATCTCCCTCTCTTCACACTGATCATCCCTCTCTCTCTTCACTCTGATCATCTCTCTCTCTTCACACTGATCATCTCTCTCTCTCTTCACACTGATCATCTCTCTCTCTTCACACTGACCATCTCTCTTTCTCTCTTCACACTGATCATCTCCCTCTCTTCACACTGATCATCTCTCCCTCTCTTTACTCTGATCATCTCCCTCTCTTCACACTGATCATCTCTCTCTCTCTTCACTCTGATTATCTCCCTCCCTTCACTCTGATCATCTCTCTCTTCACACTGATCATCTCTCTTTCTCTCTTCACACTGATCATCTCCCTCTCTTCACACTGATCATCTCTCCCTCTCTTTACTCTGATCATCTCCCTCTCTTCACACTGATCATCTCTCCCTCTCTTTACTCTGATCATCTCCCTCTCTTCACACTGATCATCTCTCTCTCTCTTCACTCTGATTATCTCTCTCTCTTCACTCTGATCATCTCTCTCTCTTCACACTGTCCATCTCTCCCTCTTCACACTGATCATCTCCCTCTCTCTTCACACTGATCATCTCCCTCTCTTCACACTGATCATCTCTGTCTCTCTTCACTCTGATCACATTCCCTCTCTTCACACTGATCATCCCTCTCTCTCTTCACTCTGGTCATCTCTCTCTCTTCACAATGATCATCTCTCTCTCTTGAAACTGATCATCTCTCTCTCTCTTCGCTCAGATCATCTCTCTCTCTTCGCTCAGATCATCTCTCTCTCTTCACACTGATCATCTCTCCCTCTCTTCACACTGATCATCTCTCTCTCTTCACACTGATCTTCTCTCTCTCTCTTCACTCTGATCATCTCTCTCTCTTCACACTGATCATCTCTCTCTCTTCACACTGATCATCTCTCTCTCTTCACACTGATCATCTCTCCCTCTCTTCACACTGATCATCTGTCTCTCTTCACACTGATCTTCTCTCTCTCTCTTCACTCTGATCATCTCTCTCTCTTCACACTGTCCATCTCTCCCTCTTCACACTGATCATCTCCCTCTCTTCACACTGATCATCTCTCTCTCTTCACACTGATCATCTCTCTCTCTTCACACCGATCATCTCTCTTCCTTCACACTGATCATCTCTCTCTCTTCACACTGATCATCTCTCTTCCTTCACACTGATCATCTCTCTCTCTTCACACTGATCATCTCTCTTCCTTCACACTGATCATCTCTCTCTCTTCACACTGATCATCTCTCCCTCTCTTCACACTGATCATCTCTCTCTCTTCACACTGATCATCTCTCTTCCTTCACACTGATCATCTCTCTCTCTTCACACTGATCATCTCTCCCTCTCTTCACACTGATCATCTCTCTCTCTTCACACTGATCATCTCTCTCTCTTCACACTGATCATCTCTCTTCCTTCACACTGATCATCTCTCTCTCTTCACACTGATCATCTCTCCCTCTCTTCACACTGATCATCTCTCTCTCTTCACACTGATCATCTCTCTCTCTTCACACTGATCATCTCTCCCTCTCTTTACTCTGATCATCTCCCTCTCTTCACACTGATCATCTCTCTCTCTCTTCACTCTGATTATCTCCCTCCCTTCACTCTGATCATCTCTCTCTTCACACTGATCATCTCTCTTTCTCTCTTCACACTGATCATCTCCCTCTCTTCACACTGATCATCTCTCCCTCTCTTTACTCTGATCATCTCCCTCTCTTCACACTGATCATCTCTCCCTCTCTTTACTCTGATCATCTCCCTCTCTTCACACTGATCATCTCTCTCTCTCTTCACTCTGATTATCTCCCTCCCTTCACTCTGATCATCTCCCTCTCTTCACACTGATCATCTCTCTCTCTCTTCACTCTGATCATCTCTCTCTCTTCACACTGTCCATCTCTCCCTCTTCACACTGATCATCTCCCTCTCTCTTCACACTGATCATCTCCCTCTCTTCACACTGATCATCTCTCTCTCTCTTCACTCTGATCACATTCCATCTCTTCACACTGATCATCCCTCTCTCTCTTCACTCTGGTCATCTCTCTCTCTTCACAAAGATCATCTCTCTCTCTTCACACAGATCATCTCTCTCTCTTCACACTGATCATCTCTCCCTCTCTTCACACTGATCATCTCTCTCTCTTCACACTGATCTTCTCTCTCTCTCTTCACTCTGATCATCTCTCTCTCTTCACACTGATCATCTCTCTCTCTTCACACTGATCATCTCTCCCTCTCTTCACACTGATCATCTCTCTCTCTTCACACTGATCTTCTCTCTCTCTCTTCACTCTGATCATCTCTCTCTCTTCACACTGATCATCTCTCTCTCTTCACTCTGATCATCTCTCTCTCTTCACACTGATCATCTCTCCCTCTCTTCACACTGATCATCTCTCTCTCTTCACACTGATCTTCTCTCTCTCTCTTCACTCTGATCATCTCTCTCTCTTCAAACTGATCATCTCTCTCTCTCTTCGCTCAGATCATCTCTCTCTCTTCGCTCAGATCATCTCTCTCTCTTCACACTGATCTTCTCTCTCTCTCTTCACACTGATCATCTCCCTCTCTTCACACTGATCATCTCTGTCTCTTCACACTGATCATCTATCTCTCTTCACACTGATCATCTCTCTCTCTTCACAATGATCTTCTCTCTCTCTCTTCACTCTGATCATCTCTCTCTCTTCACTCTGATCATCTCTCTCTCTTCACACTGATCATCTCTCTCTCTTCACACTGATCATCTCTCTCTTCACACTGATCATCTCTCTCTCTTCACACTGATCATCTCCCTCTCTTCACACTGATCATCCCTCTCTCTCTTCACTCTGATCATCTCTCTCTCTTCACACTGATCATCTCTCTCTCTCTTCACACTGATCACCTCCCTCTCTTCACACTGATCATCTCCCTCTCTTCACACTGATCATCTCTCTTCCTTCACACTGATCATCTCTCTCTCTTCACACTGATCATCTCTCTCTCTTCACACTGATCATCTCCCTCTCTTCACACTGATGATCTCTCTTCCTTCATACTGATCATCTCTCTCTCTTCACACTGATCATCTCTCTCTCTTCACACTGATCATCTCTCTCTCTTCACACTGATCATCTCTCTTCCTTCACACTGATCATCTCTCTCTCTTCACACTGATCATCTCTCTTCCTTCACACTGATCATCTCTCTCTCTTCACACTGATCATCTCTCTCTCTCTTCACACTGATCATCTCTCTCTCTTCACACTGATCATCTCCCTCTCTTTACACTGATCATCTCTCTCTCTTCACACTGATCATCTCCCTCTCTTCACACTTATCATCTCTCTCTCTTCACACTGATCATCTCTCCCTCTCTTCACACTGATCATCTCTCTCTCTTCACACTGATCATCTCTCTCTCTTCACACTGATCATCTCTCTTCCTTCACACTGATCATCTCCCTCTCTTCACACTGATCATCTCCCTCTCTTCACACTGATCATCTCTCTTCCTTCACACTGATCATCTCTCTCTCTTCACACTGATCATCTCTCTCTCTTCACACTGATCATGTCTCTTCCTTCACACTGATCATCTCCCTCTCTTCACACTGATCATCTCTCTTCCTTCACACTGATCATCTCTCTCTCTTCACTCTGATCATCTCTCTTCCTTCACACTGATCATCTCTCTCTCTTCACACTGATCATCTCTCTCTCTTCACACTGATCATCTCTCTTCCTTCACACTGATCATCTCTCTCTCTCTTCACACTGATCATCTCTCTCTCTTCACACTGATCATCTCCCTCTCTTCACACTGATCATCTCCCTCTCTTCACACTGATCATCTCTCTCTCTTCACACTGATCATCTCTCTTCCTTCACACTGATCATCTCTCTCTCTTCACACTGATCATCTCTCTCTCTTCACACTGATCATCTCTCTTCCTTCACACTGATCATCTCCCTCTCTTCACACTGATCATCTCTCCCTCTCTTCACACTGATCATCTCTCTCTCTTCACACTGATCATCTCTCTTCCTTCACACTGATCATCTCTCTCTCTTCACACTGATCATCCCTCTCTCTCTTCACTCTGATCATCTCTCTCTCTTCACACTGATCATCTCTCTCTCTCTTCACACTGATCACCTCCCTCTCTTCACACTGATCATCTCTCTCTCTCTTCACTCTGATCACATTCCCTCTCTTCACACTGATCATCCCTCTCTCTCTTCACTCTGGTCATCTCTCTCTCTTCACAATGATCATCTCTCTCTCTTCACACAGATCATCTCTCTCTCTTCACACTGATCATCTCTCTCTCTTCAAACTGATCATCTCTCTCTCTCTTCGCTCAGATCATCTCTCTCTCTTCGCTCAGATCATCTCTCTCTCTTCACACTGATCATCTCTCCCTCTCTTCACACTGATCATCTCTCTCTCTTCACACTGATCTTCTCTCTCTCTCTTCACTCTGATCATCTCTCTCTCTTCACACTGATCATCTCTCTCTCTTCACACTGATCATCTCTCCCTCTCTTCACACTGATCATCTCTCTCTCTTCACACTGATCTTCTCTCTCTCTCTTCACTCTGATCATCTCTCTCTCTTCACACTGTCCATCTCTCCCTCTTCACACTGATCATCTCCCTCTCTTCACACTGATCATCTCTCTCTCTTCACACTGATCATCTCTCTCTCTTCACACCGATCATCTCTCTACCTTCACACTGATCATCTCTCTCTCTTCACACTGATAATCTCTCTTCCTTCACACTGATCATCTCTCTCTCTTCACACTGATCATCTCTCTTCCTTCACACTGATCATCTCTCTCTCTTCACACTGATCATCTCTCCCTCTCTTCACACTGATCATCTCTCTCTCTTCACACTGATCATCTCTCTTCCTTCACACTGATCATCTCTCTCTCTTCACACTGATCATCTCTCCCTCTCTTCACACTGATCATCTCTCTCTCTTCACACTGATCATCTCTCTCTCTTCACACTGATCAAGTCTCTTCCTTCACACTGATCATCTCTCTCTCTTCACACTGATCATCTCTCCCTCTCTTCACACTGATCATCTCTCTCTCTTCACACTGATCATCTCTCTCTCTTCACACTGATCAACTCTCTCTCTTCACACTGATCATCTCTCTCTCTTCACACTGACCATCTCTCTTTCTCTCTTCACACTGATCATCTCCCTCTCTTCACACTGATCATCTCTCCCTCTCTTTACTCTGATCATCTCCCTCTCTTCACACTGATCATCTCTCTCTCTCTTCACTCTGATTATCTCCCTCCCTTCACTCTGATCATCTCTCTCTTCACACTGATCATCTCTCTTTCTCTCTTCACACTGATCATCTCCCTCTCTTCACACTGATCATCTCTCCCTCTCTTTACTCTGATCATCTCCCTCTCTTCACACTGATCATCTCTCCCTCTCTTTACTCTGATCATCTCCCTCTCTTCACACTGATCATCTCTCTCTCTCTTCACTCTGATTATCTCCCTCCCTTCACTCTGATCATCTCCCTCTCTTCACACTGATCATCTCTCTCTCTCTTCACTCTGATCATCTCTCTCTCTTCACACTGTCCATCTCTCCCTCTTCACACTGATCATCTCCCTCTCTCTTCACACTGATCATCTCCCTCTCTTCACACTGATCATCTCTCTCTCTCTTCACTCTGATCACATTCCCTCTCTTCACACTGATCATCCCTCTCTCTCTTCACTCTGGTCATCTCTCTCTCTTCACAATGATCATCTCTCTCTCTTCACACAGATCATCTCTCTCTCTTCACACTGATCATCTCTCCCTCTCTTCACACTGATCATCTCTCTCTCTTCACACTGATCTTCTCTCTCTCTCTTCACTCTGATCATCTCTCTCTCTTCACACTGATCATCTCTCTCTCTTCACACTGATCATCTCTCCCTCTCTTCACACTGATCATCTCTCTCTCTTCACACTGATCTTCTCTCTCTCTCTTCACTCTGATCATCTCTCTCTCTTCACACTGATCATCTCTCTCTCTTCACTCTGATCATCTCTCTCTCTTCACACTGATCATCTCTCCCTCTCTTCACACTGATCATCTCTCTCTCTTCACACTGATCTTCTCTCTCTCTCTTCACTCTGATCATCTCTCTCTCTTCAAACTGATCATCTCTCTCTCTCTTCGCTCAGATCATCTCTCTCTCTTCGCTCAGATCATCTCTCTCTCTTCACACTGATCTTCTCTCTCTCTCTTCACACTGATCATCTCCCTCTCTTCACACTGATCATCTCTCTCTCTTCACACTGATCATCTCTCTCTCTTCACACTGATCATCTCTCTCTCTTCACAATGATCTTCTCTCTCTCTCTTCACTCTGATCATCTCTCTCTCTTCACTCTGATCATCTCTCTCTCTTCACACTGATCATCTCTCTCTCTTCACACTGATCATCTCTCTCTTCACACTGATCATCTCTCTCTCTGCACACTGATCATCTCCCTCTCTTCACACTGATCATCCCTCTCTCTCTTCACTCTGATCATCTCTCTCTCTTCACACTGATCATCTCTCTCTCTCTTCACACTGATCACCTCCCTCTCTTCACACTGATCATCTCCCTCTCTTCACACTGATCATCTCTCTTCCTTCACACTGATCATCTCTCTCTCTTCACACTGATCATCTCTCTCTCTTCACACTGATCATCTCCCTCTCTTCACACTGATCATCTCTCTTCCTTCACACTGATCATCTCTCTCTCTTCACACTGATCATCTCTCTCTCTTCACACTGATCATCTCTCTCTCTTCACACTGATCATCTCTCTTCCTTCACACTGATCATCTCTCTCTCTTCACACTGATCATCTCTCTCTCTCTTCACACTGATCATCTCTCTCTCTTCACACTGATCATCTCCCTCTCTTCACACTGATCATCTCTCTTCCTTCACACTGATCATCTCCCTCTCTTCACACTGATCATCTCTCTCTCTTCACACTGATCATCTCTCTCTCTTCACTCTGATCATCTCTCTTCCTTCACACTGATCATCTCTCTCTCTTCACACTGATCATCTCTCTCTCTTCACACTGATCATCTCTCTTCCTTCACACTGATCATCTCTCTCTCTCTTCACACTGATCATCTCTCTCTCTTCACACTGATCATCTCCCTCTCTTCACACTGATCATCTCTCTCTCTTCACACTGATCATCTCTCTTCCTTCACACTGATCATCTCTCTCTCTTCACACTGATCATCTCTCTCTCTTCACACTGATCATCTCTCTTCCTTCACACTGATCATCTCCCTCTCTTCACACTGATCATCTCTCCCTCTCTTCACACTGATCATCTCTCTCTCTTCACACTGATCATCTCTCTTCCTTCACACTGATCATCTCTCTCTCTTCACACTGATCATCTCTCCCTCTCTTCACACTGATCATCTCTCTCTCTTCACACTGATCATCTCCCTCTCTTCACACTGATCATCTCCCTCTCTTTACTCTGATCAACTCTCTCTCTTCACACTGATCATCTCTCTCTCTTCACACTGACCATCTCTCTTTCTCTCTTCACACTGATCATCTCTCTCTCTTCACACTGATCATCTCTCTCTCTCTTCACTCTGATTATCTCCCTCCCTTCACTCTGATCATCTCTCTCTTCACACTGATCATCTCTCTTTCTCTCTTCACACTGATCATCTCCCTCTCTTCACACTGATCATCTCTCTCTCTCTTCACTCTGATCATCTCTCTCTCTTCACACTGTCCATCTCCCTCTCTTCACAATGATCATCTCTCTCTCTTCACACAGATCATCTCTCTCTCTTCACACTGATCATCTCTCTCTCTTCAAACTGATCATCTCTCTCTCTCTTCGCTCAGATCATCTCTCTCTCTTCGCTCAGATCATCTCTCTCTCTTCACACTGATCATCTCTCCCTCTCTTCACACTGATCATCTCTCTCTCTTCACACTGATCTTCTCTCTCTCTCTTCACTCTGATCATCTCTCTCTCTTCACACTGATCATCTCTCTCTCTTCACACTGATCATCTCTCCCTCTCTTCACACTGATCTTCTCTCTCTCTCTTCACTCTGATCATCTCTCTCTCTTCACTCTGATCATCTCTCTCTCTTCACACTGATCATCTCTCTCTCTTCACACTGATCTTCTCTCTCTCTCTTCACACTGATCATCTCTCTCTCTTCACACTGATCTTCACTCTCTCTCTTCACTCTGATCATCTCTCTCTCTTCAAACTGATCATCTCTCTCTCTCTTCGCTCAGATCATCTCTCTCTCTTCGCTCAGATCATCTTTCTCTCTTCACACTGATCTTCTCTCTCTCTCTTCACACTGATCATCTCCCTCTCTTCACACTGATCATCTCTCTCTCTTCACACTGATCATCTCTCTCTCTTCACACTGATCATCTCTCTCTCTTCACAATGATCTTCTCTCTCTCTCTTCACTCTGATCATCTCTCTCTCTTCACTCTGATCATCTCTCTCTCTTCACACTGATCATCTCTCTCTCTTCACACTGATCATCTCTCTCTCTTCACACTGATCATCTCTCTCTTCACACTGATCATCTCTCTCTCTTCACACTGATCATCTCCCTCTCTTCACACTGATCATCCCTCTCTCTCTTCACTCTGATCATCTCTCTCTCTTCACACTGATCATCTCTCTCTCTCTTCGCACTGATCATCTCTCTCTCTTCACTCTGATCATCTCTCTCTCTTCACACTGATCATCTCTCTCTCTTCACACTGATCACCTCCCTCTCTTCACACTGATCATCTCTCTCTCTTCACACTGATCATTTCCCTCTCTTCACACTGATCACCTCCCTCTCTTCACACTGATCATCTCTCTCTCTTCACACTGATCATCTCCCTCTCTTCACTCTGATCATCTCTCTCTCTTCACTCTGATCATCTCTCTTTCTTCACAATGATCATCTCTCTCTCTTCACACTGCTCATCTCCCTCTCTTCACACTGATCATCTCTCTCTCTTCACACTGATCATCTCTCTCTCTTCACACTGATCATCTCTCTTCCTTCACACTGATCATCTCTCTCTCTTCACACTGATCATCTCTCTCTCTTCACACTGATCATCTCTCTCTCTTCACACTGATCATCTCCCTCTCTTCACTCTGATCATCTCTCTCTCTTCACTCTGATCATCTCTCTTTCTTCACAATGATCATCTCTCTCTCTTCACACTGCTCATCTCCCTCTCTTCACACTGATCATCTCTCTCTCTTCACACTGATCATCTCTCTCTCTTCACACTGATCATCTCGCTCTCTCTTCACACTGATCATCTCTCTCTCTTCACACTGATCATCTCTCTCTCTTCACACTGATCATCTCTCTCTCTTCAGTCTGATCATCTCTCTCTCTTCACACTGATCCTCTCCCTCTCTTCAAACTGATCATCTCTCTCTCTTCACACTGATCATCTCCCTCTCTTCACTCTGATCATCTCCCTCTCTTCACACTGATCATCTCCCTCTCTTTACTCTGATCATCCCTCCCTCTCTTCACACTGATCATCTCTCTCTCTCTTCACTCTGATCATCTCCCTCTCTTCACACTGATCATCTCCCTCTCTTCACACTGATCATCTCCCTCTCTTCACACTGATCATCTCTCCCTCTCTTCACACTGATCATCTCTCTCTCTTCACACTGATCATCGCTCTCTCTTCACACTGATCATCTCTCTCTCTTCACACTGATCATCTCTCTCTCTTCGCACTGATCCTCTCCCTCTCTTCAAACTGATCATCTCTCTCTCTTCACTCTGATCATCTCCCTCTCTTCACACTGATCATCTGCCTCTCTTCACACTGATCATCTCCCTCTATTCACTCTGATGACCTCTCTCTTCACACTGATCATCTGTCTCTCTTCACACTGATCATCTCCCTCTCTTCACACTGATCATCTCTCTTCCTTCACACTGATCATCTCTCTCTCTTCACACTGATCATCTCTCTCACTTCACACTGATCATCTCCCTCTCTTCACACTGATCCTCTCTCTCTCTCTCCACACTGATCATCTCCCTCTCTTCACACTGATCCTCTCTCTCTCTCTTCCCACTGATCATCTCTCTTCCTTCACACTGATCATCTCTCCCTCTTCATACTGATCATCGATCTCTCTTCACACTGATAATTTCTCTCTCTCCACACTGATCATCTCCCTCTCTTCACACTGATCCTCTCTCTCTCTCTTCCCACTGATCATCTCTCTTCCTTCACACTGATCATCTCTCCCTCTTCATACTGATCATCGATCTCTCTTCACACTGATAATTTCTCTCTCTTCACACTGATCATCTCTCTCTCTTCACACTGATCATCTCTCTCTATCTTCACTCTGATCATCTCTCTCTCTTCACACTGATCATCTCCCTCTCTTCACACTGATCATCTCCCTCTCTTCACTCTGATCATCTCTCTCTCTTCACACTGATCATCTCCCTCTCTTCACACTGATCATCTCTCTCTATCTTCACTCTGATCATCTCTCTCTCTTCACACTGATCATCTCTCTCGCTTCACACTGATCATCTCCCTCTCTTCACTCTGATCATCTCTCTCTCTTCACACTGATCATCTCCCTCTCTTCACACTGATCCTCTCTCTCTCTCTTCCCACTGATCATCTCTCTTCCTTCACACTGATCATCTCTCCCTCTTCATACTGATCATCGATCTCTCTTCACACTGATAATTTCTCTCTCTTCACACTGATCATCTCCCTCTCTTCACTCTGATCATCTCTCTCTCTTCACACTGATCATCTGCCTCTCTTCACACTGATCATCTCCCTCTATTCACTCTGATGACCTCTCTCTTCACACTGATCATCTGTCTCTCTTCACACTGATCATCTCCCTCTCTTCACACTGATCAACTCTCTTCCTTCACACTGATCATCTCTCTCTCTTCACACTGATCATCTCTCTCACTTCACACTGATCATCTCCCTCTCTTCACACTGATCCTCTCTCTCTCTCTCCACACTGATCATCTCTCTTCCTTCACACTGATCATCTCTCCCTCTTCATACTGATCATCGATCTCTCTTCACACTGATAATTTCTCTCTCTCCACACTGATCATCTCCCTCTCTTCACACTGATCCTCTCTCTCTCTCTTCCCACTGATCATCTCTCTTCCTTCACACTGATCATCTCTCCCTCTTCATACTGATCATCGATCTCTCTTCACACTGATAATTTCTCTCTCTTCACACTGATCATCTCTCTCTCTTCACACTGATCATCTCTCTCTATCTTCACTCTGATCATCTCTCTCTCTTCACACTGATCATCTCCCTCTCTTCACACTGATCATCTCCCTCTCTTCACTCTGATCATCTCTCTCTCTTCACACTGATCATCTCCCTCTCTTCACACTGATCATCTCTCTCTATCTTCACTCTGATCATCTCTCTCTCTTCACACTGATCATCTCTCTCGCTTCACACTGATCATCTCCCTCTCTTCACTCTGATCATCTCTCTCTCTTCACACTGATCATCTCCCTCTCTTCACACTGATCCTCTCTCTCTCACTTCCCACTGATCATCTCTCTTCCTTCACACTGATCATCTCTCCCTCTTCATACTGATCATCGATCTCTCTTCACACTGATAATTTCTCTCTCTTCACACTGATCATCTCCCTCTCTTCACTCTGATCATCTCTCTCTCTTCACACTGATCATCTCTCTCTATCTTCACTCTGATCATCTCTCTCTCTTCACACTGATCATCTCTCTCGCTTCACACTGATCATCTCTCTCTCTTCACTCTGATCACATTCCCTCTCTTCACGCTGATCATCCCTCTCTCTCTTCACTCTGATCATCTCCCTCTCTTCACACTGATCATCTCTCTCTCTCTTCAGTCTGATCATCTCTCTCTCTGTTCACACTGATCATCTCTCTCTCTCTTCACTCTGATCACATTCCCTCTCTTCACGCTGATCATCCCTCTCTCTCTTCACACTGATCATCTCCCTCTCTTCACACTGATCATCTCTCTCTCTCTTCACTCTGATCATCTCTCTCTCTTCACACTGATCATCTCTCTCTCTTCACACCGATCATCTCCCTCTCTTCACACTGATCATCTCTCTCTCTTCACATTGATCATCTCTCTCTCTCTTCACACTGATCATCTCCCTCTCTTCACATTGATCATCTCTCTCTCTCCACACTGATCATCTCTTTCTCTCTTCACCCTGATCACATTCCCTCTCTTCACACTGATCATCCCTCTATCTCTTCACTCTGATCATCTCCCTCTCTTCACACTGATAATTTCTCTCCCTTCACACTGATCATCTCTCTCTCTTCACACTGATCATCTCCCTCTCTTCACACTGATCATCTCTCTCTCTCTTCACACTGATCATCTCTCTCTCTTCACATTGATCATCTCTCTCTCTCTTCACACTGATCATCTCCCTCTCTTCACATTGATCATCTCTCTCTCTCCACACTGATCATCTCTTTCTCTCTTCACCCTGATCACATTCCCTCTCTTCACACTGATCATCCATCTATCTCTTCACTCTGATCATCTCCCTCTCTTCACTCTGATCATCTCTCTCTCTTCGCAATGATCATCTCCCTCACATTGATCATCTCTCTCTCTCCACACTGATCATCTCTTTCTCTCTTCACCCTGATCACATTCCCTCTCTTCACACTGATCATCCCTCTATCTCTTCACTCTGATCATCTCCCTCTCTTCACTCTGATCATCTCTCTCTCTTCACACTGATCATCTCTCTCTCTTCACACTGATCATCTCTCTCTTCACACTGATCATCTCTCTCTCTTCACACTGATCACTTCTCTCTTCACACTGATCATCTCTCTCTCTTCACACTGATCACCTCTCTCTTCACACTGATCATCTCTCTCTCTTCACACTGATCACCTCTCTCTTCACACTGATCATCTCTCTCTCTTCACACTGATCATCTCTCTTCCTTCACACTGATCACCTCTCTCTTCACACTGATCATCTCTCTCTCTTCACACTGATCATTTCTCTTCCTTCACACTGATAATCTCTCCCTCTTCACACTGATCAACTCCCTCTCTTCACACTGATCATCTCCCTCTATTCACTCTGATCACCTCTCTCTTTACACTGATCATCTCTCTCTCTTCACACTGATCATCTTTCTCTCTTCACACTGATCATCTCTCTTCCTTCACACTGATCATCTCTCTCTCTCCACACTGACCATCTCTCTCTCTTCACACTGATCATCTCCCTCTCTTCACACTGATCATCTCTCTCTCTTCACACTGATCATCTCTCTCTCTTCACACTGATCATCTCTCTCTCTTCACACTGATCATCTCTCTTCCTTCACACTGATCATCTCTCTCTCTTCACACTGATCATCTCTCTTCCTTCACACTGATCATCTCTCTCTCTTCACACTGATCATCTCTCCCTCTCTTCACACTGATCATCTCTCTCTCTTCACACTGATCATCTCTCTTCCTTCACACTGATCATCTCTCTCTCTTCACACTGATCATCTCTCTCTCTTCACACTGATCATCTCTCTCTCTTCACACTGATCATCTCTCTCTCTTCACACTGATCATCTCCCTCTCTTCACACTGATCATCTCTCTCTCTTCACACTGATCATCTCTCTCTCTTCACACTGATCATCTCTCTTCCTTCACACTGATCATCTCTCTCTCTTCACACTGATCATCTCCCTCTCTTTACTCTGATCAACTCTCTCTCTTCACACTGATCATCTCTCTCTCTTCACACTGACCATCTCTCTTTCTCTCTTAACACTGACCATCTCTCTTTCTCTCTTCACACTGATCATCTCTCTCTCTCTTCACTCTGATTATCTCCCTCCCTTCACTCTGATCATCTCTCTCTTCACACTGATCATCTCTCTTTCTCTCTTCACACTGATCATCTCCCTCTCTTCACACTGATCATCTCTCCCTCTCTTTACTCTGATCATCTCCCTCTCTTCACACTGATCATCTCTCCCTCTCTTTACTCTGATCATCTCCCTCTCTTCACACTGATCATCTCTCTCTCTCTTCACTCTGATTATCTCCCTCCCTTCACTCTGATCATCTCTCTCTTCACACTGATCACCTCTCTTTCTCTCTTCACACTGATCATCTCCCTCTCTTCACACTGATCATCTCTCTCTCTCTTCACACTGATCATCTCCCTCTCTTCACACTGATCATCTCTCTCTCTTCACACTGATCATCTCTCTCTCTTCACACTGATCATCTCTCTTCCTTCACACTGATCATCTCTCTCTCTTCACACTGATCATCTCCCTCTCTTTACTCTGATCAACTCTCTCTCTTCACACTGATCATCTCTCTCTCTTCACACTGACCATCTCTCTTTCTCTCTTCACACTGATCATCTCCCTCTCTTCACACTGATCATCTCTCTCTCTAAGGCAGAGGGTAGCAATGGAGGGATGCTTTTCTGATTGGAGGGCTGTGACCAGTGGTGTTCCACAGGGATCAGTGCTGGGACCTTTGCTCTTTGTAGTATATATAAATGATTTGGAGGAAAATGTAACTGGTCTGATTAGTAAGTTTGCAGACGACACAAAGGTTGGTGGAATTGCGGATAGCGATGAGGACTGTCTGAGGATACAGCAGGATTTAGATTGTCTGGAGACTTGGGCGGAGAGATGGCAGATGGAGTTTAACCTGGACAAATGTGAGGTAATGCATTTTGGAAGGGCTAATGCAGGTAGGGAATATACAGTGAATGGTAGAACCCTCAAGAGTATTGAAAGTCAAAGAGATCTAGGAGTACAGGTCCACAGATCACTGAAAGGGGCTACACAGGTGGAGAAGGTAGTCAAGAAGGCATACGGCATGCTTGCCTTCATTGGCCGGGGCATTGAGTATAAGAATTGGCAAGTCATGTTGCAGCTGTATAGAACCTTAGTTAGGCCACACTTGGAGTATAGTGTTCAATTCTGGTCGCCACACTACCAGAAGGATGTGGAGGCTTTAGAGAGGGTGCAGAAGAGATTTACCAGAATGTTGCCTGGTATGGAGGGCATTAGCTATGAGGAGCGGTTGAATAAACTCGGTTTGTTCTCACTGGAACGACGGAGGTTGAGGGGTGACCTGACAGAGGTCTACAAAATTATGAGGGGCATAGACAGAGTGGATAGTCAGAGGCTTTTCCCCAGGGTAGAGGGGTCAATTACTAGGGGGCATAGGTTTAAGGTGAGAGGGGCAAGGTTTAGAGTAGATGTACGAGGCAAGTTTTTTACGCAGAGGGTAGTGGGTGCCTGGAACTCACTACCGGAGGAGGTAGTGGAGGCAGGGACGATAGGGACATTTAAGGGGCATCTTGACAAATATATGAATAGGATGGGAATAGAAGGATACGGACCCAGGAAGTGTAGAAGATTGTAGTTTAGTCGGGCAGTATGGTCGGCACGGGCTTGGAGGGCCGAAGGGCCTGTTCCTGTGCTGTACATTTCTTTGTTCTTTGTTCTTTGTTTGTTCTCTTCACTCTGATTATCTCCCTCCCTTCACTCTGATCATCTCTCTCTTCACACTGATCATCTCTCTTTCTCTCTTCACACTGATCATCTCCCTCTCTTCACACTGATCATCTCTCCCTCTCTTTGCTCTGATCATCTCCCTCTCTTCACACTGATCATCTCTCCCTCTCTTTACTCTGATCATCTCCCTCTCTTCACACTGATCATCTCTCTCTCTCTTCACTCTGATTATCTCCCTCCCTTCACTCTGATCATCTCTCTCTTCACACTGATCATCTCTATTTCTCTCTTCACACTGATCATCTCCCTCTCTTCACACTGATCATCTCTCCCTCTCTTTACTCTGATCATCTCCCTCTCTTCACACTGATCATCTCTCCCTCTCTTTACTCTGATCATCTCCCTCTCTTCACACTGATCATCTCTCTCTCTCTTCACTCTGATTATCACCCTCCCTTCACTCTGATCATCTCCCTCTCTTCACACTGATCATCTCTCTCTCTCTTCACTCTGATCATCTCTCTCTCTTCACACTGTCGATCTCTCCCTCTTCACACTGATCATCTCCCTCTCTCTTCACACTGATCATCTCCCTCTCTTCACACTGATCATCTCTCTCTCTCTTCACTCTGATCACATTCCCTCTCTTCACACTGATCATCCCTCTCTCTCTTCACTCTGGTCATCTCTCTCTCTTCACAATGATCATCTCTCTCTCTTCACACAGATCATCTCTCTCTCTTCACACTGATCATCTCTCTCTCTTCAAACTGATCATCTCTATCTCTTCGCTCAGATCATCTCTCTCTCTTCACACTGATCATCTCTTCCTCTCTTCACACTGATCATCTCTCTCTCTTCACACTGATCTTCTCTCTCTCTCTTCACTCTGATCATCTCTCTCTCTTCACACTGATCATCTCTCTCTCTTCACACTGATCATCTCTCCCTCTCTTCACACTGATCATCTCTCTCTCTTCACACTGATCTTCTCTCTCTCTCTTCACTCTGATCATCTCTCTCTCTTCAAACTGATCATCTCTCTCTCTCTTCGCTCAGATCATCTCTCTCTCTTCGCTCAGATCATCTCTCTCTCTTCACACTGATCTTCTCTCTCTCTCTTCACACTGATCATCTCCCTCTCTTCACACTGATCATCTCTCTCTCTTCACACTGATCATCTCTCTCTCTTCACACTGATCATCTCTCTCTCTTCACAATGATCTTCTCTCTCTCTCTTCACTCTGATCATCTCTCTCTCTTCACACTGATCATCTCTCTCTCTTCACACTGATCATCTCTCTCTTCACACTGATCATCCCTCTCTCTTCACACTGATCATCTCCCTCTCTTCACACTGATCATCCCTCTCTCTCTTCACTCTGATCATCTCTCTCTCTTCACACTGATCATCTCTCTCTCTCTTCGCACTGATCATCTCTCTCTCTTCACTCTGATCATCTCTCTCTCTTCACACTGATCATCTCTCTCTCTTCACACTGATCATCTCTCCCTCTCTTCACACTGATCATCTCTCTCTCTTCACACTGATCTTCTCTCTCTCTCTTCACTCTGATCATCTCTCTCTCTTCAAACTGATCATCTCTCTCTCTCTTCGCTCAGATCATCTCTCTCTCTTCGCTCAGATCATCTCTCTCTCTTCACACTGATCTTCTCTCTCTCTCTTCACACTGATCATCTCCCTCTCTTCACACTGATCATCTCTCTCTCTTCACACTGATCATCTCTCTCTCTTCACACTGATCATCTCTCTCTCTTCACAATGATCTTCTCTCTCTCTCTTCACTCTGATCATCTCTCTCTCTTCACACTGATCATCTCTCTCTCTTCACACTGATCATCTCTCTCTTCACACTGATCATCCCTCTCTCTTCACACTGATCATCTCCCTCTCTTCACACTGATCATCCCTCTCTCTCTTCACTCTGATCATCTCTCTCTCTTCACACTGATCATCTCTCTCTCTCTTCGCACTGATCATCTCTCTCTCTTCACTCTGATCATCTCTCTCTCTTCACACTGATCATCTCTCTCTCTTCACACTGATCATCTCTCTCTCTTCACACTGATCATCTCCCTCTCTTCACACTGATCATCCCTCTCTCTCTTCACTCTGATCATCTCTCTCTCTTCACACTGATCATCTCTCTCTCTCTTCGCACTGATCATCTCTCTCTCTTCACTCTGATCATCTCTCTCTCTTCACACTGATCATCTCTCTCTCTTCACACTGATCACCTCCCTCTCTTCACACTGATCATCTCTCTCTCTTCACACTGATCATCTCCCTCTCTTCACACTGATCACCTCCCTCTCTTCACACTGATCATCTCCCTCTATTCACTCTGATCACCTCTCTCTTTACACTGATCATCTCTCTCTCTTCACACTGATCATCTCTCTCTCTTCACACTGATCATCTCCCTCTCTTCACACTGATCATCTCTCTTCCTTCACACTGATCATCTCTCTCTCTTCACACTGATCATCTCTCTTCCTTCACACTGATCATCTCTCTCTCTTCACACTGATCATCTCTCTTCCTTCACACTGATCATCTCCCTCTCTTCACACTGATCATCTCTCTCTCTTCACACTGATCATCTCTCTTCCTTCACACTGATCATCTCTCTCTCTCTTCACACTGATCATCTCTCTCTCTTCACACTGATCATCTCTCTCTCTTCACACTGATCATCTCTCTTCCTTCACACTGATCATCTCTCTCTCTTCACACTGATCATCTCTCTTCCTTCACACTGATCATCTCCCTCTCTTCACACTGATCATCTCTCTCTCTTCACACTGATCATCTCTCTTCCTTCACACTGATCATCTCTCTCTCTCTTCACACTGATCATTTCTCTCTCTTCACACTGATCATCTCTCTCTCTTCACACTGATCATCTCTCTCTCTTCACACTGATCATCTCTCTCTCTTCACACTGATCATCTCTCTTCCTTCACACTGATCATCTCTCTCTCTTCACACTGATCATCTCTCCCTCTCTTCACACTGATCATCTCTCTCTCTTCACACTGATCATCTCCCTCTCTTCACACTGATCATCTCCCTCTCTTTACTCTGATCAACTCTCTCTCTTCACACTGATCATCTCTCTCTCTTCACACTGACCATCTCTCTTTCTCTCTTCACACTGATCATCTCTCTCTCTTCACACTGATCATCTCTCTCTCTCTTCACTCTGATTATCTCCCTCCCTTCACTCTGATCATCTCTCTCTTCACACTGATCATCTCTCTTTCTCTCTTCATACTGATCATCTCCCTCTCTTCACACTGATCATCTCTCTCTCTCTTCACTCTGATCATCTCTCTCTCTTCACACTGTCCATCTCTCCCTCTTCACACTGATCATCTCCCTCTCTCTTCACACTGATCATCTCCCTCTCTTCACACTGATCATCTCTCTCTCTCTTCACTCTGATCACATTCCCTCTCTTCACACTGATCATCCCTCTCTCTCTTCACTCTGGTCATCTCTCTCTCTTCACAATGATCATCTCTCTCACTTCACACAGATCATCTCTCTCTCTTCACACTGATCATCTCTCTCTCTTCAAACTGATCATCTCTCTCTCTCTTCGCTCAGATCATCTCTCTCTCTTCGCTCAGATCATCTCTCTCTCTTCACACTGATCATCTCTCCCTCTCTTCACACTGATCATCTCTCTCTCTTCACACTGATCTTCTCTCTCTCTCTTCACTCTGATCATCTCCCTCTCTTCACACTGATCATCTCCCTCTCTTCACTCTGATCATCTCTCTCTCTTCACTCTGATCATCTCTCTTTCTTCACAATGATCATCTCTCTCTCTTCACACTGATCATCTCTCTCTCTTCACACTGATAATTTCTCTCTCTTCAGACCACGCATATCTCTCTCTCTTCACACTGATCATTTCTCTCTCTTCACACTGATCATCTCTCTCTCTTCACACTGATCATCTCTCTCTCTTCAGTCTGATCATCTCTCTCTCTTCACACTGATCATCTCCCTCTCTTCACTCTGATCATCTTTCTCTCTTCACACTGATCATCTCTCTCTCTTCAGTCTGATCATCGCTCTCTCTTCACACTGATCATCTCTCTCTCTTCAGTCTGATCATCTCTCTCTCTTCACACTGATCATCTCTCTCTCTTCAGTCTGATCATCTCTCTCTCTTCACACTGATCATCTCCCTCTCTCTTCACTCTGATCATCTCTCTCTCTTCACACTGATCATCTCCCTCTCTTCAGTCTGATCATCTCTCTCTCTTCAGTCTGATCATCTCCCTCTCTTCACACTGATCATTTCTCTCTCTTCACACTGATCATCTCTCTCTCTTCACACTGATCATCTCTCTCTCTTCACTCTGATCATCTCTCTCTCTTCAGTCTGATCATCTCCCTCTCTTCACACTGATCATTTCTCTCTCTTCACACTGATCATCTCTCTCTTTTCAGTCTGATCATCTCTCTCTCTTCACACTGATCATCTCCCTCTCTCTTCAGTCTGATCATCTCTCTCTCTTCACACTGATCATCTCTCTCTCTTCACACTGATCATCTCTCTCTCTCTTCACACTGATCATCTCACCCTCTCTTCTGTCTGATCATCTCTCTCTCTTCAGTCTGATCATCTCCCTCTCTCTTCAGTCTGATCATCTCTCTCTCTTCACACTGATCATCTCTCTCTCTTCAGTCTGATCATCTCTCTCTCTTCACACTGATCATCTCCCTCTCTCTTCAGTCTGATCATCTCCCTCTCTTCACACTGATCATTTCTCTCTCTTCACACTGATCATCTCTCTCTCTTCACACTGATCATCTCCCTCTCTTCACTCTGATCATCTCTCTCTCTTCAGTCTGATCATCTCTCTCTCTTCACACTGATCATCTCCCTCTCTCTTCAGTCTGATCATCTCTCTCTCTTCACACTGATCATCTCTCTCTCTTCACACTGATCATCTCTCTCTCTTCACTCTGATCATCTCTCCCGCTTCACACTGATCATCTCTCTCTCTTCACACTGATCATCTCTCTCTCTTCACACTGATCATCTCCCTCTCTTCACACTGATCATCTCTCTCTCTTCACATTGATCATCTCCCTCTCTCTTCAGTCTGATCATCTCTCTCTCTTCACACTGATCATCTCCCTCTCTCTTCAGTCTGATCATCTCCCTCTCTTCACACTGATCATTTCTCCCTCTTCACACTGATCATCTCTCTCTCTTCACACTGATCATCTCCCTCTCTTCACTCTGATCATCTCTCTCTCTTCAGTCTGATCATCTCTCTCTCTTCACACTGATCATCTCCCTCTCTCTTCAGTCTGATCATCTCTCCTTCTTCACACTGATCATCTCTCTCTCTTCACACTGATCATCTCTCTCTCTTCACTCTGATCATCTCTCTCGCTTCGCACTGATCATCTCTCTCTCTTCACACTGATCATCTGTCTCTCTTCACACTGATCATCTCCCTCTCTTCACTCTGATCATCTCTCTGTCTTCACACTGATCATCTCTCTCTCTTCACACTGATCATCTCTCTCTCTTCACACTGATCATCTCTCTCTCTTCACACTGATCATCTCTCTCCCTTCACATTCATCATCTCTCTCTCTACACACTGATCATCTCTCTCTCTCTTCACACTGATCATCTCTCTCTCTTCACACTGATCATCTCTCTCTCTTCACACTGATCATCTCTCTCCCTTCACATTGATCATCTCTCTCTCTTCACACTGATCATCTCCCTCTCTTCACACTGATCATCTCTCTCTCTTCACACTGATCATCTCTCTCTCTTCACACTGATCATCTCTCTCTCTCTTCACACTGATCATCTCCCTCTCTTCACACTGATCATCTCTCTCTCTTCACACTGATCATCTCTCTCTCTTCACACTGATCATCTCCCTCTCTCTTCAGTCTGATCATCTCTCTCTCTTCACACTGATCATCTCTCTCCCTTCACATTGATCATCTCTCTCTCTTCACACTGATCATCTCTCTCTCTCTTCACACTGATCATCTCTCTCTCTTCACTCTGATCATCTCTCTCGCTTCACACTGATCATCTCTCTCTCTTCACACTGATCATCTCTCTTCCTTCACACTGATCATCTCTCTCTCTCTTCACACTGATCATCTCTCCCTCTCTTCACTCTGATCATCTCTCTCTCTTCACACTGATCATCTCTCTCTCTCTTCACTCTGATCATCTCCCTCTCTTCACACTGATCATCTCTCTCTCTCTTCACACTGATCATTTCTCTCTCTTCACACTGATCATCTCCCTCTCTTCACATTGATCATCTCTAGCTTTCCAGACTGATCATCTCTCTCTCTCTTCACTCTGATCACATTCCCTCTCTTCACCCTGATCATCTCTCTTCCTTCACACTGATCATCTCTCTCTCTTCACACTGATCATCTCTCTTCCTTCACACTGATCATCTCTCTCTCTTCACACTGATCATCTCTCTCTCTTCACACTGATAATTTCTCTCTTCAGACCGATCATCTCTCTCTTCACACTGATCATCTCTCTCTCTTCACACTGATCATCTCTCTCTCTTCACACTGATCATCTCTCTCTCTTCACACTGATCATCTCTCTCTCTTCACACTGATCATCTCTCTCTCTTCACACTGATCATCTCCCTCTCTTCACACTGATCATCTCTCTCTCTTCACACTGATCATCTCTCTCTCTCTTCACACTGATCATTTCTCTCTCTTCACACTGATCATCTCTCTCTCTTCACACTGATCATCTCTCTTCCTTCACACTGATCATCTCCCTCTCTTCACACTGATCATCTCTCTCTCTTCACACTGATCATCTCCCTCTCTTCACACTGATCATCTCTCTCTCTCTTCACACTGATCATCTCTCTCTCTTCACACTGATCATCTCTCTCTCTCTTCACACTGATCATTTCTCTCTCTTCACACTGATCATCTCTCTCTCTTCACACTGATCATCTCTGTCCCTTCACACTGATCATCTCTCTCTCTCTTCACACTGATCATTTCTCTCTCTTCACACTGATCATCTCTCTCTCTTCACACTGATCATCCCTCTCTCTTCACACTGATCATCTCTCTTCCTTCACACTGATCATCTCCCTCTCTTCACACTGATCATCTCTCTCTCTTCACACTGATCATCTCTCTCTCTTCACACTGATCATGTCTGTCCCTTCACACTGATCATCTCTCTCTCTTCACACTGATCATCTCTCTTCCTTCACACTGATCATCTCTCTCTCTCTTCACACTGATCATTTCTCTCTCTTCACACTGATCATCTCTCTCTCTTCACACTGATCATCTCTCTCTCTCTTCACACTGATCATCTCTCTCTCTTCACACTGATCATCTCTCTCTCTTCACACTGATAATTTCTCTCTCTTCAGACCACGCATATCTCTCTTTCTTCATACTGATCATCTCTCTCTCTTCACACTGATCATCTCTCCCTCTCTTCACTCTGATCATCTCTCTCTCTTCAGTCTGATAATCTCTCTCTCTTCACACTGATCATCTCTCTCTCTCTTCAGTCTGATCATCTCTCTCTCTTCACACTGATCATCTCTCTCTCTCTTCACACTGATCATCTCTCTCTCTTCACACTGATCATCTCCCTCTCTTCACTCTGATCATCTCTCTCTCTTCAGTCTAATCATCTCTCTCTCTTCACACTGATCATCTCCCTCTCTCTTCAGTCTGATCATCTCTCTCTCTTCAGTCTGATCATCTCTCTCTCTTCACACTGATCATCTCCCTCTCTCTCTTCAGTCTGATCATCTCTCTCTCTTCACACTGATCATCTCTCTCTCTTCACACTGATCATCTCCCTCTCTTCACTCTGATCATCTCTCTCTCTTCACACTGATCATCTCCCTCTCTCTTCAGTCTGATCATCTCTCTCTCTTCACACTGATCATCTCTCTCTCTCTTCACACTGATCATCTCCCTCTCTTCACACTGATCATCTCCCTCTCTTCACACTGATCATCTCTCTCTCTTCACACTGATCATCTCCCTCTCTTCACACTGATCATCTCTCTCTCTTCACACTGGCCATCTCTCTCTCTCTTCACTCTGATCACATTCCCTCTCTTCACGCTGATCATCCCTCTCTCTCTTCACTCTGATCATCTCCCTCTCTTCACACTGATCATCTCCCTCTCTTCACACTGATCATCTCTCTCTCTTCAGTCTGATCATCTCTCTCTCTTCACACTGATCATCTCCCTCTCTTCACTCTGATCAACTCTCTCTCTTCACACTGACCATCTCTCTCTCTCTTCACTCTGATCATCTCCCTCTCTTCACACTGATCATCTCTCTCTCTTCAGTCTGATCATCTTTCTCTCTTCACACTGATCATCTCCCTCTCTTCACTCTGATCATCTCTCTCTTCACACTGATCATCTCTCTCTCTTCACACTGACCATCTCTCTTTCTCTCTTCACACTGATCATCTCCCTCTCTTTACTCTGATCAACTCTCTCTCTTCACACTGATCATCTCCCTCTCTTCACACTGATCATCTCTCTCTCTTCAGTCTGATCATCTCTCTCTCTTCACACTGATCATCTCCCTCTCTTCACACTGACCATCTCTCTTTCTCTCTTCACACTGATCATCTCCCTCTCTTCACACTGATCATCTCTCCCTCTCTTTACTCTGATCATCTCCCTCTCTTCACACTGATCATCTCTCTCTCTCTTCACTCTGATCATCTCCCTCTCTTCACACTGATCATCTCTCTCTCTTCAGTCTGATCATCTTTCTCTCTTCACACTGATCATCTCCCTCTCTTCACTCTGATCATCTCTCTCTCTTCACACTGATCATCTCTCTCTCTTCACACTGACCATCTCTCTTTCTCTCTTCACACTGATCATCTCCCTCTCTTCACACTGATCATCTCTCCCTCTCTTTACTCTGATCATCTCCCTCTCTTCACACTGATCATCTCTCTCTCTCTTCACTCTGATTATCTCCCTCCCTTCACTCTGATCATCTCTCTCTTCACACTGATCATCTCTCTTTCTCTCTTCACACTGATCATCTCCCTCTCTTCACACTGATCATCTCTCTCTCTCTTCACACTGATCATCCCTCTCTCTCTTCACTCTGGTCATCTCTCTCTCTTCACAATGATCATTTCTCTCTCTTCACACTGATCATCTCTCTCTCTTCACACTGATCATCTCTCTCTCTTCACGATGATCTTCTCTCTCTCTCTTCACTCTGATCATCTCTCTCTCTTCACTCTGATCATCTCTCTCTCTTCACACTGATCATCTCTCTCTCTTCACACTGATCATCTCTCTCTCTTCACACTGATCATCTCTCTCTTCACACAGATCATCTCTCTCTCTCTTCACTCTGATCATCTCTCTCTCTTCACACTGATCATCTCTCTCTCTTCACACTGATCATCTCTCTCTCTTCACACTGATCATCTCTCTCTCTTCACAATGATCTTCTCTCTCTCTTCACACAGATCATCTCTCTCTCTCTTCACTCTGATCATCTCTCTCTCTTCACACTGATCATCTCTCTCTCTTCACACTGATCATCTCTCTCTCTTCACACTGATCATCTCTCTCTCTTCACAATGATCTTCTCTCTCTCTTCACACTGATCATCTCTCTCTCTTCACACTGATCATCTCTCTCTCTTCACAATGATCTTCTCTCTCTCTTCACACTGATCATCTCTCTCTCTTCACACTGATCATCTCTCTCTCTTCACACTGATCATCTCCCTCTCTCCACACTGATCATCTCTCTCTCTTCACACTGATCATCTCCCTCTCTCCACACTGATCATCTCTCTCTCTTCACACTGATCATCTCTCTCTCTTCACACTGATCGTCTCTCTATCTTCACTCTGATCATCTCTCTCTCTTCACACTGATCATCTCCCTCTCTTCACACTGCTCATCTCTCTCTCTTCAGTCTGATCATCTCTCTCTCTTCACACTGATCATCTCCCTCTCTTCACACTGACCATCTCTCTTTCTCTCTTCACACTGATCATCTCCCTCTCTTCACACTGATCATCTCTCCCTCTCTTTACTCTGATCATCTCCCTCTCTTCACACTGATCATCTCTCTCTCTCTTCACTCTGATCATCTCCCTCTCTTCACACTGATCATCTCTCTCTCTTCAGTCTGATCATCTTTCTCTCTTCACACTGATCATCTCCCTCTCTTCACTCTGATCATCTCTCTCTCTTCACACTGATCATCTCTCTCTCTTCACACTGACCATCTCTCTTTCTCTCTTCACACTGATCATCTCCCTCTCTTCACACTGATCATCTCTCCCTCTCTTTACTCTGATCATCTCCCTCTCTTCACACTGATCATCTCTCTCTCTCTTCACTCTGATTATCTCCCTCCCTTCACTCTGATCATCTCTCTCTTCACACTGATCATCTCTCTTTCTCTCTTCACACTGATCATCTCCCTCTCTTCACACTGATCATCCCTCTCTCTCTTCACACTGATCATCCCTCTCTCTCTTCACTCTGGTCATCTCTCTCTCTTCACAATGATCATTTCTCTCTCTTCACACTGATCATCTCTCTCTCTTCACACTGATCATCTCTCTCTCTTCACGATGATCTTCTCTCTCTCTCTTCACTCTGATCATCTCTCTCTCTTCACTCTGATCATCTCTCTCTCTTCACACTGATCATCTCTCTCTCTTCACACTGATCATCTCTCTCTCTTCACACTGATCATCTCTCTCTTCACACAGATCATCTCTCTCCACACTGATCATCTCTCTCTCTTCACACTGATCATCTCTCCCTCTCTTCACACTGATCATCTCTCTCTCTTCACACTGATCTTCTCTCTCTCTCTTCACTCTGATCATCTCTCTCTCTTCACACTGATCATCTCTCTCTCTTCACACTGATCATCTCTCTCTCTTCACACTGATCATCTCTCTCTCTTCACAATGATCTTCTCTCTCTCTTCACACTGATCATCTCTCTCTCTTCACACTGATCATCTCTCTCTCTTCACAATGATCTTCTCTCTCTCTTCACACTGATCATCTCTCTCTCTTCACACTGATCATCTCTCTCTCTTCACACTGATCATCTCCCTCTCTCCACACTGATCATCTCTCTCTCTTCACACTGATCATCTCCCTCTCTCCACACTGATCATCTCTCTCTCTTCACACTGATCATCTCTCTCTCTTCACACTGATCGTCTCTCTATCTTCACTCTGATCATCTCTCTCTCTTCACACTGATCATCTCTCTCTCTTCACAATGATCTTCTCTCTCTCTCTTCACTCTGATCATCTCTCTCTCTTCACTCTGATCATCTCTCTCTCTTCACACTGATCATCTCCCTCTCTTCACACTGATCATCTCCCTCTCTTCACACTGATCATCTCTCTCTCTTCACACTGATCATCTCCCTCTCTTCACACTGATCATCTCTCTCTCTTCACACTGACCATCTCTCTCTCTCTTCACTCTGATCACATTCCCTCTCTTCACGCTGTACATCCCTCTCTCTCTTCACTCTGATCATCTCCCTCTCTTCACACTGATCATCTCCCTCTCTTCACACTGATCATCTCTCTCTCTTCAGTCTGATCATCTCTCTCTCTTCACACTGATCATCTCCCTCTCTTCACTCTGATCAACTCTCTCTCTTCACACTGACCATCTCTCTCTCTCTTCACTCTGATCATCTCCCTCTCTTCACACTGATCATCTCTCTCTCTTCAGTCTGATCATCTTTCTCTCTTCACACTGATCATCTCCCTCTCTTCACTCTGATCATCTCTCTCTCTTCACACTGATCATCTCTCTCTCTTCACACTGACCATCTCTCTTTCTCTCTTCACACTGATCATCTCCCTCTCTTTACTCTGATCAACTCTCTCTCTTCACACTGATCATCTCTCTCTCTTCACACTGACCACCTCTCTTTCTCTCTTCACACTGATCATCTCCCTCTCTTCACACTGATCATCTCTCCCTCTCATTACTCTGATCATCTCCCTCTCTTCACACTGATCATCTCTCTCTCTCTTCACTCTGATTATCTCCCTCCCTTCACTCTGATCATCTCTCTCTTCACACTGATCATCTCTCTTTCTCTCTTCACACTGATCATCTCCCTCTCTTCACACTGATCATCTCTCTCTCTCTTCACACTGATCATCCCTCTCTCTCTTCACTCTGGTCATCTCTCTCTCTTCACAATGATCATCTCTCTCTCTTCACACTGATCATCTCTCTCTCTTCACACTGATCATCTCTCTCTCTTCACAATGATCTTCTCTCTCTCTCTTCACTCTAATCATCTCTCTCTCTTCACTCTGATCATCTCTCTCTCTTCACACTGATCATCTCTCTCTCTTCACACTGATCATCTCTCTCTCTTCACACTGATCATCTCTCTCTTCACACAGATCATCTCTCTCTCTTCACACTGATCATCTCTCTCTCTTCACACTGATCATCTCTCCCTCTCTTCACACTGATCATCTCTCTCTCTTCACACTGATCTTCTCTCTCTCTCTTCACTCTGATCATCTCTCTCTCTTCACACTGATCATCTCTCTCTCTTCACACTGATCATCTCTCTCTCTTCACACTGATCATCTCTCTCTCTTCACAATGATCTTCTCTCTCTCTTCACACTGATCATCTCTCTCTCTTCACTCTGATCATCTCTCTCTCTTCACACTGATCATCTCTCTCTCTTCACACTGATCATCTCTCTATCTTCACTCTGATCATCTCTCTCTCTTCACACTGATCATCTCTCTCTCTTCACAATGATCTTCTCTCTCTCTCTTCACTCTGATCATCTCTCTCTCTTCACACTGATCATCTCCCTCTCTCCACACTGATCATCTCCCTCTCTCCACACTGATCATCTCTCTCTCTTCACACTGATCATCTCTCTCTCTTCACACTGATCATCTCTCTATCTTCACTCTGATCATCTCTCTCTCTTCACACTGATCATCTCTCTCTCTTCACAATGATCTTCTCTCTCTCTCTTCACTCTGATCATCTCTCTCTCTTCACTCTGATCATCTCTCTCTCTTCACTCTGATCATCTCTCTTTCTTCACAATGATCATCTCTCTCTCTTCACACTGATCATCTCTCTTCCTTCACTCTGATCATCTCTCTCTCTTCACTCTGATCATCTCTCTCTCTTCACACTGATCATCTCTCTCTCTTCACACTGATCATCTCCCTCTCTTCACTCTGATCATCTCTCTTTCTTCACAATGATCATCTCTCTCTCTTCACACTGATCATCTCTCTTCCTTCACACTGATCATCTCTCTCTCTTCACACTGATCATCTCCCTCTCTTCACACTGATCATCTCCCTCTCTTCACATTGATCATCTCTCTCTCTCTTCACACTGATCATCTCTCTCTCTTCACTCTGATCATCTCTCTTTCTTCACAATGATCATCTCTCTCTCTTCACACTGATCATCTCTCTTCCTTCACACTGATCATCTCTCTTCCTTCACACTGATCATCTCTCTCTCTTCACACTCATAATTTCTCTCTCTTCAGACCACGCATACCTCTCTTTCTTCATACTGATCATCTCTCTCTCTTCACACTGATCAACTCTCTCTCTCTTCACTCAGATCATCTCCCTCTCTTCACACTGATCATCTCTCTCTCTTCACACTGATCTTCTCTCTCTCTCTTCACTCTGATCATCTCTCTCTCTTCACACTGATCATCTCTCTCTCTTCACACTGATCATCTCTCTCTCTTCACACTGATCATCTCTCTCTCTTCACAATGATCTTCTCTCTCTCTCTTCACTCTGATCATCTCTCTCTCTCCACACTGATCATCTCCCTCTCTTCACTCTGATCATCTCTCTTTCTTCACAATGATCATCTCTCTCTCTTCACACTGATCATCTCTCTTCCTTCACTCTGATCATCTCTCTCTCTTCACTCTGATCATCTCTCACTCTTCACACCGATCATCTCTCTTTCTTCACAATGATCATCTCTCTCTCTTCACACTGATCATCTCTCTTCCTTCACACTGATCATCTCTCTCTCTTCACACTGATCATCTCCCTCTCTTCACACTGATCATCTCCCTCTCTTCACACTGATCATCTCCCTCTCTTCACATTGATCATCTCTCTCTCTCTTCACTCTGATCATCTCTCTCTCTTCACACTGATCATCTCCCTCTCTTCACACTGATCATCTCTCTTCCTTCACACTGATCATCTCTCTCTCTTCACACTGATCATCTCCCTCTCTTCACACTGATCATCTCCCTCTCTTCACATTGATCATCTCTCTCTTCACACTGATCATCTCTCTCTCTTCACACTGATCATCTCCCTCTCTTCACATTGATCATCTCTCTCTCTCTTCACACTGATCATCTCTCTTTCTTCACAATGATCATCTCCCTCTCTTCACACTGATCATCTCTCTCTCTCTTCACACTGATCATCTCTCTTTCTTCACAATGATCATCTCCCTCTCTTCACACTGATCATCTCTCCCTCTCTTCACACTGATCATCTCTCTTCCTTCACACTGATCATCTCTCTCTCTTCACACTGATCATCTCTCTCTCTTCACACTGATCATTTCTCTCTCTTCACACTGATCATCTCTCTCTCTCTTCACTGATCATCTCTCTCTCTCCACACTGATCATCTCTCTCTCTTCACACTGATCATCTCTCTCTCTCTTCACACTGATCATCTCTCTCTCTTCACACTGATCAACTCTCTCTCTCTTCACTCTGATCATATCTCTCTCTTCACACTGATCATCTCTCTCTCTTCACACTGATCATCTCTCTCTCTCTTCACACTGATCATCTCTCTCTCTCTTCACTCTGATCATCCCTCTCTCTCTTCACTGTGATCATCTCCCTCTCTTCACTCTGATCATCTCTCTCTCTCTTCACACTGATCATCTCCCTTTCTCTCTTCACACTGATCATCTCACTCTCTCTTCACAATGATCATCTCTCTCTCTTCACACTGATCATCTCTCTCTGTTCAAATTGATCATCTCCCTCTCTTCACACTGATCATCCCTCTCTCTCTTCACATTGATCATCTCTCTCTCGTCAGACTGATCATCTCTCTCTCTTCACGCTGACCATCTCCCTCTCTTCACACTGATCATCCCTCTCTCTCTTCACACTGATCACCTCCCTCTCTTCACACTGATCATCTCTCTCTCTCCACACTGATCATCCCTCTCTCTCTTCACTCTGATCATCTCCCTATCTTCACAAGGATCATCTCTCTCTCTCTCTTCACACTGATCATCTCTCTCTCTTCACTCTGATCATCTCTCTCTCTTCACACTGATCATCTCCCTCTCTCCTCAGTCTGATCATCTCTCTCTCTTCACACTGATCATCTCTCTCTCTTCACACTGATCATCTCTATCTCTTCACACTGATCATCTCTCTCTCTTCACACTGATCATCTCTCTCTCTTCACACTGATCATCTCTCTCTCTTCAGTCTGATCATCTCTCTCTCTTCACACTGATCATCTCTCTCTCTTCACACTGATCATCTCTCTCTCTTCACACTGATCATCTCCCTCTCTTCACACTGATCATCTCCCTCTCTTCACATTGATCATCTCTCTCTCTTCACACTGATCATCTCTCTCTCTCTTCAGTCTGATCATCTCTCTCTCTTCACACTGATCATCTCTCTCTCTTCACACTGATCATCTCTCTCTCTTCACACTGATCATCTCTCCCTCTCTTCACTCTGATCATCTCTCTCTCTTCAGACTGATCATCTCTCTCTCTTCACACTGATCATCTCGCTCTCTTCACACTGATCATCTCTCTCTCTTCACACTGATCATCTCCCTCTCTTCACATTGATCATCTCTCTCTCGTCAGACTGATCATCTCTCTCTCTTCACACTGATCATCTCTCCCTCTCTTCACTCTGATCATCTCTCTCTCTTCAGTCTGATCATCTCTCTCTCTTCACACTGATCATCTCCCTCTCTCTTCAGTCTGATCATCTCTCTCTCTTCACACTGATCATCTCCCTCTCTCTTCACACTGATCATCTCTCTCTCTCTTCACACTGATCATCTCTCTCTCTTCACACTGATCATCTCCCTCTCTTCACACTGATCATCTCCCTCTCTCTTCAGTCTGATCATCTCTCTCTCTTCACACTGATCATCTCCCTCTCTCTTCAGTCTGATCATCTCTCTCTCTTCACACTGATCATCTCCCTCTCTCTTCAGTCTGATCATCTCTCTCTCTTCACTCTGATCATCTCTCTCTCTTCACACTGATCATCTCTCTCGCTTCACACTGATCATCTCCCTCTCTTCACACTGATCATCTCTCTCTCTTCAGTCTGATCATCTCTCTCTCTTCACACTGATCATCTCCCTCTCTCTTCAGTCTGATCATCTCTCTCTCTTCACACTGATCATCTCCCTCTCTCTTCAGTCTGATCATCTCTCTCTCTTCACTCTGATCATCTCTCTCTCTTCACACTGATCATCTCCCTCTCTCTTCAGTCTGATCATCTCTCTCTCTTCACACTGATCATCTCCCTCTCTCTTCAGTCTGATCATCTCTCTCTCTTCACTCTGATCATCTCTCTCTCTTCACACTGATCATCTCTCTCGCTTCACACTGATCATCTCTCCCTCTCTTCACTCTGATCATCTCTCTCTCTTCAGTCTGATCATCTCTCTCTCTTCACACTGATCAACTCTCTCTCTTCACAATGATCATCTCTCCCTCTCTTCACTCTGATCATCTCTCTCTCTTCAGTCTGATCATCTCCCTCTCTCTTCACATTGATCATCTCTCTCTCTCTTCCCACTGATCATCTCTCTCTCTTCACACTGATCATCTCCCTCTCTTCACTCTGATCATCTCTCTCTCTTCACACTGATCATCTCTCTCTCTTCACACTGATCATCTCCCTCTCTTCACGCTGATCATCCCTCTCTCTCTTCACTCTGATCATCTCCCTCTCTTCACACTGATCATCTCCCTCTCTTCACACTGATCATCTCTCTCTCTTCACACTGATCATCTCCCTCTCTTCACTCTGATCAACTCTCTCTCTTCACACTGACCATCTCTCTCTCTCTCTTCACACTGATCATCTCCCTCTCTTCACTCTGATCAACTCTCTCTCTTCACACTGATCATCTCTCTCTCTTCACACTGACCATCTCTCTTTCTCTCTTCACACTGATCATCTCCCTCTCTTCACACTGATCATCCCTCCCTCTCTTTACTCTGATCATCTCTCTCTCTCTTCACACTGATCATCTCCCTCTCTTCACACTGATCATCTCTCTCTCTTCACACTGATCATCTCTCTCTCTTCACACTGATCATCTCTCTCTCTTCACACTGATCATCTCTCTCTCTTCACTCTGATCATCTCTCTCTCTTCACTCTGATCATGTCTCTCTCTTCACACTGATCATCTCTCTCTCTTCACACTGATCATCTCCCTCTCTTCACACTGATCATCCCTCTCTCTCTTCACTCTGATCATCTCTCTCTCTTCACACTGATCATCTCTCTCTCTCTTCGCACTGATCATCTCTCTCTCTTCCCTCTGATCATCTCTCTCTCTTCACACTGATCATCTCTCTCTCTTCACACTGATCACCTCCCTCTCTTCACACTGATCATCTCCCTCTCTTCACATTGATCATCTCCCTCTCTTCACTCTGATCATCTTTCTTTCTTCACAATGATCATCTCCCTCTCTCTTCACACTGATCATCTCTCTCTCTTCACACTGATAATTTCTCTCTCTTCAGACCACGCATATCTCTCTTTCTTCATACTGATCATCTCTCTCTCTTCACTCTGATCATCTCTCTCTCTTCAGTCTGATCATCTCTCTCTCTTCACACTGATCATCTCCCTCTCTCTTCAGTCTGATCATCTCTCTCTCTTCACACTGATCATCTCTCTCTCTCTTCAGTCTGATCATCTCTCTCTCTTCACACTGATCATCTCTCTCTCTTCACACTGATCATCTCCCTCTCTTCACTCTGATCATCTCTCTCTCTTCACACTGATCATCTCTCTCTCTTCACACTGATCATCTCTCTCTCTTCACACTGATCATCTCCCTCTCTTCACTCTGATCATCTCTCTCTCTTCACACTGATCATCTCTCTCGCTTCACACTGATCATCTCCCTCTCTTCACACTGATCATCTCGCTCTCTTCACACTGATCATCTCTCTCTCTTCACACTGATCATCTCTCTCTCTCCACACTGATCATCTCTGCCTCTCTTCACATTGATCATCTCTAGCTTTCCAGACTGATCAACTCTCTCTCTCTTCACTCTGATCACATTCCCTCTCTTCACGCTGATCATCCCTCTCTCTCTTCACTCTGATCATCTCCCTCTCTTCACACTGATCATCTCTCTCTCTTCAGTCTGATCATCTCTCTCTCTTTACACTGATCATCTCTCTCTCTTCACACTGATCATCTCTCTCTCTTCACACTGATCATCTCCCTCTCTTCACACTGATCATCTCCCTCTCTTCACATTGATCATCTCTCTCTCTTCACACTGATCATCTCTCTCTCTCTTCAGTCTGATCATCTCTCTCTCTTCACACTGATCATCTCTCTCTCTCCACACTGATCATCTCTCTCTCTTCACACTGATCATCTCTCCCTCTCTTCACTCTGATCATCTCTCTCTCTTCAGACTGATCATCTCTCTCTCTTCACACTGATCATCTCTCTCTCTTCACACTGATCATCTCTCTCTCTTCACACTGATCATCTCCCTCTCTTCACATTGATCATCTCTCTCTCGTCAGACTGATCATCTCTCTCTCTTCACACTGATCATCTCTCCCTCTCTTCACTCTGATCATCTCTCTCTCTTCAGTCTGATCATCTCTCTCTCTTCACACTGATCATCTCCCTCTCTCTTCAGTCTGATCATCTCTCTCTCTTCACACTGATCATCTCCCTCTCTCTTCACACTGATCATCTCTCTCTCTCTTCACACTGATCATCTCTCTCTCTTCACACTGATCATCTCCCTCTCTTCACACTGATCATCTCCCTCTCTCTTCAGTCTGATCATCTCTCTCTCTTCACACTGATCATCTCCCTCTCTCTTCAGTCTGATCATCTCTCTCTCTTCACACTGATCATCTCCCTCTCTCTTCAGTCTGATCATCTCTCTCTCTTCACTCTGATCATCTCTCTCTCTTCACACTGATCATCTCTCTCGCTTCACACTGATCATCTCCCTCTCTTCACACTGATCATCTCTCTCTCTTCAGTCTGATCATCTCTCTCTCTTCACACTGATCATCTCCCTCTCTCTTCAGTCTGATCATCTCTCTCTCTTCACACTGATCATCTCCCTCTCTCTTCAGTCTGATCATCTCTCTCTCTTCACTCTGATCATCTCTCTCTCTTCACACTGATCATCTCCCTCTCTCTTCAGTCTGATCATCTCTCTCTCTTCACACTGATCATCTCCCTCTCTCTTCAGTCTGATCATCTCTCTCTCTTCACTCTGATCATCTCTCTCTCTTCACACTGATCATCTCTCTCGCTTCACACTGATCATCTCTCCCTCTCTTCACTCTGATCATCTCTCTCTCTTCAGTCTGATCATCTCTCTCTCTTCACACTGATCAACTCTCTCTCTTCACAATGATCATCTCTCCCTCTCTTCACTCTGATCATCTCTCTCTCTTCAGTCTGATCATCTCCCTCTCTCTTCACATTGATCATCTCGCTCTCTCTTCCCACTGATCATCTCTCTCTCTTCACACTGATCATCTCCCTCTCTTCACTCTGATCATCTCTCTCTCTTCACACTGATCATCTCTCTCTCTTCACACTGATCATCTCCCTCTCTTCACGCTGATCATCCCTCTCTCTCTTCACTCTGATCATCTCCCTCTCTTCACACTGATCATCTCCCTCTCTTCACACTGATCATCTCTCTCTCTTCACACTGATCATCTCCCTCTCTTCACTCTGATCAACTCTCTCTCTTCACACTGACCATCTCTCTCTCTCTCTTCACACTGATCATCTCCCTCTCTTCACTCTGATCAACTCTCTCTCTTCACACTGATCATCTCTCTCTCTTCACACTGACCATCTCTCTTTCTCTCTTCACACTGATCATCTCCCTCTCTTCACACTGATCATCCCTCCCTCTCTTTACTCTGATCATCTCTCTCTCTCTTCACACTGATCATCTCCCTCTCTTCACACTGATCATCTCTCTCTCTTCACACTGATCATCTCTCTCTCTTCACACTGATCATCTCTCTCTCTTCACACTGATCATCTCTCTCTCTTCACTCTGATCATCTCTCTCTCTTCACTCTGATCATGTCTCTCTCTTCACACTGATCATCTCTCTCTCTTCACACTGATCATCTCCCTCTCTTCACACTGATCATCCCTCTCTCTCTTCACTCTGATCATCTCTCTCTCTTCACACTGATCATCTCTCTCTCTCTTCGCACTGATCATCTCTCTCTCTTCCCTCTGATCATCTCTCTCTCTTCACACTGATCATCTCTCTCTCTTCACACTGATCACCTCCCTCTCTTCACACTGATCATCTCCCTCTCTTCACATTGATCATCTCCCTCTCTTCACTCTGATCATCTTTCTTTCTTCACAATGATCATCTCCCTCTCTCTTCACACTGATCATCTCTCTCTCTTCACACTGATAATTTCTCTCTCTTCAGACCACGCATATCTCTCTTTCTTCATACTGATCATCTCTCTCTCTTCACTCTGATCATCTCTCTCTCTTCAGTCTGATCATCTCTCTCTCTTCACACTGATCATCTCCCTCTCTCTTCAGTCTGATCATCTCTCTCTCTTCACACTGATCATCTCTCTCTCTCTTCAGTCTGATCATCTCTCTCTCTTCACACTGATCATCTCTCTCTCTTCACACTGATCATCTCCCTCTCTTCACTCTGATCATCTCTCTCTCTTCACACTGATCATCTCTCTCTCTTCACACTGATCATCTCTCTCTCTTCACACTGATCATCTCCCTCTCTTCACTCTGATCATCTCTCTCTCTTCACACTGATCATCTCTCTCGCTTCACACTGATCATCTCCCTCTCTTCACACTGATCATCTCGCTCTCTTCACACTGATCATCTCTCTCTCTTCACACTGATCATCTCTCTCTCTCCACACTGATCATCTCTGCCTCTCTTCACATTGATCATCTCTAGCTTTCCAGACTGATCAACTCTCTCTCTCTTCACTCTGATCACATTCCCTCTCTTCACGCTGATCATCCCTCTCTCTCTTCACTCTGATCATCTCCCTCTCTTCACACTGATCATCTCTCTCTCTTCACACTGATCATCCCTCTCTCTCTTCACACTGATCATCTCCCTCTCTTCACACTGATCATCTCTCTCTCTTCAGTCTGATCATCTCTCTCTCTTCACACTGATCATCTCCCTCTCTTCACTCTGATCAACTCTCTCTCTTCACACTGACCATCTCTCTTTCTCTCTTCACACTGATCATCTCCCTCTCTTCACACTGATCATCTCTCCCTCTCTTTACTCTGATCATCTCTCTCTCTTCACACTGATCATCTCCCTCTCTTCACACTGATCATCTCTCTCTCTGCACACTGATCAACTCTCTCTCTTCACACTGATCATCTCCCTCTCTTCACTCTGATCAACTCTCTCTCTTCACACTGACCATCTCTCTTTCTCTCTTCACACTGATCATCTCCCTCTCTTCACACTGATCATCTCTCCCTCTCTTTACTCTGATCATCTCCCTCTCTTCACACTGATCATCTCTCTCTCTCTTCACTCTGATTATCTCCCTCCCTTCACTCTGATCATCTCTCTCTTCACACTGATCATCTCTCTTTCTCTCTTCACAATGATCATCTCCCTCTCTTCACACTGATCATCTCTCTCTCTCTTCACTCTGATCATCTCTCTCTCTTCACACTGATCATCTCTCCCTCTCTTTACTCTGATCATCTCCCTCTCTTCACACTGATCATCTCTCTCTCTCTTCACTCTGATTATCTCCCTCCCTTCACTCTGATCATCTCTCTCTTCACACTGATCATCTCTCTTTCTCTCTTCACACTGATCATCTCCCTCTCTTCACACTGATCATCTCTCTCTCTCTTCACTCTGATCATCTCTCTCTCTTCACTCTGATCATCTCCCTCTCTTCACACTGATCATCTCTCTCTCTCTTCACTCTGATTATCTCCCTCCCTTCACTCTGATCATCTCTCTCTCTTCACACTGATCATCTCTCTCTCTCTTCACACTGATCATCTCCCTCTCTTCACACTGATCATCTCTCTCTCTCTTCACTCTGATCACATTCCCTCTCTTCACACTGATCATCCCTCTCTCTCTTCACTCTGGTCATCTCTCTCTCTTCACAATGATCATCTCCCTCTCTTCACACAGATCATCTCTCTCTCTTCACACTGATCATCTCTCTCTCTTCAAACTGATCATCTCTCTCTCTCTTCGCTCACATCATCTCTCTCTCTTCGCTCAGATCATCTCTCTCTCTTCACACTGATCATCTCTCCCTCTCTTCACACTGATCATCTCTCTCTCTTCACACTGATCTTCTCTCTCTCTCTTCACTCTGATCATCTCTCTCTCTTCACACTGATCATCTCTCTCTCTTCACTCTGATCATCTCTCTCTCTCCACACTGATCATCTCTCTCTCTCTTCGCACTGATCATCTCTCTCTCTTCACACTGATCATCTCCCTCTCTTCACTCTGATCACATTCCCTCTCTTCGCTCAGATCATCTCTCTCTCTTCACACTGATCATCTCCCTCTCTTCACTCTGATCACATTCCCTCTCTTCACACTGATCATCTCCCTCTCTTCACACTGATCATCCCTCTCTCTCTTCACTCTGATCATCTCTCTCTCTTCACACTGATCATCTCTCTCTCTCTTCGCACTGATCATCTCTCTCTCTTCACTCTGATCATCTCTCTCTCTTCACACTGATCATCTCTCTCTCTTCACACTGATCACCTCCCTCTCTTCACACTGATCATCTCCCTCTCTTCACATTGATCATCTCTCTCTCTCTTCACACTGATCATCTCTCTCTCTCTTCACTCTGATCACATTCCCTCTCTTGACACTGATCATCCCTCTCTCTCTTCACTCTGATCATCTCTCTTTCTTCACACTGATCATCTCCCTCTCTTCACATTGATCATCTCTCTCTCTCCACAATGATCATCTCTCTCTCTTCACAATGATCATCTCCCTCTCTTCACACTGATCATCCCTCTCTCTCTTCACTCTGATCACCTCTTTCTTCACAATGATCATCTCTCTCTCTTCACAATGATCATCTCCCTCTCTTCACACTGATCATCTCCCTCTCTTCACACTGACCATCTCTCTCTCTTCACACTGATCATCTCTCTCTCTTCACACTGATCATCTCTCTCTCTTCACACTGATCATCTCTCTCTCTTCACACTGATCATCTCTCTCTCTCTTCACACTGATCATCTCTCTCTCTCTTCACACTGATCATCTCTCTCTCTTCACACTGATCATCTCCCTCTCTCTCTTCAGTCTGATCATCTCTTTCTCTTCACACTGACCATCTCTCTCTCTTCACACTGATCATCTCTCTCTCTTCACACTGATCATCTCCCTCTCTTCACACTGATCATCTCCCTCTCTTCACACTGATCATCTCCCTCTCTTCACACTGATCATCTCCCTCTCTTCACACTGATCATCTCTCTCTCTCTTCACACTGATCATCTCTCTCTCTTCACACTGATCATCGCTCTCTCTTCACACTGATCATCTCTCTCTCTCCACACTGATCATCGCTCTCTCTTCACACTGATCATCTCTCTCTCTTCACACTGATCATCGCTCTCTCTTCACACTGATCATCTCTCTCTCTTCACACTGATCATCTCTCTCTCTTCACACTGATCATCTCTCTCTCTTCACACTGATCATCCCTCTCTCTTCACACTGATCATCTCTCTCTCTTCACACTGATCATCTCTCTCTCTTCACACTGATCATCCCTCTCTCTTCACACTGATCATCTCTCTCTCTTCACACTGATCATCCCTCTCTCTTCACACTGATCATCTCTCTCTCTTCACACTGATCATCCCTCTCTCTTCACACTGATCATCTCTCTCTCTTCACACTGATCATCTCCCTCTCTTCACACTGATCATCTCCCTCTCTTCACACTGATCATCTCTCTCTCTCTTCACACTGATCATCTCCCTCTATCTTCACTCTGATCATCTCTCTCTCTTCACACTGATCATCTCTCTCTCTTCACACTGATCATCTCTCTCTCTTCACACTGATCATCTCTCTCTCTCTTCACACTGATCATCTCCCTCTATCTTCACTCTGATCATCTCTCTCTCTTCACACTGATCATCTCCCTCTCTTCACACTGATCATCTCTCTCTCTTCACACTGATCATCTCTCTCTCTTCACACTGATCATCTCTCTCTCTTCACACTGATCATCTCTCTCTCTTCACACTGATCATCCCTCTCTCTTCACACTGATCATCTCTCTCTCTTCACACTGATCATCCCTCTCTCTTCACACTGATCATCTCTCTCTCTTCACACTGATCATCTCTCTCTCTTCAGTCTGATCATCTCTCTCTCTTCACACTGATCATCTCTCTCTCTTCACACTGATCATCTCCCTCTCTTCACACTGATCATCTCTCTCTCTCTCTTCAGTCTGATCATCTCTCTCTCTTCACACTGATCATCTCTCTCTCTTCACACTGATCATCTCCCTCTCTTCACACTGATCATCTCTCTCTCTTCAAACTGATCATCTCCCTCTCTCTCTTCAGTCTGATCATCTCCCTCTCTTCACACTGATCATCTCTCTCTCTTCACACTGATCATCTCTCTCTCTTCACACTGATCATCTCTCTCTCTCTCTTCAGTCTGATCATCTCCCTCTCTTCACACTGATCATCCCTCTTTCTTCACACTGATCATCTCTCTCTCTTCACACTGATCATCTCTCTCTCTTCAGTCTGATCATCTCTCTCTCTTCACACTGATCATCTCTCTCTCTTCACACTGATCATCTCCCTCTCTTCACACTGATCATATCTCTCTCTCTCTTCAGTCTGATCATCTCCCTCTCTTCACACTGATCATCCCTCTCTCTTCACACTGATCATCTCTCTCTCTTCACACTGATCATCTCTCTCTCTTCAGTCTGATCATCTCTCTCTCTTCACACTGATCATCTCTCTCTCTTCACACTGATCATCTCCCTCTCTTCACACTGATCATCTCTCTCTATCTTCACTCTGATCATCTCTCTCTCTTCACACTGATCATCTCTCTCTCTTCACACTGATCATCTCCCTCTCCACACTGATCACCTCTCTCCCTCTCTTCACACTGATCATCTCTCTCTCTCTCTTCAGTCTGATCATCTCTCTCTCTTCACTCTGATCATCTCCCTCTCTTCACACTGATCATCTCTCTCTCTCTCTTCAGTCTGATCATCTCTCTATCTTCACTCTGATCATCTCCCTCTCTCTTCAGTCTGATCATCTCTCTCTCTTCACACTGATCATCCCTCTCTCTTCACACTGATCATCTCTCTCTCTTCACACTGATCATCTCTCTCTCTTCAGTCTGATCATCTCTCTCTCTTCACACTGATCATCTCTCTCTCTTCACACTGATCATCTCCCTCTCTTCACACTGATCATCTCTCTCTCTCTCTTCAGTCTGATCATCTCTCTCTCTTCACTCTGATCATCTCCCTCTCTTCACACTGATCATCTCTCTCTCTCTCTTCAGTCTGATCATCTCTCTATCTTCACTCTGATCATCTCCCTCTCTTCACACTGATCATCTCCCTCTCTTCACATTGATCATCTCTAGCTTTCCAGACTGATCATCTCTCTCTCTCTTCACACTGATCATCCCTCTCTCTCTGATCATCTCTCTCTCTTCACAATTATCATCTCCCTCTCTTCACACTGATCATCTCTCTCTCTTCACACTGATCATCTCCCTCTCTTCACTCTGATCATCTCTCTCTCTTCACAATTATCATCTCCCTCTCTTCACACTGATCATCTCTCTCTCTTCACACTGATCATCTCCCTCTCTTCACACTGATCATCTCTCTCTCTTCACACTGATCATCTCCCTCTCTCTTCACACTGATCATCTCTCTCTCTCTTCAGTCTGATCATCTCTCTCTCTCTTCACACTGATCATCTCTCTCTCTTCACACTGATCATCTCTCTCTCTTCATACTGATCATCTCTCTCTCTTGACACTGATCATCTCTCTCTCTTCACTCTGATTATCTCCCTCCCTTCACTCTGATCATCTCTCTCTCTCTTCACAATGATCATCTCCCTCTCTTCACTCTGATCATCTCTCTCTCTTCACAATGATCATCTCCCTCTCTTCACACTGATCATCTCTCTTTCTCTCTTCACACTGATCCTCTCCCTCTCTTCACACTGATCATCTCCCTCTCTTCACACTGATCATCTCTCTCTCTTCACTCTGATCACATTCCATCTCTTCACACTGATCATCTCCCTCTCTTCACACTGATCATCTCCCTCTCTTCACACTGATCATCTCTCTTTCTCTCTTCACACTGATCATCTCTCTCTCTTCACACTGATCATCTCTCTCTCTTCACTCTGATTATCTCCCTCCCTTCACTCTGATCATCTCTCTCTCTCTTCACAATGATCATCTCCCTCTCTTCACTCTGATCATCTCTCTCTCTTCACAATGATCATCTCCCTCTCTTCACACTGATCATCTCTCTCTCTTCACTCTGATCATCTCTCTCTCTTCACAATGATCATCTCCCTCTCGTCACACTGATCATCTCTCTCTCTTCACACTGATCATCTCTCTTTCTCTCTTCACACTGATCATCTCTCTCTCTTCACACTGATCATCTCTCTCTCTTCACTCTGATTATCTCCCTCCCTTCACTCTGATCATCTCTCTCTCTCTTCACAATGATCATCTCCCTCTCTTCACTCTGATCATCTCCCTCTCTTCACACTGATCATCTCCCTCTCTTCACACTGATCATCTCCCTCTCTTCACACTGATCATCTCTCTTTCTCTCTTCACACTGATCATCTCTCTCTCTTCACACTGATCATCTCTCTCTCTTCACTCTGATTATCTCCCTCCCTTCACTCTGATCATCTCTCTCTCTCTTCACAATGATCATCTCCCTCTCTTCACACTGATCATCTCCCTCCCTTCACTCTGATCATCTCTCTTTCTCTCTTCACACTGATCCTCTCCCTCTCTTCACACTGATCATCTCCCTCTCTTCACACTGATCATCTCTCTCTCTTCACTCTGATCATCTCCCTCTCTTCACACTGATCATCTCCCTCTCTTCACGCTGATCATCTCTCTCTCTTCACTCTGATCATCTCTCCCTCTCTGCACTCTGATCATCTCCCTCTCTTCACTCTGATCATCCCTCTCTCTCTTCACTCTGATCACATTCCCTCTCTTCACACTGATCATCTCTCTCTCTTCACACTGATCATCTCTCTCTCTTCACACTGATCATCTCCCTCTCTTCACATTGATCATCTCTCTCTCTCCACACTGATCATCTCTCTCTCTCTTCACTCTGATCACATTCCCTCTCTCCACACTGATCATCTCTCTCTCTCTTCACTCTGATCACATTCCCTCTCTTCACACTGATCATCTCTCTCTCTTCACACTGATCATCTCCCTCTCTTCACATTGATCATCTCTCTCTCTTCACACTGATCATCTCCCTCTCTTCACATTGATCATCTCCCTCTCTTCACACTGATCATCCCTCTCTCTCTTCACTCTGATCATCTCCCTCTCTTCACACTGATCATCTCCCTCTCTTCACACTGATCGTCTCTCTCTCTTCACACTGATCATCTCCCTCTCTTCACACTGATCATCCCTCTCTCTCTTCACTCTGATCATTTCCCTCTCTTCACACTGATCATCTCCCTCTCTTCACACTGATCGTCTCTCTCTCTTCACACTGATCATCTCCCTCTATCTTCACTCTGATCATCTCTCTCTCTTCACACTGATCATCTCCCTCTCTTCACACTGATCATCTCTCTCTCTTCACACTGATCATCTCTCTCTCTTCACACTGATCATCTCTCTCTCTTCACACTGATCATCTCTCTCTCTTCACACTGATCATCCCTCTCTCTTCACACTGATCATCTCTCTCTCTTCACACTGATCATCCCTCTCTCTTCACACTGATCATCTCTCTCTCTTCACACTGATCATCTCTCTCTCTTCAGTCTGATCATCTCTCTCTCTTCACACTGATCATCTCTCTCTCTTCACACTGATCATCTCTCTCTCTTCACACTGATCATCTCCCTCTCTTCACACTGATCATCTCTCTCTCTCTCTTCAGTCTGATCATCTCTCTCTCTTCACACTGATCATCTCTCTCTTTTCACACTGATCATCTCCCTCTCTTCACACTGATCATCACTCTCTCTTCACACTGATCATCTCCCTCTCTTCACACTGATCATCTCTCTCTCTCTCTTCAGTCTGATCATCTCCCTCTCTTCACACTGATCATCTCTCTCTCTTCACACTGATCATCTCTCTCTCTTCACACTGATCATCTCCCTCTCTTCACACTGATCATCTCTCTCTCTCTCTTCAGTCTGATCATCTCCCTCTCTTCACACTGATCATCCCTCTCTCTTCACACTGATCATCTCTCTCTCTTTACACTGATCATCTCTCTCTCTTCAGTCTGATCATCTCTCTCTCTTCACACTGATCATCTCTCTCTCTTCACACTGATCATCTCCCTCTCTTCACACTGATCATCTCTCTCTCTCTCTTCAGTCTGATCATCTCTCTCTCTTCACTCTGATCATCTCCCTCTCTTCACACTGATCATCTCTCTCTCTCTCTTCAGTCTGATCATCTCTCTATCTTCACTCTGATCATCTCCCTCTCTTCACACTGATCATCTCCCTCTCTTCACATTGATCATCTCTAGCTTTCCAGACTGATCATCTCTCTCTCTCTTCACACTGATCATCCCTCTCTCTCTGATCATCTCTCTCTCTTCACAATTATCATCTCCCTCTCTTCACACTGATCATCTCTCTCTCTTCACACTGATCATCTCCCTCTCTTCACTCTGATCATCTCTCTCTCTTCACAATTATCATCTCCCTCTCTTCACACTGATCATCTCTCTCTCTTCACACTGATCATCTCTCTCTCTTCACACTGATCATCTCCCTCTCTCTTCACACTGATCATCTCTCTCTCTCTTCAGTCTGATCATCTCTCTCTCTTCACTCTGATCATCTCTCTCTCTTCACAATTATCATCTCCCTCTCTTCACACTGATCATCTCTCTCTCTTCACACTGATCATCTCCCTCTCTTCACACTGATCATCTCTCTCTCTTCACACTGATCATCTCCCTCTCTTCACTCTGATCATCTCTCTCTCTTCACAATTATCATCTCCCTCTCTTCACACTGTTCATCTCTCTCTCTTCACACTGATCATCTCTCTCTCTTCACACTGATCATCTCCCTCTCTTCACACTGATCATCTCTCTCTCTTCACTCTGATCATCTCTCTCTCTCTTCACACTGATCATCTCTCTCTCTCTTCAGTCTGATCATCTCTCTCTCTCTTCACACTGATCATCTCTCTCTCTTCACACTGATCATCTCTCTCTCTTCACACTGATCATCTCTCTCTCTTCACACTGATCATCTCTCTCTCTTCACTCTGATTATCTCCCTCCCTTCACTCTGATCATCTCTCTCTCTCTTCACAATGATCATCTCCCTCTCTTCACTCTGATCATCTCTCTCTCTTCACAATGATCATCTCCCTCTCTTCACACTGATCATCTCTCTCTCTTCACACTGATCATCTCTCTTTCTCGCTTCACACTGATCCTCTCCCTCTCTTCACACTGATCATCTCTCTCTCTTCACTCTGATCACATTCCCTCTCTTCACACTGATCATCTCCCTCTCTTCACACTGATCATCTCCCTCTCTTCACACTGATCATCTCTCTTTCTCTCTTCACACTGATCATCTCTCTCTCTTCACACTGATCATCTCTCTCTCTTCACTCTGATCATCTCTCTCTCTTCACACTGATCATCTCTCTCTCTTCACTCTGATCATCTCTCTCTCTCCACACTGATCATCTCTCTCTCTCTTCGCACTGATCATCTCTCTCTCTTCACACTGATCATCTCCCTCTCTTCACTCTGATCACATTCCCTCTCTTCGCTCAGATCATCTCTCTCTCTTCACACTGATCATCTCCCTCTCTTCACTCTGATCACATTCCCTCTCTTCACACTGATCATCTCCCTCTCTTCACACTGATCATCCCTCTCTCTCTTCACTCTGATCATCTCTCTCTCTTCACACTGATCATCTCTCTCTCTCTTCGCACTGATCATCTCTCTCTCTTCACTCTGATCATCTCTCTCTCTTCACACTGATCATCTCTCTCTCTTCACACTGATCACCTCCCTCTCTTCACACTGATCATCTCCCTCTCTTCACATTGATCATCTCTCTCTCTCTTCACACTGATCATCTCTCTCTCTCTTCACTCTGATCACATTCCCTCTCTTGACACTGATCATCCCTCTCTCTCTTCACTCTGATCATCTCTCTTTCTTCACACTGATCATCTCCCTCTCTTCACATTGATCATCTCTCTCTCTCCACAATGATCATCTCTCTCTCTTCACAATGATCATCTCCCTCTCTTCACACTGATCATCCCTCTCTCTCTTCACTCTGATCACCTCTTTCTTCACAATGATCATCTCTCTCTCTTCACAATGATCATCTCCCTCTCTTCACACTGATCATCTCCCTCTCTTCACACTGACCATCTCTCTCTCTTCACACTGATCATCTCTCTCTCTTCACACTGATCATCTCTCTCTCTTCACACTGATCATCTCTCTCTCTTCACACTGATCATCTCTCTCTCTCTTCACACTGATCATCTCTCTCTCTCTTCACACTGATCATCTCTCTCTCTTCACACTGATCATCTCCCTCTCTCTCTTCAGTCTGATCATCTCTTTCTCTTCACACTGACCATCTCTCTCTCTTCACACTGATCATCTCTCTCTCTTCACACTGATCATCTCCCTCTCTTCACACTGATCATCTCCCTCTCTTCACACTGATCATCTCCCTCTCTTCACACTGATCATCTCCCTCTCTTCACACTGATCATCTCTCTCTCTCTTCACACTGATCATCTCTCTCTCTTCACACTGATCATCGCTCTCTCTTCACACTGATCATCTCTCTCTCTCCACACTGATCATCGCTCTCTCTTCACACTGATCATCTCTCTCTCTTCACACTGATCATCGCTCTCTCTTCACACTGATCATCTCTCTCTCTTCACACTGATCATCTCTCTCTCTTCACACTGATCATCTCTCTCTCTTCACACTGATCATCCCTCTCTCTTCACACTGATCATCTCTCTCTCTTCACACTGATCATCTCTCTCTCTTCACACTGATCATCCCTCTCTCTTCACACTGATCATCTCTCTCTCTTCACACTGATCATCCCTCTCTCTTCACACTGATCATCTCTCTCTCTTCACACTGATCATCCCTCTCTCTTCACACTGATCATCTCTCTCTCTTCACACTGATCATCTCCCTCTCTTCACACTGATCATCTCCCTCTCTTCACACTGATCATCTCTCTCTCTCTTCACACTGATCATCTCCCTCTATCTTCACTCTGATCATCTCTCTCTCTTCACACTGATCATCTCTCTCTCTTCACACTGATCATCTCTCTCTCTTCACACTGATCATCTCTCTCTCTCTTCACACTGATCATCTCCCTCTATCTTCACTCTGATCATCTCTCTCTCTTCACACTGATCATCTCCCTCTCTTCACACTGATCATCTCTCTCTCTTCACACTGATCATCTCTCTCTCTTCACACTGATCATCTCTCTCTCTTCACACTGATCATCTCTCTCTCTTCACACTGATCATCCCTCTCTCTTCACACTGATCATCTCTCTCTCTTCACACTGATCATCCCTCTCTCGTCACACTGATCATCTCTCTCTCTTCACACTGATCATCTCTCTCTCTTCAGTCTGATCATCTCTCTCTCTTCACACTGATCATCTCTCTCTCTTCACACTGATCATCTCCCTCTCTTCACACTGATCATCTCTCTCTCTCTCTTCAGTCTGATCATCTCTCTCTCTTCACACTGATCATCTCTCTCTCTTCACACTGATCATCTCCCTCTCTTCACACTGATCATCTCTCTCTCTTCAAACTGATCATCTCCCTCTCTCTCTTCAGTCTGATCATCTCCCTCTCTTCACACTGATCATCTCTCTCTCTTCACACTGATCATCTCTCTCTCTTCACACTGATCATCTCTCTCTCTCTCTTCAGTCTGATCATCTCCCTCTCTTCACACTGATCATCCCTCTTTCTTCACACTGATCATCTCTCTCTCTTCACACTGATCATCTCTCTCTCTTCAGTCTGATCATCTCTCTCTCTTCACACTGATCATCTCTCTCTCTTCACACTGATCATCTCCCTCTCTTCACACTGATCATATCTCTCTCTCTCTTCAGTCTGATCATCTCCCTCTCTTCACACTGATCATCCCTCTCTCTTCACACTGATCATCTCTCTCTCTTCACACTGATCATCTCTCTCTCTTCAGTCTGATCATCTCTCTCTCTTCACACTGATCATCTCTCTCTCTTCACACTGATCATCTCCCTCTCTTCACACTGATCATCTCTCTCTATCTTCACTCTGATCATCTCTCTCTCTTCACACTGATCATCTCTCTCTCTTCACACTGATCATCTCCCTCTCCACACTGATCACCTCTCTCCCTCTCTTCACACTGATCATCTCTCTCTCTCTCTTCAGTCTGATCATCTCTCTCTCTTCACTCTGATCATCTCCCTCTCTTCACACTGATCATCTCTCTCTCTCTCTTCAGTCTGATCATCTCTCTATCTTCACTCTGATCATCTCCCTCTCTCTTCAGTCTGATCATCTCTCTCTCTTCACACTGATCATCCCTCTCTCTTCACACTGATCATCTCTCTCTCTTCACACTGATCATCTCTCTCTCTTCAGTCTGATCATCTCTCTCTCTTCACACTGATCATCTCTCTCTCTTCACACTGATCATCTCCCTCTCTTCACACTGATCATCTCTCTCTCTCTCTTCAGTCTGATCATCTCTCTCTCTTCACTCTGATCATCTCCCTCTCTTCACACTGATCATCTCTCTCTCTCTCTTCAGTCTGATCATCTCTCTATCTTCACTCTGATCATCTCCCTCTCTTCACACTGATCATCTCCCTCTCTTCACATTGATCATCTCTAGCTTTCCAGACTGATCATCTCTCTCTCTCTTCACACTGATCATCCCTCTCTCTCTGATCATCTCTCTCTCTTCACAATTATCATCTCCCTCTCTTCACACTGATCATCTCTCTCTCTTCACACTGATCATCTCCCTCTCTTCACTCTGATCATCTCTCTCTCTTCACAATTATCATCTCCCTCTCTTCACACTGATCATCTCTCTCTCTTCACACTGATCATCTCCCTCTCTTCACACTGATCATCTCTCTCTCTTCACACTGATCATCTCCCTCTCTCTTCACACTGATCATCTCTCTCTCTCTTCAGTCTGATCATCTCTCTCTCTCTTCACACTGATCATCTCTCTCTCTTCACACTGATCATCTCTCTCTCTTCATACTGATCATCTCTCTCTCTTGACACTGATCATCTCTCTCTCTTCACTCTGATTATCTCCCTCCCTTCACTCTGATCATCTCTCTCTCTCTTCACAATGATCATCTCCCTCTCTTCACTCTGATCATCTCTCTCTCTTCACAATGATCATCTCCCTCTCTTCACACTGATCATCTCTCTTTCTCTCTTCACACTGATCCTCTCCCTCTCTTCACACTGATCATCTCCCTCTCTTCACACTGATCATCTCTCTCTCTTCACTCTGATCACATTCCATCTCTTCACACTGATCATCTCCCTCTCTTCACACTGATCATCTCCCTCTCTTCACACTGATCATCTCTCTTTCTCTCTTCACACTGATCATCTCTCTCTCTTCACACTGATCATCTCTCTCTCTTCACTCTGATTATCTCCCTCCCTTCACTCTGATCATCTCTCTCTCTCTTCACAATGATCATCTCCCTCTCTTCACTCTGATCATCTCTCTCTCTTCACAATGATCATCTCCCTCTCTTCACACTGATCATCTCTCTCTCTTCACTCTGATCATCTCTCTCTCTTCACAATGATCATCTCCCTCTCGTCACACTGATCATCTCTCTCTCTTCACACTGATCATCTCTCTTTCTCTCTTCACACTGATCATCTCTCTCTCTTCACACTGATCATCTCTCTCTCTTCACTCTGATTATCTCCCTCCCTTCACTCTGATCATCTCTCTCTCTCTTCACAATGATCATCTCCCTCTCTTCACTCTGATCATCTCCCTCTCTTCACACTGATCATCTCCCTCTCTTCACACTGATCATCTCCCTCTCTTCACACTGATCATCTCTCTTTCTCTCTTCACACTGATCATCTCTCTCTCTTCACACTGATCATCTCTCTCTCTTCACTCTGATTATCTCCCTCCCTTCACTCTGATCATCTCTCTCTCTCTTCACAATGATCATCTCCCTCTCTTCACACTGATCATCTCCCTCCCTTCACTCTGATCATCTCTCTTTCTCTCTTCACACTGATCCTCTCCCTCTCTTCACACTGATCATCTCCCTCTCTTCACACTGATCATCTCTCTCTCTTCACTCTGATCATCTCCCTCTCTTCACACTGATCATCTCCCTCTCTTCACGCTGATCATCTCTCTCTCTTCACTCTGATCATCTCTCCCTCTCTGCACTCTGATCATCTCCCTCTCTTCACTCTGATCATCCCTCTCTCTCTTCACTCTGATCACATTCCCTCTCTTCACACTGATCATCTCTCTCTCTTCACACTGATCATCTCTCTCTCTTCACACTGATCATCTCCCTCTCTTCACATTGATCATCTCTCTCTCTCCACACTGATCATCTCTCTCTCTCTTCACTCTGATCACATTCCCTCTCTCCACACTGATCATCTCTCTCTCTCTTCACTCTGATCACATTCCCTCTCTTCACACTGATCATCTCTCTCTCTTCACACTGATCATCTCCCTCTCTTCACATTGATCATCTCTCTCTCTTCACACTGATCATCTCCCTCTCTTCACATTGATCATCTCCCTCTCTTCACACTGATCATCCCTCTCTCTCTTCACTCTGATCATCTCCCTCTCTTCACACTGATCATCTCCCTCTCTTCACACTGATCGTCTCTCTCTCTTCACACTGATCATCTCCCTCTCTTCACACTGATCATCCCTCTCTCTCTTCACTCTGATCATTTCCCTCTCTTCACACTGATCATCTCCCTCTCTTCACACTGATCGTCTCTCTCTCTTCACACTGATCATCTCCCTCTATCTTCACTCTGATCATCTCTCTCTCTTCACACTGATCATCTCCCTCTCTTCACACTGATCATCTCTCTCTCTTCACACTGATCATCTCTCTCTCTTCACACTGATCATCTCTCTCTCTTCACACTGATCATCTCTCTCTCTTCACACTGATCATCCCTCTCTCTTCACACTGATCATCTCTCTCTCTTCACACTGATCATCCCTCTCTCTTCACACTGATCATCTCTCTCTCTTCACACTGATCATCTCTCTCTCTTCAGTCTGATCATCTCTCTCTCTTCACACTGATCATCTCTCTCTCTTCACACTGATCATCTCTCTCTCTTCACACTGATCATCTCCCTCTCTTCACACTGATCATCTCTCTCTCTCTCTTCAGTCTGATCATCTCTCTCTCTTCACACTGATCATCTCTCTCTTTTCACACTGATCATCTCCCTCTCTTCACACTGATCATCACTCTCTCTTCACACTGATCATCTCCCTCTCTTCACACTGATCATCTCTCTCTCTCTCTTCAGTCTGATCATCTCCCTCTCTTCACACTGATCATCTCTCTCTCTTCACACTGATCATCTCTCTCTCTTCACACTGATCATCTCCCTCTCTTCACACTGATCATCTCTCTCTCTCTCTTCAGTCTGATCATCTCCCTCTCTTCACACTGATCATCCCTCTCTCTTCACACTGATCATCTCTCTCTCTTTACACTGATCATCTCTCTCTCTTCAGTCTGATCATCTCTCTCTCTTCACACTGATCATCTCTCTCTCTTCACACTGATCATCTCCCTCTCTTCACACTGATCATCTCTCTCTCTCTCTTCAGTCTGATCATCTCTCTCTCTTCACTCTGATCATCTCCCTCTCTTCACACTGATCATCTCTCTCTCTCTCTTCAGTCTGATCATCTCTCTATCTTCACTCTGATCATCTCCCTCTCTTCACACTGATCATCTCCCTCTCTTCACATTGATCATCTCTAGCTTTCCAGACTGATCATCTCTCTCTCTCTTCACACTGATCATCCCTCTCTCTCTGATCATCTCTCTCTCTTCACAATTATCATCTCCCTCTCTTCACACTGATCATCTCTCTCTCTTCACACTGATCATCTCCCTCTCTTCACTCTGATCATCTCTCTCTCTTCACAATTATCATCTCCCTCTCTTCACACTGATCATCTCTCTCTCTTCACACTGATCATCTCTCTCTCTTCACACTGATCATCTCCCTCTCTCTTCACACTGATCATCTCTCTCTCTCTTCAGTCTGATCATCTCTCTCTCTTCACTCTGATCATCTCTCTCTCTTCACAATTATCATCTCCCTCTCTTCACACTGATCATCTCTCTCTCTTCACACTGATCATCTCCCTCTCTTCACACTGATCATCTCTCTCTCTTCACACTGATCATCTCCCTCTCTTCACTCTGATCATCTCTCTCTCTTCACAATTATCATCTCCCTCTCTTCACACTGTTCATCTCTCTCTCTTCACACTGATCATCTCTCTCTCTTCACACTGATCATCTCCCTCTCTTCACACTGATCATCTCTCTCTCTTCACTCTGATCATCTCTCTCTCTCTTCACACTGATCATCTCTCTCTCTCTTCAGTCTGATCATCTCTCTCTCTCTTCACACTGATCATCTCTCTCTCTTCACACTGATCATCTCTCTCTCTTCACACTGATCATCTCTCTCTCTTCACACTGATCATCTCTCTCTCTTCACTCTGATTATCTCCCTCCCTTCACTCTGATCATCTCTCTCTCTCTTCACAATGATCATCTCCCTCTCTTCACTCTGATCATCTCTCTCTCTTCACAATGATCATCTCCCTCTCTTCACACTGATCATCTCTCTTTCTCTCTTCACACTGATCCTCTCCCTCTCTTCACACTGATCATCTCTCTCTCTTCACTCTGATCACATTCCCTCTCTTCACACTGATCATCTCCCTCTCTTCACACTGATCATCTCTCTCTCTCTCTTCAGTCTGATCATCTCTCTCTCTTCACTCTGATCATCTCCCTCTCTTCACACTGATCATCTCTCTCTCTCTCTTCAGTCTGATCATCTCTCTATCTTCACTCTGATCATCTCCCTCTCTTCACACTGATCATCTCCCTCTCTTCACATTGATCATCTCTAGCTTTCCAGACTGATCATCTCTCTCTCTCTTCACACTGATCATCCCTCTCTCTCTGATCATCTCTCTCTCTTCACAATTATCATCTCCCTCTCTTCACACTGATCATCTCTCTCTCTTCACACTGATCATCTCCCTCTCTTCACTCTGATCATCTCTCTCTCTTCACAATTATCATCTCCCTCTCTTCACACTGATCATCTCTCTCTCTTCACACTGATCATCTCTCTCTCTTCACACTGATCATCTCCCTCTCTCTTCACACTGATCATCTCTCTCTCTCTTCAGTCTGATCATCTCTCTCTCTTCACTCTGATCATCTCTCTCTCTTCACAATTATCATCTCCCTCTCTTCACACTGATCATCTCTCTCTCTTCACACTGATCATCTCCCTCTCTTCACACTGATCATCTCTCTCTCTTCACACTGATCATCTCCCTCTCTTCACTCTGATCATCTCTCTCTCTTCACAATTATCATCTCCCTCTCTTCACACTGTTCATCTCTCTCTCTTCACACTGATCATCTCTCTCTCTTCACACTGATCATCTCCCTCTCTTCACACTGATCATCTCTCTCTCTTCACTCTGATCATCTCTCTCTCTCTTCACACTGATCATCTCTCTCTCTCTTCAGTCTGATCATCTCTCTCTCTCTTCACACTGATCATCTCTCTCTCTTCACACTGATCATCTCTCTCTCTTCACACTGATCATCTCTCTCTCTTCACACTGATCATCTCTCTCTCTTCACTCTGATTATCTCCCTCCCTTCACTCTGATCATCTCTCTCTCTCTTCACAATGATCATCTCCCTCTCTTCACTCTGATCATCTCTCTCTCTTCACAATGATCATCTCCCTCTCTTCACACTGATCATCTCTCTTTCTCTCTTCACACTGATCCTCTCCCTCTCTTCACACTGATCATCTCTCTCTCTTCACTCTGATCACATTCCCTCTCTTCACACTGATCATCTCCCTCTCTTCACACTGATCATCTCCCTCTCTTCACACTGATCATCTCTCTTTCTCTCTTCACACTGATCATCTCTCTCTCTTCACACTGATCATCTCTTTCTCTTCACTCTGATTATCTCCCTCCCTTCACTCTGATCATCTCTCTCTCTCTTCACAATGATCATCTCCCTCTCTTCACTCTGATCATCTCTCTCTCTTCACAATGATCATCTCCCTCTCTTCACACTGATCATCTCTCTCTCTTCACTCTGATCATCTCTCTCTCTTCACAATGATCATCTCCCTCTCTTCACACTGATCATCTCTCTCTCTTCACACTGATCATCTCTCTTTCTCTCTTCACACTGATCATCTCTCTCTCTTCACACTGATCATCTCTCTCTCTTCACTCTGATTATCTCCCTCCCTTCACTCTGATCATCTCTCTCTCTCTTCACAATGATCATCTCTCTCTCTTCACACTGATCATCTCCCTCTCTTCACACTGATCATCTCCCTCTCTTCACACTGATCATCTCTCTTTCTCTCTTCACACTGATCATCTCTCTCTCTTCACACTGATCATCTCTCTCTCTTCACTCTGATTATCTCCCTCCCTTCACTCTGATCATCTCTCTCTCTCTTCACAATGATCATCTCCCTCTCTTCACACTGATCATCTCCCTCCCTTCACTCTGATCATCTCTCTTTCTCTCTTCACACTGATCCTCTCCCTCTCTTCACACTGATCATCTCCCTCTCTTCACACTGATCATCTCTCTCTCTTCACTCTGATCACATTCCCTCTCTTCACACTGATCATCTCCCTCTCTTCACACTGATCATCTCCCTCTCTTCACACTGATCATCTCCCTCTCTTCACGCTGATCATTTCTCTCTTCACTCTGATCATCTCTCCCTCTCTGCACTCTGATCATCTCCCTCTCTTCACACTGATCATCTCCCTCTCTTCACACTGATCATCTCTCTTTCTCTCTTCACACTGATCATCTCTCTCTCTTCACACTGATCATCTCTTTCTCTTCACTCTGATTATCTCCCTCCCTTCACTCTGATCATCTCTCTCTCTCTTCACAATGATCATCTCCCTCTCTTCACTCTGATCATCTCTCTCTCTTCACAATGATCATCTCCCTCTCTTCACACTGATCATCTCTCTCTCTTCACTCTGATCATCTCTCTCTCTTCACAATGATCATCTCCCTCTCTTCACACTGATCATCTCTCTCTCTTCACACTGATCATCTCTCTTTCTCTCTTCACACTGATCATCTCTCTCTCTTCACACTGATCATCTCTCTCTCTTCACTCTGATTATCTCCCTCCCTTCACTCTGATCATCTCTCTCTCTCTTCACAATGATCATCTCTCTCTCTTCACACTGATCATCTCCCTCTCTTCACACTGATCATCTCCCTCTCTTCACACTGATCATCTCTCTTTCTCTCTTCACACTGATCATCTCTCTCTCTTCACACTGATCATCTCTCTCTCTTCACTCTGATTATCTCCCTCCCTTCACTCTGATCATCTCTCTCTCTCTTCACACTGATCATCTCCCTCTCTTCACACTGATCATCTCCCTCTCTTCACACTGATCATCTCCCTCTCTTCACACTGATCATCTCCCTCTCTTCACGCTGATCATTTCTCTCTTCACTCTGATCATCTCTCCCTCTCTGCACTCTGATCATCTCCCTCTCTTCACTCTGATCATCCCTCTCTCTCTTCACTCTGATCACATTCCCTCTCTTCACACTGATCATCTCTCTCTCTTCACACTGATCATCTCTCTCTCTTCACACTGATCATCTCTCTCTCTTCACATTGATCATCTCTCTCTCTCCACACTGATCATCTCTCTCTCTCTTCACTCTGATCACATTCCCTCTCTCCACACTGATCATCTCTCTCTCTCTTCACTCTGATCACATTCCCCCTCTTCACACTGATCATCTCTCTCTCTTCACACTGATCATCTCCCTCTCTTCACACTGATCATCTCCCTCTCTTCACACTGATCGTCTCTCTCTCTTCACACTGATCATCTCCCTCTCTTCACACTGATCATCCCTCTCTCTCTTCACTCTGATCATCTCCCTCTCTTCACACTGATCATCTCCCTCTCTTCACACTGATCGTCTCTCTCTCTTCACACTGATCATCTCCCTCTCTTCACACTGATCATCCCTCTCTCTCTTCACTCTGATCATCTCCCTCTCTTCACACTGATCATCTCTCCCTCTCTTCACACTGATCATCTCTCCCCCTTCACACTGATCATCTCTCTCTCTCTTCACACTGATCATCTCCCTCTCTTCACACTGATCATCTCCCTCTCTTTACTCTGATCATCTCCCCCTCTTCACACTGATCATCTCCCTCTCTTCATACTGATCATCTCTCTCTCTTCACACTGATCATCTCTCTCTCTTCACACTGATCATCTCTCTCTCTTCACACTGATCATCTCTCTCTCTTCACACTGATCATCTCCCTCTCTTCACACTGATCATCTCTCTCTCTTCACACTGATCATCTCTCTCTCTTCACACTGATCATCTCTCTCTCTCTTCACACTGATCATCTCTCTCTCTCTTCACACTGATCATCTCCCTCTATCTTCACTCTGATCATCTCTCTCTCTTCACACTGATCATCTCCCTCTCTTCACATTGATCATCTCTCGCTCTCCAGACTGATCATCTCTCTCTCTCTTCACTCTGATCTCTTTCCCCCTCTTCACACTGATCATCTCCCTCTCTTCAGACTGATCATCTCTCTCTTCAGTCTGATCATCGCTCTCTCTTCACACTGATCATCTCTCTCTCTTCACACTGATCATCTCTCTCTCTTCACACTGATCATCTCCCTCTCTCCACACTGATCATCTCTCTCTCTCTTCACACTGATCATCTCTCTCTCTTCACACTGATCATCTCCCTCTCTTCACACGGATCATCTCTCTCTCTTCACACTGATCATCTCTCTCTCTTCACACTGATCATCTCCCTCTCTTCACACTTATCATCTTTCTCTCTCTTCACACTGATCATCTCTCTCTCTCTTCAGTCTGATCATCTCTCTCTCTTCACACTGATCATCTCTCTCTGTTCAAACTGATCATCTCTCTCTCTTCACACTGATCATCTCTCTCTCTTCACACTGATCATCTCTCTCTGTTCAAACTGATCATCCCTCTCTTCACACTGATCATCTCTCTCTCTCCACACTGATCATCTCTCTCTCTCTTCACTCTGATCACATTCCCTTTCTTCACACTGATCATCTCCCTCTCTTCACACTGATCATCTCTCTCTATCTTCACTCTGATCATCTCTCTCTCTTCACTCTGATCATCTCCCTCTCTTCACACTGATCATCTCTCTCTATCTTCACTCTGATCATCTCTCTCTCTTCACACTGATCATCTCTCTCTCTTCACACTGATCATCTCCCTCTCCACACTGATCACCTCTCTCCCTCTCTTCACACTGATCATCTCTCTCTCTCTCTTCAGTCTGATCATCTCTCTCTCTTCACTCTGATCATCTCCCTCTCTTCACACTGATCATCTCTCTCTATCTTCACTCTGATCATCTCTCTCTCTTCACACTGATCATCCCTCTCTCTCTGATCATCTCTCTCTCTTCACAATTATCATCTCCCTCTCTTCACACTGATCATCTCTCTCTCTTCACACTGATCATCTCCCTCTCTTCACTCTGATCATCTCTCTCTCTTCACAATTATCATCTCCCTCTCTTCACACTGATCATCTCTCTCTCTTCACACTGATCATCTCCCTCTCTTCACACTGATCATCTCTCTCTCTTCACACTGATCATCTCCCTCTCTCTTCACACTGATCATCTCTCTCTCTCTTCAGTCTGATCATCTCTCTCTCTCTTCACACTGATCATCTCTCTCTCTTCACACTGATCATCTCTCTCTCTTCACACTGATCATCTCTCTCTCTTCACACTGATCATCTCTCTCTCTTCACTCTGATTATCTCCCTCCCTTCACTCTGATCATCTCTCTCTCTCTTCACAATGATCATCTCCCTCTCTTCACTCTGATCATCTCTCTCTCTTCACAATGATCATCTCCCTCTCTTCACACTGATCATCTCTCTTTCTCTCTTCACACTGATCCTCTCCCTCTCTTCACGCTGATCATCTCCCTCTCTTCACACTGATCATCTCTCTCTCTTCACTCTGATCACATTCCCTCTCTTCACACTGATCATCTCCCTCTCTTCACACTGATCATCTCCCTCTCTTCACACTGATCATCTCTCTTTCTCTCTTCACACTGATCATCTCTCTCTCTTCACACTGATCATCTCTCTCTCTTCACTCTGATTATCTCCCTCCCTTCACTCTGATCATCTCTCTCTCTCTTCACAATGATCATCTCCCTCTCTTCACTCTGATCATCTCTCTCTCTTCACAATGATCATCTCCCTCTCTTCACACTGATCATCTCTCTTTCTCTCTTCACACTGATCCTCTCCCTCTCTTCACACTGATCATCTCCCTCTCTTCACACTGATCATCTCTCTCTCTTCACTCTGATCACCTCCCTCTCTTCACACTGATCATCTCCCTCTCTTCACACTGATCATCTCCCTCTCTTCACACTGATCATCCCCCTCTCTTCACACTGATCATCTCCCTCTCTTCACACTGATCATCTCTCTCTTCACGCTGATCATCTCTCTCTCTTCACTCTGATCATCTCTCCCTCTCTGCACTCTGATCATCTCCCTCTCTTCACTCTGATCATCCCTCTCTCTCTTCACTCTGATCACATTCCCTCTCTTCACACTGATCATCTCTCTCTCTTCACACTGATCATCTCTCTCTCTTCACACTGATCATCTCCCTCTCTTCACATTGATCATCTCTCTCTCTCCACACTGATCATCTCTCTCTCTCTTCACTCTGATCACATTCCCTCTCTCCACACTGATCATCTCTCTCTCTCTTCACTCTGATCACATTCCCTCTCTTCACACTGATCATCTCTCTCTCTTCACACTGATCATCTCCCTCTCTTCACATTGATCATCTCTCTTCACACTGATCATCTCCCTCTCTTCACATTGATCATCTCCCTCTCTTCACACTGATCATCTCTCTCTCTTCACTCTGATCATCTCCCTCTCTTCACACTGATCATCTCCCTCTCTTCACACTGATCGTCTCTCTCTCTTCACACTGATCATCTCCCTCTCTTCACACTGATCATCTCTCCCTCTCTTCACTCTGATCATCTCCCTCTCTTCACACTGATCATCTCCCTCTCTTTACTCTGATCATCTCCCCCTCCTCACACTGATCGTCTCTCCCTCTCTTCACACTGATCATCTCCCTCTCTTTACTGATCATCTCCCCCTCTTCACACTGATCTTCTCTCTCTCTCTTCACTCTGATCATCTCTCCCTCTTCACACTGATCATCTCTCTCTCTTCACTCTGATCATCTCTCCCTCTTCACACTGATCATCTCTCCCTCTCTTCACACTGATCATCTCTCCCTCTTCACACTGATCTTCTCTCTCTCTCTCCACACTGATCATCTCTCTCTCTTCAAACTGATCATCTCTCTCTCTCTTCGCAGTGATCACCTCCCTCTCTTCGCTCAGATCATCTCTCTCTCTTCACACTGATCATCTCCCTCTCTTCACTCTGATCACATTCCCTCTCTTCACACTGATCATCTCCCTCTCTTCACACTGATCATCCCTCTCTCTCTTCACTCTGATCATCTCTCTCTCTTCACACTGATCATCTCCCTCTCTTCACACTGCTCATCTCTCTCTCTTCACACTGATCATCTCTCTCTCTTCAAACTGATCATCTCTCTCTCTCTTCGCTCTGATCATCTCCCTCTCTTCACACTGATCATCTCTCTCTCTCTTCACACTGATCATCCCTCTCTCTCTTCACTCTGATCATCTCTCTCTCTTCACAATGATCATCTCCCTCTCTTCACACGGATCATCTCTCTCTCTTCACACTGATCATCTCTCTCTCTTCACACTGATCATCTCCCTCTCTTCACACTTATCATCTTTCTCTCTCTTCACACTGATCATCTCTTTCTCTTCACTCTGATTATCTCCCTCCCTTCACTCTGATCATCTCTCTCTCTCTTCACAATGATCATCTCCCTCTCTTCACTCTGATCATCTCTCTCTCTTCACAATGATCATCTCCCTCTCTTCACACTGATCATCTCTCTCTCTTCACTCTGATCATCTCTCTCTCTTCACAATGATCATCTCCCTCTCTTCACACTGATCATCTCTCTCTCTTCACACTGATCATCTCTCTTTCTCTCTTCACACTGATCATCTCTCTCTCTTCACACTGATCATCTCTCTCTCTTCACTCTGATTATCTCCCTCCCTTCACTCTGATCATCTCTCTCTCTCTTCACAATGATCATCTCTCTCTCTTCACACTGATCATCTCCCTCTCTTCACACTGATCATCTCCCTCTCTTCACACTGATCATCTCTCTTTCTCTCTTCACACTGATCATCTCTCTCTCTTCACACTGATCATCTCTCTCTCTTCACTCTGATTATCTCCCTCCCTTCACTCTGATCATCTCTCTCTCTCTTCACACTGATCATCTCCCTCTCTTCACACTGATCATCTCCCTCTCTTCACACTGATCATCTCCCTCTCTTCACACTGATCATCTCCCTCTCTTCACGCTGATCATTTCTCTCTTCACTCTGATCATCTCTCCCTCTCTGCACTCTGATCATCTCCCTCTCTTCACTCTGATCATCCCTCTCTCTCTTCACTCTGATCACATTCCCTCTCTTCACACTGATCATCTCTCTCTCTTCACACTGATCATCTCTCTCTCTTCACACTGATCATCTCTCTCTCTTCACATTGATCATCTCTCTCTCTCCACACTGATCATCTCTCTCTCTCTTCACTCTGATCACATTCCCTCTCTCCACACTGATCATCTCTCTCTCTCTTCACTCTGATCACATTCCCCCTCTTCACACTGATCATCTCTCTCTCTTCACACTGATCATCTCCCTCTCTTCACACTGATCATCTCCCTCTCTTCACACTGATCGTCTCTCTCTCTTCACACTGCTCATCTCCCTCTCTTCACACTGATCATCCCTCTCTCTCTTTACTCTGATCATCTCCCTCTCTTCACACTGATCATCTCCCTCTCTTCACACTGATCGTCTCTCTCTCTTCACACTGATCATCTCCCTCTCTTCACACTGATCATCCCTCTCTCTCTTCACTCTGATCATCTCCCTCTCTTCACACTGATCATCTCTCCCTCTCTTCACACTGATCATCTCTCCCCCTTCACACTGATCATCTCTCTCTCTCTTCACACTGATCATCTCCCTCTCTTCACACTGATCATCTCCCTCTCTTTACTCTGATCATCTCCCCCTCTTCACACTGATCATCTCCCTCTCTTCATACTGATCATCTCTCTCTCTTCACACTGATCATCTCTCTCTCTTCACACTGATCATCTCTCTCTCTTCACACTGATCATCTCTCTCTCTTCACACTGATCATCTCCCTCTCTTCACACTGATCATCTCTCTCTCTTCACACTGATCATCTCTCTCTCTTCACACTGATCATCTCTCTCTCTCTTCACACTGATCATCTCTCTCTCTCTTCACACTGATCATCTCCCTCTATCTTCACTCTGATCATCTCTCTCTCTTCACACTGATCATCTCCCTCTCTTCACATTGATCATCTCTCGCTCTCCAGACTGATCATCTCTCTCTCTCTTCACTCTGATCTCTTTCCCCCTCTTCACACTGATCATCTCCCTCTCTTCAGACTGATCATCTCTCTCTTCAGTCTGATCATCGCTCTCTCTTCACACTGATCATCTCTCTCTCTTCACACTGATCATCTCTCTCTCTTCACACTGATCATCTCCCTCTCTCCACACTGATCATCTCTCTCTCTCTTCACACTGATCATCTCTCTCTCTTCACACTGATCATCTCCCTCTCTTCACACGGATCATCTCTCTCTCTTCACACTGATCATCTCTCTCTCTTCACACTGATCATCTCCCTCTCTTCACACTTATCATCTTTCTCTCTCTTCACACTGATCATCTCTCTCTCTCTTCAGTCTGATCATCTCTCTCTCTTCACACTGATCATCTCTCTCTGTTCAAACTGATCATCTCTCTCTCTTCACACTGATCATCTCTCTCTCTTCACAGTGATCATCTCTCTCTGTTCAAACTGATCATCCCTCTCTTCACACTGATCATCTCTCTCTCTCCACACTGATCATCTCTCTCTCTCTTCACTCTGATCACATTCCCTTTCTTCACACTGATCATCTCCCTCTCTTCACACTGATCATCTCTCTCTATCTTCACTCTGATCATCTCTCTCTCTTCACTCTGATCATCTCCCTCTCTTCACACTGATCATCTCTCTCTATCTTCACTCTGATCATCTCTCTCTCTTCACACTGATCATCTCTCTCTCTTCACACTGATCATCTCTCTCTCTTCACACTGATCATCTCTCTCTCTTCACTCTGATTATCTCCCTCCCTTCACTCTGATCATCTCTCTCTCTCTTCACACTGATCATCTCCCTCTCTTCACACTGATCATCTCCCTCTCTTCACACTGATCATCTCCCTCTCTTCACACTGATCATCTCCCTCTCTTCACGCTGATCATTTCTCTCTTCACTCTGATCATCTCTCCCTCTCTGCACTCTGATCATCTCCCTCTCTTCACTCTGATCATCCCTCTCTCTCTTCACTCTGATCACATTCCCTCTCTTCACACTGATCATCTCTCTCTCTTCACACTGATCATCTCTCTCTCTTCACACTGATCATCTCTCTCTCTTCACATTGATCATCTCTCTCTCTCCACACTGATCATCTCTCTCTCTCTTCACTCTGATCACATTCCCTCTCTCCACACTGATCATCTCTCTCTCTCTTCACTCTGATCACATTCCCCCTCTTCACACTGATCATCTCTCTCTCTTCACACTGATCATCTCCCTCTCTTCACACTGATCATCTCCCTCTCTTCACACTGATCGTCTCTCTCTCTTCACACTGATCATCTCCCTCTCTTCACACTGATCATCCCTCTCTCTCTTTACTCTGATCATCTCCCTCTCTTCACACTGATCATCTCCCTCTCTTCACACTGATCGTCTCTCTCTCTTCACACTGATCATCTCCCTCTCTTCACACTGATCATCCCTCTCTCTCTTCACTCTGATCATCTCCCTCTCTTCACACTGATCATCTCTCCCTCTCTTCACACTGATCATCTCTCCCCCTTCACACTGATCATCTCTCTCTCTCTTCACACTGATCATCTCCCTCTCTTCACACTGATCATCTCCCTCTCTTTACTCTGATCATCTCCCCCTCTTCACACTGATCATCTCCCTCTCTTCATACTGATCATCTCTCTCTCTTCACACTGATCATCTCTCTCTCTTCACACTGATCATCTCTCTCTCTTCACACTGATCATCTCTCTCTCTTCACACTGATCATCTCCCTCTCTTCACACTGATCATCTCTCTCTCTTCACACTGATCATCTCTCTCTCTTCACACTGATCATCTCTCTCTCTCTTCACACTGATCATCTCTCTCTCTCTTCACACTGATCATCTCCCTCTATCTTCACTCTGATCATCTCTCTCTCTTCACACTGATCATCTCCCTCTCTTCACATTGATCATCTCTCGCTCTCCAGACTGATCATCTCTCTCTCTCTTCACTCTGATCTCTTTCCCCCTCTTCACACTGATCATCTCCCTCTCTTCAGACTGATCATCTCTCTCTTCAGTCTGATCATCGCTCTCTCTTCACACTGATCATCTCTCTCTCTTCACACTGATCATCTCTCTCTCTTCACACTGATCATCTCCCTCTCTCCACACTGATCATCTCTCTCTCTCTTCACACTGATCATCTCTCTCTCTTCACACTGATCATCTCCCTCTCTTCACACGGATCATCTCTCTCTCTTCACACTGATCATCTCTCTCTCTTCACACTGATCATCTCCCTCTCTTCACACTTATCATCTTTCTCTCTCTTCACACTGATCATCTCTCTCTCTCTTCAGTCTGATCATCTCTCTCTCTTCACACTGATCATCTCTCTCTGTTCAAACTGATCATCTCTCTCTCTTCACACTGATCATCTCTCTCTCTTCACACTGATCATCTCTCTCTGTTCAAACTGATCATCCCTCTCTTCACACTGATCATCTCTCTCTCTCCACACTGATCATCTCTCTCTCTCTTCACTCTGATCACATTCCCTTTCTTCACACTGATCATCTCCCTCTCTTCACACTGATCATCTCTCTCTATCTTCACTCTGATCATCTCTCTCTCTTCACTCTGATCATCTCCCTCTCTTCACACTGATCATCTCTCTCTATCTTCACTCTGATCATCTCTCTCTCTTCACACTGATCATCTCTCTCTCTTCACACTGATCATCTCCCTCTCCACACTGATCACCTCTCTCCCTCTCTTCACACTGATCATCTCTCTCTCTCTCTTCAGTCTGATCATCTCTCTCTCTTCATTCTGATCATCTCCCTCTCTTCACACTGATCATCTCTCTCTATCTTCACTCTGATCATCTCTCTCTCTTCACACTGATCATCCCTCTCTCTCTGATCATCTCTCTCTCTTCACAATTATCATCTCCCTCTCTTCACACTGATCATCTCTCTCTCTTCACACTGATCATCTCCCTCTCTTCACTCTGATCATCTCTCTCTCTTCACAATTATCATCTCCCTCTCTTCACACTGATCATCTCTCTCTCTTCACACTGATCATCTCCCTCTCTTCACACTGATCATCTCTCTCTCTTCACACTGATCATCTCCCTCTCTCTTCACACTGATCATCTCTCTCTCTCTTCAGTCTGATCATCTCTCTCTCTCTTCACACTGATCATCTCTCTCTCTTCACACTGATCATCTCTCTCTCTTCACACTGATCATCTCTCTCTCTTCACACTGATCATCTCTCTCTCTTCACTCTGATTATCTCCCTCCCTTCACTCTGATCATCTCTCTCTCTCTTCACAATGATCATCTCCCTCTCTTCACTCTGATCATCTCTCTCTCTTCACAATGATCATCTCCCTCTCTTCACACTGATCATCTCTCTTTCTCTCTTCACACTGATCCTCTCCCTCTCTTCACGCTGATCATCTCCCTCTCTTCACACTGATCATCTCTCTCTCTTCACTCTGATCACATTCCCTCTCTTCACACTGATCATCTCCCTCTCTTCACACTGATCATCTCCCTCTCTTCACACTGATCATCTCTCTTTCTCTCTTCACACTGATCATCTCTCTCTCTTCACACTGATCATCTCTCTCTCTTCACTCTGATTATCTCCCTCCCTTCACTCTGATCATCTCTCTCTCTCTTCACAATGATCATCTCCCTCTCTTCACTCTGATCATCTCTCTCTCTTCACAATGATCATCTCCCTCTCTTCACACTGATCATCTCTCTTTCTCTCTTCACACTGATCCTCTCCCTCTCTTCACACTGATCATCTCCCTCTCTTCACACTGATCATCTCTCTCTCTTCACTCTGATCACCTCCCTCTCTTCACACTGATCATCTCCCTCTCTTCACACTGATCATCTCCCTCTCTTCACACTGATCATCCCCCTCTCTTCACACTGATCATCTCCCTCTCTTCACACTGATCATCTCTCTCTTCACGCTGATCATCTCTCTCTCTTCACTCTGATCATCTCTCCCTCTCTGCACTCTGATCATCTCCCTCTCTTCACTCTGATCATCCCTCTCTCTCTTCACTCTGATCACATTCCCTCTCTTCACACTGATCATCTCTCTCTCTTCACACTGATCATCTCTCTCTCTTCACACTGATCATCTCCCTCTCTTCACATTGATCATCTCTCTCTCTCCACACTGATCATCTCTCTCTCTCTTCACTCTGATCACATTCCCTCTCTCCACACTGATCATCTCTCTCTCTCTTCACTCTGATCACATTCCCTCTCTTCACACTGATCATCTCTCTCTCTTCACACTGATCATCTCCCTCTCTTCACATTGATCATCTCTCTTCACACTGATCATCTCCCTCTCTTCACATTGATCATCTCCCTCTCTTCACACTGATCATCTCTCTCTCTTCACTCTGATCATCTCCCTCTCTTCACACTGATCATCTCCCTCTCTTCACACTGATCGTCTCTCTCTCTTCACACTGATCATCTCCCTCTCTTCACACTGATCATCCCTCTCTCTCTTCACTCTGATCATCTCCCTCTCTTCACACTGATCATCTCTCCCTCTCTTCACTCTGATCATCTCCCTCTCTTCACACTGATCATCTCCCTCTCTTTACTCTGATCATCTCCCCCTCCTCACACTGATCGTCTCTCCCTCTCTTCACACTGATCATCTCCCTCTCTTTACTGATCATCTCCCCCTCTTCACACTGATCTTCTCTCTCTCTCTTCACTCTGATCATCTCTCCCTCTTCACACTGATCATCTCTCTCTCTTCACTCTGATCATCTCTCCCTCTTCACACTGATCATCTCTCCCTCTCTTCACACTGATCATCTCTCCCTCTTCACACTGATCTTCTCTCTCTCTCTCCACACTGATCATCTCTCTCTCTTCAAACTGATCATCTCTCTCTCTCTTCGCAGTGATCACCTCCCTCTCTTCGCTCAGATCATCTCTCTCTCTTCACACTGATCATCTCCCTCTCTTCACTCTGATCACATTCCCTCTCTTCACACTGATCATCTCCCTCTCTTCACACTGATCATCCCTCTCTCTCTTCACTCTGATCATCTCTCTCTCTTCACACTGATCATCTCCCTCTCTTCACACTGCTCATCTCTCTCTCTTCACACTGATCATCTCTCTCTCTTCAAACTGATCATCTCTCTCTCTCTTCGCTCTGATCATCTCCCTCTCTTCACACTGATCATCTCTCTCTCTCTTCACACTGATCATCCCTCTCTCTCTTCACTCTGATCATCTCTCTCTCTTCACAATGATCATCTCCCTCTCTTCACACGGATCATCTCTCTCTCTTCACACTGATCATCTCTCTCTCTTCACACTGATCATCTCCCTCTCTTCACACTTATCATCTTTCTCTCTCTTCACACTGATCATCTCTCTCTCTCTTCAGTCTGATCATCTCTCTCTCTTCACACTGATCATCTCTCTCTGTTCAAACTGATCATCTCTCTCTCTTCACACTGATCATCTCTCTCTCTTCACACTGATCATCTCTCTCTGTTCAAACTGATCATCCCTCTCTTCACACTGATCATCTCTCTCTCTCCACACTGATCATCTCTCTCTCTCTTCACTCTGATCACATTCCCTTTCTTCACACTGATCATCTCCCTCTCTTCACACTGATCATCTCTCTCTATCGTCACTCTGATCATCTCTCTCTCTTCACTCTGATCATCTCCCTCTCTTCACACTGATCATCTCTCTCTATCTTCACTCTGATCATCTCTCTCTCTTCACACTGATCATCTCTCTCTCTTCACACTGATCATCTCCCTCTCCACACTGATCACCTCTCTCCCTCTCTTCACACTGATCATCTCTCTCTCTCTCTTCAGTCTGATCATCTCTCTCTCTTCACTCTGATCATCTCCCTCTCTTCACACTGATCATCTCTCTCTATCTTCACTCTGATCATCTCTCTCTCTTCACACTGATCATCCCTCTCTCTCTGATCATCTCTCTCTCTTCACAATTATCATCTCCCTCTCTTCACACTGATCATCTCTCTCTCTTCACACTGATCATCTCCCTCTCTTCATTCTGATCATCTCTCTCTCTTCACAATTATCATCTCCCTCTCTTCACACTGATCATCTCTCTCTCTTCACACTGATCATCTCCCTCTCTTCACACTGATCATCTCTCTCTCTTCACACTGATCATCTCCCTCTCTCTTCACACTGATCATCTCTCTCTCTCTTCAGTCTGATCATCTCTCTCTCTCTTCACACTGATCATCTCTCTCTCTTCACACTGATCATCTCTCTCTCTTCACACTGATCATCTCTCTCTCTTCACACTGATCATCTCTCTCTCTTCACTCTGATTATCTCCCTCCCTTCACTCTGATCATCTCTCTCTCTCTTCACAATGATCATCTCCCTCTCTTCACTCTGATCATCTCTCTCTCTTCACAATGATCATCTCCCTCTCTTCACACTGATCATCCCCCTCTCTTCACACTGATCATCTCCCTCTCTTCACACTGATCATCTCTCTCTTCACGCTGATCATCTCTCTCTCTTCACTCTGATCATCTCTCCCTCTCTGCACTCTGATCATCTCCCTCTCTTCACTCTGATCATCCCTCTCTCTCTTCACTCTGATCACATTCCCTCTCTTCACACTGATCATCTCTCTCTCTCTTCACACTGATCATCTCTCTCTCTTCACACTGATCATCTCCCTCTCTTCACATTGATCATCTCTCTCTCTCCACACTGATCATCTCTCTCTCTCTTCACTCTGATCACATTCCCTCTCTCCACACTGATCATCTCTCTCTCTCTTCACTCTGATCACATTCCCTCTCTTCACACTGATCATCTCTCTCTCTTCACACTGATCATCTCCCTCTCTTCACATTGATCATCTCTCTTCACACTGATCATCTCCCTCTCTTCACATTGATCATCTCCCTCTCTTCACACTGATCATCTCTCTCTCTTCACTCTGATCATCTCCCTCTCTTCACACTGATCATCTCCCTCTCTTCACACTGATCGTCTCTCTCTCTTCACACTGATCATCTCCCTCTCTTCACACTGATCATCCCTCTCTCTCTTCACTCTGATCATCTCCCTCTCTTCACACTGATCATCTCTCCCTCTCTTCACTCTGATCATCTCCCTCTCTTCACACTGATCATCTCCCTCTCTTTACTCTGATCATCTCCCCCTCTTCACACTGATCATCTCTCCCTCTCTTCACACTGATCATCTCCCTCTCTTTACTGATCATCTCCCCCTCTTCACACTGATCTTCTCTCTCTCTCTTCACTCTGATCATCTCTCCCTCTTCACACTGATCATCTCTCTCTCTTCACTCTGATCATCTCTCCCTCTTCACACTGATCATCTCTCCCACTCTTCACACTGATCATCTCTCCCTCTTCACACTGATCTTCTCTCTCTCTCTCCACACTGATCATCTCTCTCTCTTCAAACTGATCATCTCTCTCTCTCTTCGCAGTGATCACCTCCCTCTCTTCGCTCAGATCATCTCTCTCTCTTCACACTGATCATCTCCCTCTCTTCACTCTGATCACATTCCCTCTCTTCACCATGATCATCTCCCTCTCTTCACACTGATCATCCCTCTCTCTCTTCACTCTGATCATCTCTCTCTCTTCACACTGATCATCTCCCTCTCTTCACACTGCTCATCTCTCTCTCTTCACACTGATCATCTCTCTCTCTTCAAACTGATCATCTCTCTCTCTCTTCGCTCTGATCATCTCCCTCTCTTCACACTGATCATCTCTCTCTCTCTTCACACTGATCATCCCTCTCTCTCTTCACTCTGATCATCTCTCTCTCTTCACAATGATCATCTCCCTCTCTTCACACGGATCATCTCTCTCTCTTCACACTGATCATCTCTCTCTCTTCACACTGATCATCTCCCTCTCTTCACACTTATCATCTTTCTCTCTCTTCACACTGATCATCTCTCTCTCTCTTCAGTCTGATCATCTCTCTCTCTTCACACTGATCATCTCTCTCTGTTCAAACTGATCATCTCTCTCTCTTCACACTGATCATCTCTCTCTCTTCACACTGATCATCTCTCTCTGTTCAAACTGATCATCCCTCTCTTCACACTGATCATCTCTCTCTCTCCACACTGATCATCTCTCTCTCTCTTCACTCTGATCACATTCCCTTTCTTCACACTGATCATCTCCCTCTCTTCACACTGATCATCTCTCTCTATCTTCACTCTGATCATCTCTCTCTCTTCACTCTGATCATCTCCCTCTCTTCACACTGATCATCTCTCTCTATCTTCACTCTGATCATCTCTCTCTCTTCACACTGATCATCTCTCTCTCTTCACACTGATCATCTCCCTCTCCACACTGATCACCTCTCTCCCTCTCTTCACACTGATCATCTCTCTCTCTCTCTTCAGTCTGATCATCTCTCTCTCTTCACTCTGATCATCTCCCTCTCTTCACACTGATCATCTCTCTCTATCTTCACTCTGATCATCTCTCTCTCTTCACACTGATCATCCCTCTCTCTCTGATCATCTCTCTCTCTTCACAATTATCATCTCCCTCTCTTCACACTGATCATCTCTCTCTCTTCACACTGATCATCTCCCTCTCTTCACTCTGATCATCTCTCTCTCTTCACAATTATCATCTCCCTCTCTTCACACTGATCATCTCTCTCTCTTCACACTGATCATCTCCCTCTCTTCACACTGATCATCTCTCTCTCTTCACACTGATCATCTCCCTCTCTCTTCACACTGATCATCTCTCTCTCTCTTCAGTCTGATCATCTCTCTCTCTCTTCACACTGATCATCTCTCTCTCTTCACACTGATCATCTCTCTCTCTTCACACTGATCATCTCTCTCTCTTCACACTGATCATCTCTCTCTCTTCACTCTGATTATCTCCCTCCCTTCACTCTGATCATCTCTCTCTCTCTTCACAATGATCATCTCCCTCTCTTCACTCTGATCATCTCTCTCTCTTCACAATGATCATCTCCCTCTCTTCACACTGATCATCTCTCTTTCTCTCTTCACACTGATCCTCTCCCTCTCTTCACGCTGATCATCTCCCTCTCTTCACACTGATCATCTCTCTCTCTTCACTCTGATCACATTCCCTCTCTTCACACTGATCATCTCCCTCTCTTCACACTGATCATCTCCCTCTCTTCACACTGATCATCTCTCTTTCTCTCTTCACACTGATCATCTCTCTCTCTTCACACTGATCATCTCTCTCTCTTCACTCTGATTATCTCCCTCCCTTCACTCTGATCATCTCTCTCTCTCTTCACAATGATCATCTCCCCCTCTTCACTCTGATCATCTCTCTCTCTTCACAATGATCATCTCCCTCTCTTCACACTGATCATCTCTCTTTCTCTCTTCACACTGATCCTCTCCCTCTCTTCACACTGATCATCTCCCTCTCTTCACACTGATCATCTCTCTCTCTTCACTCTGATCACCTCCCTCTCTTCACACTGATCATCTCCCTCTCTTCACACTGATCATCTCCCTCTCTTCACACTGATCATCCCCCTCTCTTCACACTGATCATCTCCCTCTCTTCACACTGATCATCTCTCTCTTCACGCTGATCATCTCTCTCTCTTCACTCTGATCATCTCTCCCTCTCTGCACTCTGATCATCTCCCTCTCTTCACTCTGATCATCCCTCTCTCTCTTCACTCTGATCACATTCCCTCTCTTCACACTGATCATCTCTCTCTCTTCACACTGATCATCTCTCTCTCTTCACACTGATCATCTCCCTCTCTTCACATTGATCATCTCTCTCTCTCCACACTGATCATCTCTCTCTCTCTTCACTCTGATCACATTCCCTCTCTCCACACTGATCATCTCTCTCTCTCTTCACTCTGATCACATTCCCTCTCTTCACACTGATCATCTCTCTCTCTTCACACTGATCATCTCCCTCTCTTCACATTGATCATCTCTCTTCACACTGATCATCTCCCTCTCTTCACATTGATCATCTCCCTCTCTTCACACTGATCATCTCTCTCTCTTCACTCTGATCATCTCCCTCTCTTCACACTGATCATCTCCCTCTCTTCACACTGATCGTCTCTCTCTCTTCACACTGATCATCTCCCTCTCTTCACACTGATCATCCCTCTCTCTCTTCACTCTGATCATCTCCCTCTCTTCACACTGATCATCTCTCCCTCTCTTCACTCTGATCATCTCCCTCTCTTCACACTGATCATCTCCCTCTCTTTACTCTGATCATCTCCCCCTCTTCACACTGATCATCTCTCCCTCTCTTCACACTGATCATCTCCCTCTCTTTACTGATCATCTCCCCCTCTTCACACTGATCTTCTCTCTCTCTCTTCACTCTGATCATCTCTCCCTCTTCACACTGATCATCTCTCTCTCTTCACTCTGATCATCTCTCCCTCTTCACACTGATCATCTCTCCCTCTCTTCACACTGATCATCTCTCCCTCTTCACACTGATCTTCTCTCTCTCTCTCCACACTGATCATCTCTCTCTCTTCAAACTGATCATCTCTCTCTCTCTTCGCAGTGATCACCTCCCTCTCTTCGCTCAGATCATCTCTCTCTCTTCACACTGATCATCTCCCTCTCTTCACTCTGATCACATTCCCTCTCTTCACACTGATCATCTCCCTCTCTTCACACTGATCATCCCTCTCTCTCTTCACTCTGATCATCTCTCTCTCTTCACACTGATCATCTCCCTCTCTTCACACTGCTCATCTCTCTCTCTTCACACTGATCATCTCTCTCTCTTCAAACTGATCATCTCTCTCTCTCTTCGCTCTGATCATCTCCCTCTCTTCACACTGATCATCTCTCTCTCTCTTCACACTGATCATCCCTCTCTCTCTTCACTCTGATCATCTCTCTCTCTTCACAATGATCATCTCCCTCTCTTCACACTGCTCATCTCTCTCTCTTCACACTGATCATCTCTCTCTCTCTTCGCACTGATCATCTCCCTCTCTTCGCTCTGATCATCTCTCCCTCTCTTCACACTGATCATCTCCCTCTCTTCACACTGATATTCTCCCTCTCTTCACACTGATCATCTCTCTCTCTCTTCACACTGATCATCTCCCTCTATCTTCACTTTGATCATCTCTCTCTCTTCACACTGATCATCTCTCTCTCTTCACACTGATCATCTCTCTCTCTTCACACTGATCATCTCTCTCTCTTCACACTGATCATCTCCCTCTCTTCACACTGATCATCTCTCTCTCTTCACACTGATCATCTCCCTCTCTTCACACTGATCATCTCTCTCTCTTCACACTGATCATCTCTCTCTCTTCACACTGATCATCTCTCTCTCTTCACACTGATCATCTCTCTCTCTTCACACTGATCATCTCTCTCTCTTCACACTGATCATCTCTCTCTCATCACACTGATCATCTCCCTCTCTTCACACTGATCATCTCTCTCTCTTCACACTGATCATCTCTCTCTCTTCACACTGATCATCTCTCTCTCTCTTCACACTGATCATCTCTCTCTTTCTTCACACTGATCATCTCCCTCTATCTTCACTCTGATCATCTCTCTCTCTTCACACTGATCATCTCCCTCTCTTCACATTGATCATCTCTCGCTCTCCAGACTGATCATCTCTCTCTCTCTTCACTCTGATCTCTTTCCCCCTCTTCACACTGATCATCCCTCTCTCTCTTCACTCTGATCATCTCTCTCTCTTCACACTGATCATTTCCCTCTCTTCAGACTGATCATCTCTCTCTTCAGTCTGATCATCTCTCTCTCTTCACACTGATCATCTCCCTCTCTTCACACGGATCATCTCTCTCTCTTCACACTGATCATCTCTCTCTCTTCACACTGATCATCTCCCTCTCTTCACACTTATCATCTTTCTCTCTCTTCACACTGATCATCTCTCTCTCTTCACACTGATCATCTCTCTCTGTTCAAACTAATCATCCCTCTCTTCACACTGATCATCTCTCTCTCTCCACACTGATCATCTCTCTCTCTCTTCACTCTGATCACATTCCCTCTCTTCACACTGATCATCTCCCTCTCTTCACACTGATCATCTCTCTCTATCTTCACTCTGATCATCTCTCTCTCTTCACTCTGATCATCTCCCTCTCTTCACACTGATCATCTCTCTCTATCTTCACTCTGATCATCTCTCTCTCTTTACACTGATCATCTCTCTCTCTTCACACTGATCATCTCCCTCTCCACACTGATCACCTCTCTCCCTCTCTTCACACTGATCATCTCTCTCTCTCTCTTCAGTCTGATCATCTCTCTCTCTTCACTCTGATCATCTCCCTCTCTTCACACTGATCATCTCTCTCTATCTTCACTCTGATCATCTCTCTCTCTTCACACTGATCATCCCTCTCTCTCTGATCATCTCTCTCTCTTCGCAATTATCATCTCCCTCTCTTCACACTGATCATCTCTCTCTCTTCACACTGATCATCTCCCTCTCTTCACTCTGATCATCTCTCTCTCTTCACAATTATCATCTCCCTCTCTTCACACTGATCATCTCTCTCTCTTCACACTGATCATCTCCCTCGCTTCACACTGATCATCTCCCTCTCTCTTCACACTGATCATCTCTCTCTCTCTTCAATCTGATCATCTCTCTCTCTCTTCACACTGATCATCTCTCTCTCTTCACATTGATCATCTCTCTCTCTTCACACTGATCATCTCTCTCTCTTCACACTGATCATCTCTCTCTCTTCACTCTGATTATCTCCCTCCCTTCACTCTGATCATCTCTCTCTCTCTTCACAATGATCATCTCCCTCTCTTCACTCTGATCATCTCTCTCTCTTCACAATGATCATCTCCCTCTCTTCACACTGATCATCTCTCTTTCTCTCTTCACACTGATCCTCTCCCTCTCTTCACACTGATCATCTCCCTCTCTTCACACTGATCATCTCTCTCTCTTCACTCTGATCACATTCCCTCTCTTCACACTGATCATCTCCCTCTCTTCACACTGATCATCTCCCTCTCTTCACACTGATCATCTCGCTTTCTCTCTTCACACTGATCATCTCTCTCTCTTCACACTGATCATCTCTCTCTCTTCACTCTGATTATCTCCCTCCCTTCACTCTGATCATCTCTCTCTCTCTTCACAATGATCATGTCCCTCTCTTCACTCTGATAATCTCTCTCACTTCACAATGATCATCTCCCTCTCTTCACACTGATCATCTCTCTTTCTCTCTTCACACTGATCCTCTCCCTCTCTTCACACTGATCATCTCCCTCTCTTCACTCTGATCATCTCTCTCTCTTCACTCTGATCACCTCCCTCTCTTCACACTGATCATCTCCCTCTCTTCACACTGATCATCTCCCTCTCTTCACACTGATCATCTCCCTCTCTTCACACTGATCATCTCTCTCTTCACGCTGATCATCTCTCTCTCTTCACTCTGATCATCTCTCCCTCTCTGCACTCTGATCATCTCCCTCTCTTCACTCTGATCATCCCTCTCTCTCTTCACTCTGATCACATTCCCTCTCTTCACACTGATCATCTCTCTCTCTTCACACTGATCATCTCTCTCTCTTCACACTGATCATCTCCCTCTCTTCACATTGATCATCTCTCTCTCTCCACACTGATCATCTCTCTCTCTCTTCACTCTGATCACATTCCCTCTCTCCACACTGATCATCTCTCTCTCTCTTCACTCTGATCACATTCCCTCTCTTCACACTGATCATCTCTCTCTCTTCACACTGATCATCTCCCTCTCTTCACATTGATCATCTCTCTCTCTTCACACTGATCATCTCCCTCTCTTCACATTGATCATCTCCCTCTCTTCACACTGATCATCCCTCTCTCTCTTCACTCTGATCATCTCCCTCTCTTCACACTGATCATCTCCCTCTCTTCACACTGATCGTCTCTCTCTCTTCACACTGATCATCTCCCTCTCTTCACACTGATCATCCCTCTCTCTCTTCACACTGATCATCTCTCTCTCTCTTCACACTGATCATCTCTCTCTCTTCACTCTGATCATCTCCCTATCTTCACACTGATCATCTCTCCCTCTTCACACTGATCATCTCTCCCCCTTCACACTGATCATCTCTCTCTCTCTTCACACTGATCATCTCCCTCTCTTCACACTGATCTTCTCTCTCTCTCTTCACACTGATCATCTCCCTCTCTTCACACTGATCATCTCTCCATCTCTTCACACTGATCATCTCCCTCTCTTCACACTGATCATCTCCCTCTCTTTACTCTGATCATCTCCCCCTCTTCACACTGATCATCTCTCCCTCTCTTCACACTGATCATCTCCCTCTCTTTACTCTGATCATCTCCCCCTCTTCACACTGATCATCTCTCTCTCTTCACACTGATCTTCTCTCTCTCTCTTCACTCTGATCATCTCTCCCTCTTCACACTGATCATCTCTCCCTCTCTTCACACTGATCATCTCTCCCTCTTCACACTGATCTTCTCTCTCTCTCTCCACACTGATCATCTCTCTCTCTTCAAACTGATCATCTCTCTCTCTCTTCGCTCAGATCATCTCTCTCTCTTCACTCTGATCACATTCCCTCTCTTCACACTGATCATCTCCCTCTCTTCACACTGATCATCCCTCTCTCTCTTCACTCTGATCATCTCTCTCTCTTCACACTGATCATCTCCCTCTCTTCACACTGCTCATCTCTCTCTCTTCACACTGATCATCTCTCTCTCTTCGCTCTGATCATCTCCCTCTCTTCACACTGATCATCTCTCTCTCTCTTCACACTGATCATCCCTCTCTCTCTTCACTCTGATCATCTCTCTCTCTTCACAATGATCATCTCCCTCTCTTCACACTGCTCATCTCTCTCTCTTCACACTGATCATCTCTCTCTCTCTTCGCACTGATCATCTCCCTCTCTTCGCTCTGATCATCTCTCCCTTTCTTCACACTGATCATCTCCCTCTATCTTCACACTGATCATCTCTCTCTCTTCACACTGATCATCTCCCTCTCTTCACACTGATCATCTCCCTCTCTTCACACTGATCATCTCTCTCTCTCTTCACACTGATCATCTCCCTCTATCTTCACTCTGATCATCTCTCTCTCTTCACACTGATCATCTCTCTCTCTCTTCGCACTGATCATCTCCCTCTCTTCGCTCTGATCATCTCTCCCTCTCTTCACACTGATCATCTCCCTCTCTTCACACTGATCATCTCCCTCTCTTCACACTGATCATCTCTCTCTCTCTTCACACTGATCATCTCCCTCTATCTTCACACTGATCATCTCTCTCTCTTCACACTGATCATTTCCCTCTCTTCACACTGATCATCTCCCTCTCTTCACACTGATCATCTCTCTCTCTCTTCACACTGATCATCTCTCTCTCTTCACACTGATCATCTCTCTCTCTTCACACTGATCATCTCTCTCTCTTCACACTGATCATCTCCCTCTCTTCACACTGATCATCTCTCTCTCTTCACACTGATCATCTCCCTCTCTTCACACTGATCATCTCTCTCTCTTCACACTGATCATCTCTCTCTCTTCACACTGATCATCTCTCTCTCTTCACACTGATCATCTCTCTCTCTTCACACTGATCATCTCTCTCTCTTCACACTGATCATCTCTCTCTCTTCACACTGATCATCTCCCTCTCTTCACACTGATCATCTCTCTCTCTTCACACTGATCATCTCTCTCTCTTCACACTGATCATCTCTCTCTCTCTTCACACTGATCATCTCTCTCTCTCTTCACACTGATCATCTCCCTCTATCTTCACTCTGATCATCTCTCTCTCTTCACACTGATCATCTCCCTCTCTTCACATTGATCATCTCTCGCTCTCCAGACTGATCATCTCTCTCTCTCTTCACTCTGATCTCTTTCCCCCTCTTCACACTGATCATCCCTCTCTCTCTTCACTCTGATCATCTCTCTCTCTTCACACTGATCATCTCCCTCTCTTCAGACTGATCATCTCTCTCTTCAGTCTGATCATCGCTCTCTCTTCACACTGATCATCTCTCTCTGTTCACACTGATCATCTCTCTCTCTCTTCACACTGATCATCTCTCTCTGTTCACACTGATCATCTCTCTCTCTCTTCACACTGATCATCTCCCTCTCTCCACACTGATCATCTCTCTCTCTCTTCACACTGATCATCTCTCTCTCTTCACACTGATCATCTCCCTCTCTTCACACGGATCATCTCTCTCTCTTCACACTGATCATCTCTCTCTCTTCACACTGATCATCTCCCTCTCTTCACACTTATCATCTTTCTCTCTCTTCACACTGATCATCTCTCTCTCTCTTCAGTCTGATCATCTCTCTCTCTTCACACTGATCATCTCTCTCTGTTCAAACTGATCATCTCTCTCTCTTCACACTGATCATCTCTCTCTCTTCACACTGATCATCTCCCTCTCTTCACACTGATCATCTCTCTCTCTCCACACTGATCATCTCTCTCTCTCTTCACTCTGATCACATTCCCTCTCTTCACACTGATCATCTCCCTCTCTTCACACTGATCATCCCTCTCTCTCTTCACTCTGATCATCTCTCTCTCTCTTCACACTGATCATCTCTCTCTCTCTTCACACTGATCATCTCCCTCTCTTCACTCTGATCATCTCTCTCTCTCTTCACTCTGATCATCCCTCTCTCTCTCTCTTCACTCTGATCACATTCCCTCGCTTCACACTGATCATCTCTCTCTCTTCACTGTGATCATCTCCCTCTCTTCACACTGATCATCTTTCTCTCTCTTCACTCTGATCACATTCCCTCTCTTCACACTGATCATCTCTCTCTTCAGTCTGATCATCGCTCTCTCTTCACACTGATCATCTCTCTCTCTCTTCACACTGATCATCTCCCTCTCTTCACTCTGATCATCTCTCTCTCTCTTCACTCTGATCATCTCTCTCTCTCTTCACTCTGATCATCCCTCTCTCTCTCTCTTCACTCTGATCACATTCCCTCGCTTCACACTGATCATCTCTCTCTCTTCACACTGATCATCTCTCTCTCTCTTCACACTGATCATCTCCCTCTCTTCACTCTGATCATCTCTCTCTCTCTTCACTCTGATCATCTCTCTCTCTCTTCACTCTGATCATCCCTCTCTCTCTCTCTTCACTCTGATCACATTCCCTCGCTTCACACTGATCATCTCCCTCTCTTCACACTGATCATCTCCCTCTCTTCACACTGATCATCTCCCTCTCTTCACACTGATCATCTTTCTCTCTCTTCACTCTGATCACATTCCCTCGCTTCACACTGATCATCTCCCTCTCTTCACACTGATCATCTCCCTCTCTTCACACTGATCATCTCCCACTCTTCACTCTGATCATCTCTCTCTCTCTTCACACTGATCATCTCCCTCTCTTCACTCTGATCATCTCTCTCTCTCTTCACACTGATCATCTCTCTCTCTCTTCACACTGATCATCTCCCTCTCTTCACTCTGATCATCTCTCTCTCTCTTCACACTGATCATCTTTCTCTCTCTTCACTCTGATCACATTCCCTCTCTTCACACTGATCATCTCTCTCTTCAGTCTGATCATCTCTCTCTCTTCACACTGATCATCTCTCTCTCTCTCTTCACACTGATCATCTCCCTCTCTTCACTCTGATCATCTCTCTCTCTCTTCACTCTGATCATCCCTCTCTCTCTCTCTTCACTCTGATCATCTCTCTCTCTTCACATTGATCATCTCTCTCTCTTCACACTGATCATCTCTCTCTCTTCACGCTGATCATCTCCCTCGCTTCACACTGATCATCTCCCTCTCTTCACACTGATCATCTCCCTCTCTCTTCACTCTGATCATCTCTCTCTCTTCACAATGATCATCTCCCTCTCTTCACACGGATCATCTCTCTCTCTTCACACTGATCATCTTTCTCTCTCTTCACTCTGATAACATTCCCTCTCTTCACACTGATCATCTCTCTCTCTCTTCAGTCTGATCATCTCTCTCTCTTCACACTGATCATCTCTCTCTGTTCAAACTGATCATCTCTCTCTCTTCACACTGATCATCTCCCTCTCTTCACACTGATCATCTCTCTCTCTCCACACTGATCATCCCTCTCTCTCTTCACTCTGATCATCTCTCTCTCTTCACAATGATCATCTCTCTCTCTTCACACTGATCATCTCTCTCTCTTCAAACTGATCATCTCTCTCTCTCTTCGCTCTGATCATCTCCCTCTCTTCGCTCTGATCATCTCTCTCTCTTCAAACTGATCATCTCTCTCTCTCTTCGCAGTGATCATCTCCCTCTCTTCGCTCAGATCATCTCCCTCTCTTCACACTGATCATCTCTCTCTCTTCAAACTGATCATCTCTCTCTCTCCACACTGATCATCTCTCTCTCTTCACACTGATCTTCTCTCTCTCTCTTCACTCTGATCATCTCTCCCTCTTCACACTGATCATCTCTCCCTCTCTTCACACTGATCATCTCTCTCTCTTCACACTGATCTTCTCTCTCTCTCTCCACACTGATCATCTCTCTCTCTTCAAACTGATCATCTCTCTCTCTTCACACTGATCATCTCCCTCTCTTCGCTCAGATCATCTCTCTCTCTTCACACTGATCATCTCTCTCTCTTCGCTCTGATCATCTCTCTATCTTCACTCTGATCATCTCCCTCTCTTCACACTGATCATCTCTCTCTCTCTTCGCTCTGATCATCTCTCTATCTTCACTCTGATCATCTCTCTCTCTTCGCTCTGATCATCTCTCTATCTTCACTCTGATCATCTCTCTCTCTTCACACTGATCATCTCCCTCTCTTCACACTGATCATCTCTCTCTCTCTTCGCTCTGATCATCTCTCTATCTTCACTCTGATCATCTCCCTCTCTTCACACTGATCATCTCTCTCTCTTCACACTGATCATCTCTCTCTCTTCACATTGATCATCTCTCTCTCTCTTCACAATGATCATCTCCCTCTCTTCACACCGATCATCTCCCTCTCTTCACACTGATCATCTCTCTCTCTTCACAATGATCATCTCCCTCTCTTCACACTGATCATCTCTCTCTCTTCACACCGATCATCTCTCTCTCTTCACACTGATCATCTCTCTCTATCTTCACTCTGATCATCTCCCTCTCTTCACACTGATCATCTCTCTCTATCTTCACTCTGATCATCTTTCTCTCTTCACACTGATCATCTCTCTCTCTCTTCGCTCTGATCATCTCTCTATCTTCACTCTGATCATGGCTCTCTCTTCACATTGATCATCTCTCTCTATCTTCACTCTGATCATCTCTCTCTCTTCACACTGATCATCTCCCTCTCTTCACACTGATCATCTCTCTCTCTCTTCGCTCTGATCATCTCTCTATCTTCACTCTGATCATCTCTCTCTCTTCACATTGATCATCTCTCTCTCTCTTCACAATGATCATCTCCCTCTCTTCACACCGATCATCTCCCTCTCTTCACACTGATCATCTCTCTCTCTTCACAATGATCATCTCCCTCTCTTCACACTGATCATCTCTCTCTCTTCACACCGATCATCTCTCTCTCTTCACACTGATCATCTCTCTCTCTTCACACTGATCATCCCTCTCTCTCTTCACTCTGATCATATCTCTCTCTTCACAACGATCATCTCCCTCTCTTCACACCGATCACCTCCCTCTCTTCACTCTGATCTCTTTCCCCCTCTTCACACTGATCATCCCTCTCTCTCTTCACTCTGATCATCTCTCTCTCTTCACACTGATCATCTCCCTCTCATCAGACTGATCATCTCTCTCTTCAGTCTGATCATCGCTCTCTCTTCACACTGATCATCTCTCTCTGTTCACACTGATCATCTCTCTCTCTCTTCACACTGATCATCTCTCTCTCTTCACACTGATCATCTCTCTCTCTTCACTCTGATCATCTCTCTCTGTTCACTCTGATCATCTCTCTCTCTCCACACTGATCATCTCTCCCTCTCTTCACACTGATCATCTCTCTCTCTCTTCACACTGATCATCTCTCTCTCTCTTCACTCTGATCATCCCTCTCTCTCTTCACTGTGATCATCTCCCTCTCTTCACTCTGATCATCTCTCTCTCTCTTCACACTGATCATCTCCCTTTCTCTCTTCACACTGATCATCTCTCTCTCTCTTCACAATGATCATCTCTCTCTCTTCACACTGATCATCTCTCTCTGTTCAAACTGATCATCTCCCTCTCTTCACACTGATCATCTCTCTCTCTCTTCACTCTGTCCATCTCTCTCTCTTCACACTGATCATCTCTCTCTCTTCACATTGATCATCTCTCTCTCTTCACACTGATCATCTCCCTCTCTCTTCACGCTGACCATCTCCCTCTCTTCACACTGGTCATCCCTCTCTCTCTTCACACTGATCACCTCCCTCTCTTCACACTGATCATCTCTCTCTCTCCACACTGATCATCCCTCTCTCTCTTCACTCTGATCATCTCCCTCTCTTCACAAGGATCATCTCTCTCTCTCTCTTCACACTGATCATCTCTCTCTCTTCACACTGATCATCTCTCTCTCTTCACTCTGATCAACTCTCTCTCTTCACACTGTCCATCTCTCCCTCTTCACACTGATCATCTCCCTCTCTCTTCACACTGATCATCTCCCTCTCTTCACATTGATCATCTCTCTCTCTTCACAATGATCATCTCTCTCTCTCTTCACACTGACCATCTCTCTCTCTTCACATTGATCATCTCTCTCTCTTCACAATGATCATCTCTCTCTCTTCACAATGATCATCTCTCTCTCTCTTCACACTGATCATCCCTCTCTCTCTTCACACTGATCATCTCCCTCTCTTCACACTGATCATCTCTCTCTCTTCACATTGATCATCTCTCTCTCGTCAGACTGATCATCTCTCTCTCTTCACGCTGACCATCTCCCTCTTTTCACACTGATCATCCCTCTCTCTCTTCACACTGATCACCTCCCTCTCTTCACACTGATCATCTCTCTCTCTTCACACTGATCATCTCTCTCTCTTCACACTGATCATCTCTCTCTCTTCACACTGATCACCTCCCTCTCTTCACACTGATCATCTCTCTCTCTTCACACTGATCATCTCTCTCTCTTCACACTGATCATCTCTCTCTCTTCACACTGATCATCTCCCTCTCTTCACACTGATCATCTCTCTCTCTTCACACTGATCATCTCCCTCTCTTCACACTGATCATCTCCCTCTCTTCACACTGATCATCTCTCTCTCTTCACGCTGATCATCTCTCTCTCTTCACACTGATCATCTCTCTCTCTTCACACTGATCATCTCCCTCTCTTCACACTGATCATCTCTCTCTCTTCACAAGGATCATCTCCCTCTCTCTCTTCACACTGATCATCTCCCTCTCTTCACACTGATCATCTCTCTCTCTTCACAAGGATCATCTCCCTCTCTCTCTTCACACTGATCATCTCTCTCTGTTCAAACTGATCATCTCCCTCTCTTCACACTGATCATCTCTCTCTCTTCACACTGATCATCTCTCTTCCTTCACGCTGATCATCTCTCTCTCTTCACACTGATCATCTCTCTCTCTTCACACTGATCATCTCCCTCTCTTCACACTGATCATCTCTCTCTCTTCACACTGATCATCTCTCTTCCTTCACGCTGATCATCTCTCTCTCTTCACACTGATCAACTCTCTCTCTTCACAATGATCATCTCTCTCTCTTCAAACTGATCATCTCTCTCTCTTCAAAATGATCATCTCTCTTCCTTCACACTGATCATCTCTCTCTCTTCACACTGATCATCTCTCTCTCGTCAGACTGATAATCTCTCTCTCTTCACGCTGATCATCTCCCTCTCTTCACAAGGATCATCTCTCTCTCTCTCTCCACACTGATCATCTCTCTCTCTTCACACTGATCATCTCCCTCTCTTCACACTGATCATCTCTCCCTCTCTTCACACTGATCATCTCTCTCTCTCTTCACACTGATCATCTCTCTCTCTTCACACTGATCATCTCTCTCTCTTCACACTGATCATCTCTCTCTCTTCACACTGATCATCTCTCTCTCTTCACACTGATCATCTCTCTCTCTCTCCACACTGATCATCTCCCTCTCTTCACACTGATCATCTCCCGCTCTTCACACTGATCATCCCTCTCTCTTCACATTGATCATCTCCCTCTCTTCACACTGATCATCTCCCTCTCTTCACACTGATCATCTCCCTCTCTTCACACTGATCATCTCTCCCTCTCTTCACACTGAACATTTCCCTCTCTCCACACTGATCATCTCTCTCTCTCTCTTCAGTCTGATCATCTCTCTCTCTTCACACTGATCATCTCTCTCTGTTCACACTGATCATCTCTCTCTCTCTTCACACTGAACATCTCTCCCTCTTCACACTGATCATCTCCCTCTCTTCACACTGATCATCTCCCTCTCTTCACATTGATCATCTCTCTCTCTCTTCACACAGATCATCTCCCTCTCTTCACATTGATCATCTCTCTGTCTTCACACTCATCAACTCTATCTCTTCACACAGATCATCTCCCTCTCTTCACACTGATCATCTCTCTCTCTCTTCACACAGATCATCTCCCTCTCTTCACATTGATCATCTCTCTATCTTCACACTCATCAACTCTATCTCTTCACACAGATCATCTCCCTCTCTTCACACTGATCATCTCTCTCTCTCTTCACACAGATCATCTCCCTCTCTTCACATTGATCATCTCTCTATCTTCACACTCATCAACTCTATCTCTTCACACTGATCATCTCTCTCTGTTCACACTGATCATCTCCCTCTCTTCACTCTGATCAACTCTCTCTCTTCACTCTGATCATCTCTCTCTCTTCACACTGATCATCTCCCTCTCTCTTCAAACTGATCATCTCTCTCTCTTCACACTGATCATCTCTCCCTCTTCACACTGATCATCTCCCTCTCTCTTCACACTGATCATCCTTCCCTCTCTTAACTCTGATCATCTCTCTCTCTTCACACTGATCATCTTTCTCTCTCTTCACTCTGATAACATTCCCTCTCTTCACACTGATCATCTCTCTCTCTTCACACTGATCATCTCCCTCTCTTCACACTGATCATCTCTCTCTCTCCACACTGATCATCTCCCTCTCTTCACACTGATCATCTCTCTCCCTCTTCACACTGATCATCTCTCCCTCTTCACACTGATCATCTCTCCCTCTCTTAACACTGATCATCTCCCTCTCTTCACACTGATCATCCCTCTCTCTCTTCACTCTGATCATCTCCCTCTCTTCACACTGATCATCTCTCGCTCTCTTCACTCTGATTACATTCCCTCTCTTCACACTGATCATCCCTCCCTCTCTTTACTCTGATCATCTCCCCCTCTTCACACTGATCATCTCTCTCTCTCTTCACTCTGATCACATTCCCTCTCTTCACACTGATCATCCCTCTCTCTCTTCACTCTGATCATCTCCCTCTCTTCACACTGATCATCTCCCTCTCTTCACACTGATCATCTCTCTCTCTCCACACTGATCATCTCTCTCTCTTCACTCTGATCATCTCTCTCTCTTCACTCTGATCATCTCACTCTCTTCACACTGATCATCTCTCTCTCCACACTGATCATCTCTCTCTCTTCACTCTGATCATCTCTCTCTCTTCACAATGATCATCTCCCTCTCTTCACACTGATCATCTCTCTCTCTTCACACTGATCATCTCTTTCTCTCCACACTGATCATCTCTCGCTCGTCACACTGATCATCTCTCTCTCTCTTCACTCTGATCATCTCTCTCTCTTCACAATGATCATCTCCCTCTCTTCACACAGATCATCTCTCTCTCTTCACACTGATCATCTCCCTCTCTCTTCACACTGATCATCTCCCTCTCTTCACTCTGATCACATTCCCTCTCTTCAAAGTTATCATCTCTCTCTCTCTTTTCACTGATCATCTCTCTCTCTCTTCACAATGATCATCTCCCTCTCTTCACTCTGATCATCTCTGTCTCTCTTCACAATGATCATCTCCCTCTCTTCACTCTGATCATCTCTCTCTTCACACTGATAATCTCTCTCTCTCTCTTCACACTGATCATCTCCCTATCTACACTCTGATCATCTTTCTCTCTCTTCACTCTGATCACATTCCCTCTCTTCACACTGATCATCTCCCTCTCTCTTCACACTGATCATCTCCCTCTCTTCACACTGATCAACTCTCTCTCTTCACACTGATCATCTCTCTCTCTTCACACTGATCATCTCACTCTCTCTTCACACTGATAATCTCCCTCTCTTCACTCTGATAACATTCCCTCTCTTCAAAGTTATCATCTCTCTCTCTCTTCACTCTGATCATCTCCCTCTCTTCACACTGATCATCTCTCTCTCTTCACACTGATCATCCCTCTCTCTCTTCACACTGATCATCTCCCTCTCTTCACTCTGATCATCTCCCTCTCTTCACACTGATCATCTCTCCCTCTCTTCACTCTGATCATCTCCCTCTCTTCACTCTGATCATCCCTCTCTCTCTTCACTCTGATCACATTCCCTCTCTTCACACTGATCATCCCTCCCTCTCTTTACTCTGATCATCTCCCTCTCTTCACACTGATCATCTCTCTCTCTTCACACTGATCATCTCCCTCTCTTCACACTGATCATCTCCCTCTCTCCACACTGATCATCTCTCTCTCTCCACACTGATCATCTCTCTCTCTCTTCACTCTGATCACATTCCCTCTCTTCACACTGATCATCTCCCTCTCTCTTCACACTGATCATCTCCCTCTCTTCACTCTGATCATCTCTCTCTCTTCACTCTGATCATCTCCCTCTCTTCACACTGATCATCTCCCTCTCTTCACTCTGATCATCTCTCTCTCTTCACACTGATCATCTCCCTCTCTTCACACTGATCATCTCTCTCTCTCTTCACTCTGACCATCTCTCTCTCTTCACACTGATCATCTCTCTCTCTTCGCACTGATCATCTCCCTCTCTTCACTCTGATCATCTCCCTCTCTTCACACTGATCATCTCTCTCTTCAGTCTGATCATCTATCTCTCTTCGCACTGATCATCTCCCTCTCTTCACTCTGATCATCTCCCTCTCTTCACACTGATCATCTCTCTCTCTCTTCAGTCTGATCATCTCTCTCTCTTCACACTGATCATCTCTCTCTCTCTTCACTCTGATCACATTCCCTCTCTTCACACTGATCATCTCTCCCTCTCTTTACTCTGATCATCTCCCCCTCTTCACACTGATCATCTCCCTCTCTTCACTCTGATCATCCCTCTCTCTCTTCACTCTGATCACATTCCCTCGCTTCACACTGATCATCCCTCCCTCTCTTCACTCTGATCATCTCTCCCTCTCTTTACTCTGATCATCTCTCTCTCTTCACATTGATCATCTCTCTCTCTCCACACTGATCATCCCTCTCTCTCTTCACACTGATCATCTCCCTCTCTTCACAATGATCATCCCTCTCTCTCTTCACACTGACCATCTCACTCTCTTCACACTGATCATCTCTCTCTCTTCATAGTGACCATCTCCCTCTCTTCACACTGATCATCTCTCACTCTTCACACTGATCATCTCCCTCTCTTCACACTGATCATCTCTCTCTCTTCACACTGATCATCACTCTCTCTTCACACTGATCATCTCCCTCTCTTCACTCCGATCATCTCTCTCTCCACACTGATCATCTCTCTCTCTTCACACTGATCATCTCTCTCTCTCTTCACACTGATCATCTTCCTCTCTTCACACTGATCATCTCCCTCTCTTCACACTGATCAACTCCCTCTCTTCACACTGATCATCTCTCTCTCTTCACACTGATCATCTCTCTCTCTTCACACTGATCATCTCTCTCTCTTCACACTGATCACCTCCCTCTCTTCACACTGATCATCTCTCTCTCTTCACACTGATCATCTCTCTCTCTTCACACTGATCATCTCTCTCTCTTCACACTGATCATCTCCCTCTCTTCACACTGATCATCTCTCTCTCTTCACACTGATCATCTCTCTCTCTTCACACTGATCATCTCTCTCTCTTCACACTGATCATCTCCCTCTCTTCACACTGATCATCTCTCTCTCTTCACACTGATCATCTCCCTCTCTTCACACTGATCATCTCCCTCTCTTCACACTGATCATCTCTCTCTCTTCACGCTGATCATCTCTCTCTCTTCACACTGATCATCTCCCTCTCTTCACACTGATCATCTCTCTCTCTTCACGCTGATCATCTCTCTCTCTTCACACTGATCATCTCTCTCTCTTCACACTGATCATCTCCCTCTCTTCACACTGATCATCTCTCTCTCTTCACAAGGATCATCTCCCTCTCTCTCTTCACACTGATCATCTCTCTCTGTTCAAACTGATCATCTCCCTCTATTCACACTGATCATCTCTCTCTCTTCACACTGATCATCTCTCTTCCTTCACGCTGATCATCTCTCTCTCTTCACACTGATCATCTCTCTCTCTTCAGACTGATCATCTCTCTCTCTTCACACTGATCATCTCTCTCTCTTCACACTGATCAGCTCTCTCTCTTCACAATGATCATCTCTCTCTCTTCACACTGATCATCTCCCTCTCTCTCTTCACACTGATCATCTCTCTCTCTTCACACTGATCATCTCTCTCTCGTCAGACTGATCATCTCTCTCTCTTCACGCTGATCATCTCCCTCTCTTCACAAGGATCATCTCTCTCTCTCTCTCCACACTGATCATCTCTCTCTCTTCACACTGATCATCTCCCTCTCTTCACACTGATCATCTCTCCCTCTCTTCACACTGATCATCTCTCTCTCTCTTCACACTGATCATCTCTCTCTCTTCACACTGATCATCTCTCTCTCTTCACACTGATCATCTCTCTCTCTTCACACTGATCATCTCTCTCTCTTCACACTGATCATCTCTCTCTCTCCACACTGATCATCTCCCTCTCTTCACACTGATCATCTCCCGCTCTTCACACTGATCATCCCTCTCTCTTCACATTGATCATCTCCCTCTCTTCACACTGATCATCTCCCTCTCTCTTCACACTGATCATCTCCCTCTCTCCACACTGATCATCTCTCTCTCTCTCTTCAGTCTGATCATCTCTCTCTCTTCACACTGATCATCTCTCTCTGTTCACACTGATCATCTCTCTCTCTCTTCACACTGACCATCTCTCCCTCTTCACACTGATCATCTCCCTCTCTTCACACTGATCATCTCCCTCTCTTCACATTGATCATCTCTCTATCTTCACACTCATCAACTCTATCTCTTCACACAGATCATCTCCCTCTCTTCACACTGATCATCTCTCTCTCTCTTCACACAGATCATCTCCCTCTCTTCACATTGATCATCTCTCTATCTTCACACTCATCAACTCTATCTCTTCACACAGATCATCTCCCTCTCTTCACACTGATCATCTCTCTCTCTCTTCACACAGATCATCTCCTTCTCTTCACATTGATCATCTCTCTATCTTCACACTCATCAACTCTATCTCTTCACACAGATCATCTCCCTCTCTTCACACTGATCATCTCTCTCTCTCTTCACACAGATCATCTCCCTCTCTTCACATTGATCATCTCTCTATCTTCACACTGATCATCTCTCTCTGTTCACACTGATCATCTCCCTCTCTTCACTCTGATCAACTCTCTCTCTTCACAATGATCATCTCTCTCTCTTCACACTGATCATCTCCCTCTCTCTTCAAACTGATCATCTCTCTCTCTTCACACTGATCATCTCTCTCTCTTCACACTGATCATCTCCCTCTCTCTTCACACTGATCATCCTTCCCTCTCTTTACTCTGATCATCTCTCTCTCTTCACACTGATCATCTTTCTCTCTCTTCACTCTGATAACATTCCCTCTCTTCACTCTGATCATCTCTCTCTCTTCACTCTGATCACATTCCCTCTCTTCACACTGATCATCTCTCTCTCTCTTCAGTCTGATCATCTCTCTCTCTCCATACTGATCATCTCTCTCTCTTCACACTGATCATCTCTCTCCCTCTTCACACTGATCATCTCTCCCTCTTCACACTGATCATCTCTCCCTCTCTTCACACTGATCATCTCCCTCTCTTCACACTGATCATCTCCCTCTCTTCACACTGATCATCCCTCTCTCTCTTCACTCTGATCATCTCCCTCTCTTCACACTGATCATCTCCCTCTCTTCACACTGATCATCTCTCGCTCTCTTCACTCTGATCACATTCCCTCTCTTCACACTGATCATCCCTCCCTCTCTTTACTCTGATCATCTCCCCCTCTTCACACTGATCATCTCTCTCTCTCTTCACTCTGATCACATTCCCACTCTTCACACTGATCATCCCTCTCTCTCTTCACTCTGATCATCTCCCTCTCTTCACACTGATCATCTCCCTCTCTTCACACTGATCATCTCCCTCTCTTCACAATGATCATCTCTCTCTCTCCACACTGATCATCTCCCTCTCTTCACACTGATCATCTCTCTCTCTCCACACTGATCATCTCTCTCTCTTCACTCTGATCATCTCTCTCTTCACACTGATCATCTCCCTCTCTTCAATCTGATCATCTCTCTCTCTTCACAATGATCATCTCCCTCTCTTCACACTGATCATCTCTCTCTCTTCACACTGATCATCTCTTTCTCTCCACACTGATCATCTCTCGCTCGTCACACTGATCATCTCTCTCTCTCTTCACTCTGATCATCTCTCTCTCTTCACAATGATCATCTCCCTCTCTTCACACAGATCATCTCTCTCTCTTCACACTGATCATCTCCCTCTCTCTTCACACTGATCATCTCCCTCTCTTCACTCTGATCACATACCCTCTCTTCAAAGTTATCATCTCTCTCTCTCTTTTCACTGATCATCTCTCTCTCTCTTCACAATGATCATCTCCCTCTCTTCACTCTGATCATCTCTGTCTCTCTTCACTCTGATCATCTCTCTCTTCATACTGATAATCTCTCTCTCTCTCTTCACACTGATCATCTCCCTATCTACACTCTGATCATCTTTCTCTCTCTTCACTCTGATCACATTCCCTCTCTTCACACTGATCATCTCCCTCTCTCTTCACACTGATCATCTCCCTCTCTTCACACTGATCAACTCTCTCTCTTCACACTGATCATCTCTCTCTCTTCACACTGATCATCTCACTCTCTCTTCACACTGATAATCTCCCTCTCTTCACTCTGATCACATTCCCTCTCTTCAAAGTTATCATCTCTCTCTCTCTTCACTCTGATCATCTCCCTCTCTTCACACTGATCATCTCTCTCTCTTCACACTGATCTGATCATCCCTCTCTCTCTTCACACTGATCATCTCCCTCTCTTCACTCTGATCATCTCCCTCTCTTCACACTGATCATCTCTCCCTCTCTTCACTCTGATCATCTCCCTCTCTTCACTCTGATCATCCCTCTCTCTCTTCACTCTGATCACATTCCCTCTCTTCACACTGATCATCCCTCCCTCTCTTTACTCTGATCATCTCCCTCTCTTCACACTGATCATCTCTCTCTCTTCACACTGATCATCTCCCTCTCTTCACATTGATCATCTCCCTCTCTCCACACTGATCATCTCTCTCTCTCCACACTGATCATCTCTCTCTCTTCACACTGATCATCTCCCTCTCTTCACACTGATCATCTCTCTCTCTTCACGCTGATCATCTCTCTCTCTTCACACTGATCATCTCTCTCTCTTCACACTGATCATCTCTCTCTCTTCACGCTGATCATCTCTCTCTCTTCACACTGATCATCTCCCTCTCTTCACACTGATCATCTCTCTCTCTTCACGCTGATCATCTCTCTCTCTTCACACTGATCATCTCTCTCTCTTCACACTGATCATCTCCCTCTCTTCACACTGATCATCTCTCTCTCTTCACAAGGATCATCTCCCTCTCTCTCTTCACACTGATCATCTCTCTCTGTTCAAACTGATCATCTCCCTCTATTCACACTGATCATCTCTCTCTCTTCACACTGATCATCTCTCTTCCTTCACGCTGATCATCTCTCTCTCTTCACACTGATCATCTCTCTCTCTTCAGACTGATCATCTCTCTCTCTTCACACTGATCATCTCTCTCTCTTCACACTGATCAGCTCTCTCTCTTCACAATGATCATCTCTCTCTCTTCACACTGATCATCTCCCTCTCTCTCTTCACACTGATCATCTCTCTCTCTTCACACTGATCATCTCTCTCTCGTCAGACTGATCATCTCTCTCTCTTCACGCTGATCATCTCCCTCTCTTCACAAGGATCATCTCTCTCTCTCTCTCCACACTGATCATCTCTCTCTCTTCACACTGATCATCTCCCTCTCTTCACACTGATCATCTCTCCCTCTCTTCACACTGATCATCTCTCTCTCTCTTCACACTGATCATCTCTCTCTCTTCACACTGATCATCTCTCTCTCTTCACACTGATCATCTCTCTCTCTTCACACTGATCATCTCTCTCTCTTCACACTGATCATCTCTCTCTCTCCACACTGATCATCTCCCTCTCTTCACACTGATCATCTCCCGCTCTTCACACTGATCATCCCTCTCTCTTCACATTGATCATCTCCCTCTCTTCACACTGATCATCTCCCTCTCTCTTCACACTGATCATCTCCCTCTCTCCACACTGATCATCTCTCTCTCTCTCTTCAGTCTGATCATCTCTCTCTCTTCACACTGATCATCTCTCTCTGTTCACACTGATCATCTCTCTCTCTCTTCACACTGACCATCTCTCCCTCTTCACACTGATCATCTCCCTCTCTTCACACTGATCATCTCCCTCTCTTCACATTGATCATCTCTCTATCTTCACACTCATCAACTCTATCTCTTCACACAGATCATCTCCCTCTCTTCACACTGATCATCTCTCTCTCTCTTCACACAGATCATCTCCCTCTCTTCACATTGATCATCTCTCTATCTTCACACTCATCAACTCTATCTCTTCACACAGATCATCTCCCTCTCTTCACACTGATCATCTCTCTCTCTCTTCACACAGATCATCTCCCTCTCTTCACATTGATCATCTCTCTATCTTCACACTCATCAACTCTATCTCTTCACACAGATCATCTCCCTCTCTTCACACTGATCATCTCTCTCTCTCTTCACACAGATCATCTCCCTCTCTTCACATTGATCATCTCTCTATCTTCACACTGATCATCTCTCTCTGTTCACACTGATCATCTCCCTCTCTTCACTCTGATCAACTCTCTCTCTTCACAATGATCATCTCTCTCTCTTCACACTGATCATCTCCCTCTCTCTTCAAACTGATCATCTCTCTCTCTTCACACTGATCATCTCTCTCTCTTCACACTGATCATCTCCCTCTCTCTTCACACTGATCATCCTTCCCTCTCTTTACTCTGATCATCTCTCTCTCTTCACACTGATCATCTTTCTCTCTCTTCACTCTGATAACATTCCCTCTCTTCACTCTGATCATCTCTCTCTCTTCACTCTGATCACATTCCCTCTCTTCACACTGATCATCTCTCTCTCTCTTCAGTCTGATCATCTCTCTCTCTCCATACTGATCATCTCTCTCTCTTCACACTGATCATCTCTCTCCCTCTTCACACTGATCATCTCTCCCTCTTCACACTGATCATCTCTCCCTCTCTTCACACTGATCATCTCCCTCTCTTCACACTGATCATCTCCCTCTCTTCACACTGATCATCCCTCTCTCTCTTCACTCTGATCATCTCCCTCTCTTCACACTGATCATCTCCCTCTCTTCACACTGATCATCTCTCGCTCTCTTCACTCTGATCACATTCCCTCTCTTCACACTGATCATCCCTCCCTCTCTTTACTCTGATCATCTCCCCCTCTTCACACTGATCATCTCTCTCTCTCTTCACTCTGATCACATTCCCACTCTTCACACTGATCATCCCTCTCTCTCTTCACTCTGATCATCTCCCTCTCTTCACACTGATCATCTCCCTCTCTTCACACTGATCATCTCCCTCTCTTCACAATGATCATCTCTCTCTCTCCACACTGATCATCTCCCTCTCTTCACACTGATCATCTCTCTCTCTCCACACTGATCATCTCTCTCTCTTCACTCTGATCATCTCTCTCTTCACACTGATCATCTCCCTCTCTTCAATCTGATCATCTCTCTCTCTTCACAATGATCATCTCCCTCTCTTCACACTGATCATCTCTCTCTCTTCACACTGATCATCTCTTTCTCTCCACACTGATCATCTCTCGCTCGTCACACTGATCATCTCTCTCTCTCTTCACTCTGATCATCTCTCTCTCTTCACAATGATCATCTCCCTCTCTTCACACAGATCATCTCTCTCTCTTCACACTGATCATCTCCCTCTCTCTTCACACTGATCATCTCCCTCTCTTCACTCTGATCACATACCCTCTCTTCAAAGTTATCATCTCTCTCTCTCTTTTCACTGATCATCTCTCTCTCTCTTCACAATGATCATCTCCCTCTCTTCACTCTGATCATCTCTGTCTCTCTTCACTCTGATCATCTCTCTCTTCATACTGATAATCTCTCTCTCTCTCTTCACACTGATCATCTCCCTATCTACACTCTGATCATCTTTCTCTCTCTTCACTCTGATCACATTCCCTCTCTTCACACTGATCATCTCCCTCTCTCTTCACACTGATCATCTCCCTCTCTTCACACTGATCAACTCTCTCTCTTCACACTGATCATCTCTCTCTCTTCACACTGATCATCTCACTCTCTCTTCACACTGATAATCTCCCTCTCTTCACTCTGATCACATTCCCTCTCTTCAAAGTTATCATCTCTCTCTCTCTTCACTCTGATCATCTCCCTCTCTTCACACTGATCATCTCTCTCTCTTCACACTGATCTGATCATCCCTCTCTCTCTTCACACTGATCATCTCCCTCTCTTCACTCTGATCATCTCCCTCTCTTCACACTGATCATCTCTCCCTCTCTTCACTCTGATCATCTCCCTCTCTTCACTCTGATCATCCCTCTCTCTCTTCACTCTGATCACATTCCCTCTCTTCACACTGATCATCCCTCCCTCTCTTTACTCTGATCATCTCCCTCTCTTCACACTGATCATCTCTCTCTCTTCACACTGATCATCTCCCTCTCTTCACATTGATCATCTCCCTCTCTCCACACTGATCATCTCTCTCTCTCCACACTGATCAACTCTCTCTCTCTTCACTCTGATCACATTCCCTCTCTTCACACTGATCATCTCCCTCTCTCTTCACACTGATCATCTCCCTCTCTTCACTCTGATCATCTCTCTCTCTTCACTCTGATCATCTCCCTCTCTTCACACTGATCATCTCCCTCTCTTCACTCTGATCATCTCTCTCTCTTCACACTGATCATCTCCCTCTCTTCACACTGATCATCTCTCTCTCTCTTCACTCTGATCATCTCCCTCTCTTCACACTGATCATCTCCCTCTCTTCACTCTGATCATCTCTCTCTCTTCACACTGATCATCTCCCTCTCTTCACACTGATCATCACTCTCTCTCTTCACTCTGACCATCTCCCTCTCTTCACACTGATCATCTCTCTCTCTCTTCACTCTGATCATCTCTCTCTCTTCGCACTGATCATCTCCCTCTCTTCACTCTGATCATCTCCCTCTCTTCACACTGATCATCTCTCTCTCTCTTCAGTCTGATCATCTCTCTCTCTTCGCATTGATCATCTCCCTCTCTTCACTCTGATCATCTCCCTCTCTTCACACTGATCATCTCTCTCTCTCTTCAGTCTGATCATCTCTCTCTCTTCACACTGATCATCTCTCTCTCTCTTCACTCTGATCACATTCCCTCTCTTCACACTGATCATCTCTCCCTCTCTTTACTCTGATCATCTCCCCCTCTTCACACTGATCATCTCCCTCTCTTCACTCTGATCATCCCTCACTCTCTTCACTCTGATCACATTCCCTCGCTTCACACTGATCATCCCTCCCTCTCTTCACTCTGATCATCTCTCCCTCTCTTTACTCTGATCATCTCTCTCTCTTCACATTGATCATCTCTCTCTCTCCACACTGATCATCCCTCTCTCTCTTCACACTGATCATCTCCCTCTCTTCACAATGATCATCCCTCTCTCTCTTCACACTGACCATCTCACTCTCTTCACACTGATCATCTCTCTCTCTTCATAGTGACCATCTCCCTCTCTTCACACTGATCATCTCTCACTCTTCACACTGATCATCTCCCTCTCTTCACACTGATCATCTCTCTCTCTTCACACTGATCATCACTCTCTCTTCCACTGATCATCTCCCTCTCTTCACTCCGATCATCTCTCTCTCCACACTGATCATCTCTCTCTCTTCACACTGATCATCTCTCTCTCTCTTCACACTGATCATCTTCCTCTCTTCACACTGATCATCTCCCTCTCTTCACACTGATCAACTCCCTCTCTTCACACTGATCATCTCTCTCTCTCTTCACACTGATCATCTCTCTCTCTTCACACTGATCATCTCTCACTCTTCACACTGATCATCATTCTCTCTCTTCACACTGATCATCTCTCACTCTTCACACTGATCATCTCTCTCTCTTCACATTGATCATCTCCCTCCCTTCACACTGATCATCTTCCTCTCTTCACACTGATCATCTCTCTCTCTTCACACTGATCAACTCCCTCTCTTCACACTGATCATCTCTCTCTCTTCACACTGATCATCTCGCCCTCTTCACACTGATCATCTCCCTCTCTTCACACAGATCATCTCTCTCTCTCTTCACACAGATCATCTCCCTCTCTTCACACTGATCACCTCTCTCTCTTCACACTGATCATCTCCCTCTCTTCACACTGATCATCTCCCTCTCTTCACTCTGATCATCTCTCTCTCTTCACACTGATCATCTCCCTCTCTTCACACTGATCATCTCTCTCTCTCTTCACTCTGATCATCTCCCTCTCTTCACACTGATCATCTCCCTCTCTTCACTCTGATCATCTCTCTCTCTTCACACTGATCATCTCCCTCTCTTCACACTGATCATCACTCTCTCTCTTCACTCTGACCATCTCTCTCTCTTCGCACTGATCATCTCCCTCTCTTCACTCTGATCATCTCCCTCTCTTCACACTGATCATCTCTCTCTCTCTTCAGTCTGATCATCTCTCTCTCTTCACACTGATCATCTCTCTCTCTCTTCACTCTGATCACATTCCCTCTCTTCACACTGATCATCTCTCCCTCTCTTTACTCTGATCATCTCCCCCTCTTCACACTGATCATCTCCCTCTCTTCACTCTGATCATCCCTCACTCTCTTCACTCTGATCACATTCCCTCGCTTCACACTGATCATCCCTCCCTCTCTTCACTCTGATCATCTCTCCCTCTCTTTACTCTGATCATCTCTCTCTCTTCACATTGATCATCTCTCTCTCTCCACACTGATCATCCCTCTCTCTCTTCACACTGATCATCTCCCTCTCTTCACAATGATCATCCCTCTCTCTCTTCACACTGACCATCTCACTCTCTTCACACTGATCATCTCTCTCTCTTCATAGTGACCATCTCCCTCTCTTCACACTGATCATCTCTCACTCTTCACACTGATCATCTCCCTCTCTTCACACTGATCATCTCTCTCTCTTCACACTGATCATCACTCTCTCTTCCACTGATCATCTCCCTCTCTTCACTCCGATCATCTCTCTCTCCACACTGATCATCTCTCTCTCTTCACACTGATCATCTCTCTCTCTCTTCACACTGATCATCTTCCTCTCTTCACACTGATCATCTCCCTCTCTTCACACTGATCAACTCCCTCTCTTCACACTGATCATCTCTCTCTCTCTTCACACTGATCATCTCTCTCTCTTCACACTGATCATCTCTCACTCTTCACACTGATCATCATTCTCTCTCTTCACACTGATCATCTCTCACTCTTCACACTGATCATCTCTCTCTCTTCACATTGATCATCTCCCTCCCTTCACACTGATCATCTTCCTCTCTTCACACTGATCATCTCTCTCTCTTCACACTGATCAACTCCCTCTCTTCACACTGATCATCTCTCTCTCTTCACACTGATCATCTCGCCCTCTTCACACTGATCATCTCCCTCTCTTCACACAGATCATCTCTCTCTCTCTTCACACAGATCATCTCCCTCTCTTCACACTGATCACCTCTCTCTCTTCACACTGATCATCTCCCTCTCTTCACACTGATCATCTCCCTCTCTTCACACTGATCATCTCGCCCTCTTCACACGGATCATCTCTCTCTCTTCACACTGATCATCTCTTACTCTTCACACTGATCATCTCTCTCTCTTCACACTGATCATCTCCCTCTCTCCACAGTGACCATCTCTTTCTCTCTTCACACTGATCATCTCCCTCTCTCCACAGTGAGCATCTCTTTCTCTCTTCACGCTGATCATCTCTCTCTCTTCACACTGATCATCCCTCTCTCTTCACACTGATCATCTCTCTCTCTTCACACTGATCATCCCTCTCTCTTCACACTGATCATCTCTCTCTCTTCACGCTGATCATCTCTCTCTCTCTTCACACTGATCATCTCTCTCTCTTCACACTGATCATCCCTCTCTCTTCACACTGATCATCTCTCTCTCTTCATGCTGATCATCTCTCTCTCTCTTCACTCTGATCATCTCCCTCTCTCTTCACACGGATCATCTCTCTCTCTTCACACTGATCATCTCTTACTCTTCACACTGATCATCTCTCTCTCTTCACACTGATCATCTCCCTCTCTCCACAGTGACCATCTCTTTCTCTCTTCACACTGATCATCTCCCTCTCTCCACAGTGACCATCTCTTTCTCTCTTCACGCTGATCATCTCTCTCTCTTCACACTGATCATCCCTCTCTCTTCACACTGATCATCTCTCTCTCTTCACGCTGATCATCTCTCTCTCTTCACACTGATCATCTCTCTCTCTTCACACTGATCATCTCGCCCTCTTCACACTGATCATCTCCCTCTCTTCACACAGATCATCTCCCTCTCTTCACACTGATCATCTCTCTCTCTTCACGCTGATCATCTCTCTCTCTCTTCACGCTGATCATCTCTCTCTCTTCACACTGATCATCTCTCTCTCTTCACGCTGATCATCTCTCTCTCTTCACGCTGATCATCTCTCTCTCTTCACGCTGATCATCTCCCTCTCTTCACACAGATCATCTCCCTCTCTTCACACTGATCATCTCCCTCTCTTCACACTGATCATCTCCCTCTCTTCACACTGATTATCTCCCTGTCTTCACAATGATCATCTCTCTCTCTTCACACTGATCATCTCCCTCTCTTCACACTGATCATCTCCCTCTCTCCACACTGATCATCTCCCTCTCTCCACACTGATCATCTCTCTCTCTTCACACTGATCATCTCTCTCTCTCTTCACACTGATCATCTCTCTCTCTCCACACTGATCATCTCTCACTCTCTTCATAGTGATCATCTCCCTCTCTTCACACTGATCATCTCTCTCTCTCTTCATAGTGATCATCTCCCTCTCTTCATACTGATCATCTCTCTCTCTTCACTCTGATCATCTCCCTCTCTTCACACTGATCATCTCTCTCTCTTCACACTCATCATCTCCCTCTCTTCACACTGATCATCTCTCCCTCTCTTCACACTGATCATCTCTCTCTCTTCACACTGATCATCTTTCTCTCTTCACACTGATCATCTTTCTCTCTCTTCACACTGATCATCTCCCCCTCTCCACACTGATCATCTCTCTCTCTTCACTCTGATCATCTTCCTCCCTTCACACTGATCATCTCCCACTCTTCACACAGATCATGTCTCTTTCTCTCTTCACACTGATCATCTCCCTCTCTCCACACTGATTATCTCTCTCTCTCTTCTCACTGATCATCTCTCTCCCTTCACTCTGATCATCTCCCTGTCTTCACACTGATCATCTCCCTCTCTTCACAAGGATCATCTCTCTTTCTCTCTTCACACTGAACATCTCCCTCTGCCACTCTGATCATCTCTCTCTCTCTTCACACTGATCATCTCCCTCACTTCACACTGATCATCTCCCTCTCTTCACTCTGATCACATTCCCTCTCTTCAAAGTTATCATCTCTCTCTCTCTTCACTCTGATCATCTCCCTTTCTTCACAATGATCATCTCTCTCTCTTCACACTCATCATCTCCCTCTCTTCACTCGGATCATCTCTCTCTTCACACTGATCATCTCTCTCTCTTTTCACTGACCAACTCTCTCTCTCTTCACAATGATCATTTCCCTCTCTTCACTCTGATCATCTCTGTCTCTCTTCACAATGATCATCTCCATCTCTTCACTCTGATCATCTCTCTCTTCACACTGATCATCTCCCTCTCTTCACACTGACCATCTCTCTCTCTCTTCACACTGATCATCTCCCTATCTACACTCTGATCATCTTTCTCTCTCTTCACTCTGATCACATTCCCTCTCTTCACACTGATCATCTCTCTCTCTCTTCAATCTGATCATCTCTCTCTCTTCACACTGATCATCTCCCTCTCTTCACACTGATCATCTCTCTCTCTTCACACTGATCATCTCTCTCTCTTCACACTGATCATCTCCCTCTCTTCACACTGATCATCTCTCTCTCTTCACACTGATCATCTCTCTCTCTTCACACTGATCATCTCTCTCTCTTCACACTGATAATCTCTCTCTCTTCACACTGATCATCTCCCTCTCTTCACACTGATCATCTCCCTCTCTTCACACTGATCATCTCTCTCTCTCTTCCCACTGATCATCTCTCTCTTCACACTGATCATCTCTCCCTCTCTTCACACTGATCATCTCTCTCTCTTCACACTGATCATCTCTCCCTCTCTTCACACTGATCATCTCTCTCTCTTCACACTGATCATCTCTCTCTCTTCACACTGATCATCTCTCCCACTCTTCACACTGATCATCTCCCTCTCTTCACACTGATCATCTCTCTCTCTCTTCCCACTGATCATCTCTCTCTTCACACTGATCATCTCTCCCTCTCTTCACACTGATCATCTCTCTCTCTTCACACTGATCATCTCCCTCTCTTCACACTGATCATCTCTCTCTCTCTTCACACTGATCATCTCCCTCTCTTCACACTGATCATCTCTCTCTCTCTTCCCACTGATCATCTCTCTCTTCACACTGATCATCTCCCTCTCTTCACACTGATCATCTCTCTCTCTTCACACTGATCATCTCTCTCTCTTCACTCTGATCATCTCCCTCTCTTCACACTGATCATCTCTCCCACTCTTCACACTGATCATCTCTCTCTCTTCACACTGATCATTTCTCTCTCTTCACTCTGATCATCTCCCTCTCTTCACACTGATCATCTCCCTCTCTCCACACTGATCATCTCCCTCTCTCCACACTGATCATCTCTCTCTCTTCACACTGATCATCTCTCTCTCTCTTCACACTGATCATCTCTCTCTCTCCACACTGATCATCTCTCACTCTCTTCATAGTGATCATCTCCCTCTCTTCACACTGATCATCTCTCTCTCTCTTCATAGTGATCATCTCCCTCTCTTCATACTGATCATCTCTCTCTCTTCACTCTGATCATCTCCCTCTCTTCACACTGATCATCTCTCTCTCTTCACACTCATCATCTCCCTCTCTTCACACTGATCATCTCTCCCTCTCTTCACACTGATCATCTCTCTCTCTTCACACTGATCATCTTTCTCTCTTCACACTGATCATCTTTCTCTCTCTTCACACTGATCATCTCCCCCTCTCCACACTGATCATCTCTCTCTCTTCACTCTGATCATCTTCCTCCCTTCACACTGATCATCTCCCACTCTTCACACAGATCATGTCTCTTTCTCTCTTCACACTGATCATCTCCCTCTCTCCACACTGATTATCTCTCTCTCTCTTCTCACTGATCATCTCTCTCCCTTCACTCTGATCATCTCCCTGTCTTCACACTGATCATCTCCCTCTCTTCACAAGGATCATCTCTCTTTCTCTCTTCACACTGAACATCTCCCTCTGCCACTCTGATCATCTCTCTCTCTCTTCACACTGATCATCTCCCTCACTTCACACTGATCATCTCCCTCTCTTCACTCTGATCACATTCCCTCTCTTCAAAGTTATCATCTCTCTCTCTCTTCACTCTGATCATCTCCCTTTCTTCACAATGATCATCTCTCTCTCTTCACACTCATCATCTCCCTCTCTTCACTCGGATCATCTCTCTCTTCACACTGATCATCTCTCTCTCTTTTCACTGACCAACTCTCTCTCTCTTCACAATGATCATTTCCCTCTCTTCACTCTGATCATCTCTGTCTCTCTTCACAATGATCATCTCCATCTCTTCACTCTGATCATCTCTCTCTTCACACTGATCATCTCCCTCTCTTCACACTGACCATCTCTCTCTCTCTTCACACTGATCATCTCCCTATCTACACTCTGATCATCTTTCTCTCTCTTCACTCTGATCACATTCCCTCTCTTCACACTGATCATCTCTCTCTCTCTTCAATCTGATCATCTCTCTCTCTTCACACTGATCATCTCCCTCTCTTCACACTGATCATCTCTCTCTCTTCACACTGATCATCTCTCTCTCTTCACACTGATCATCTCCCTCTCTTCACACTGATCATCTCTCTCTCTTCACACTGATCATCTCTCTCTCTTCACACTGATCATCTCTCTCTCTTCACACTGATAATCTCTCTCTCTTCACACTGATCATCTCCCTCTCTTCACACTGATCATCTCCCTCTCTTCACACTGATCATCTCTCTCTCTCTTCCCACTGATCATCTCTCTCTTCACACTGATCATCTCTCCCTCTCTTCACACTGATCATCTCTCTCTCTTCACACTGATCATCTCTCCCTCTCTTCACACTGATCATCTCTCTCGCTTCACACTGATCATCTCTCTCTCTTCACACTGATCATCTCTCCCACTCTTCACACTGATCATCTCCCTCTCTTCACACTGATCATCTCTCTCTCTCTTCCCACTGATCATCTCTCTCTTCACACTGATCATCTCTCCCTCTCTTCACACTGATCATCTCTCTCTCTTCACACTGATCATCTCCCTCTCTTCACACTGATCATCTCTCTCTCTCTTCACACTGATCATCTCCCTCTCTTCACACTGATCATCTCTCTCTCTCTTCCCACTGATCATCTCTCTCTTCACACTGATCATCTCCCTCTCTTCACACTGATCATCTCTCTCTCTTCACACTGATCATCTCTCTCTCTTCACTCTGATCATCTCCCTCTCTTCACACTGATCATCTCTCCCACTCTTCACACTGATCATCTCTCTCTCTTCACACTGATCATTTCTCTCTCTTCACTCTGATCATCTCCCTCTCTTCACACTGATCATCTCACTCTCTCTTCACACTGATCATCTCTCTCTCTTCACACCGATCATCTCTCTCTTCACACTGATCATCTCGCTCTCTCTCTTCACACTGATCATCTCTCTCTCTTCACACTGATCATCCCCCTCTCTTCACACTGATCATCTCTCTCTCTCTCTTCATCCTGATCATCGCTCTCCCTCTCTTCACACTGATCATCTCCCGCTCTTCACACTGATCATCTCTCTCTCTCTTCACACGGATCATCTCTCTCTCTTCACACCGATCATCTCTCTCTTCACACTGATCATCTCGCTCTCTCTCTTCACACTGATCATCTCTCTCTCTTCACACTGATCATCCCCCTCTCTTCACACTGATCATCTCTCTCTCTCTCTCTTCATCCTGATCATCGCTCTCCCTCTCTTCACACTGATCATCTCCCGCGCTTCACACTGATCATCTCTCTCTCTCTTCACACTGGTCATCTCCCTCTCTCCACACTGATCATCTCTCGCTCTTCACTCTGATCATCTCTCTCTCTTCACACTGATCATCTCTCTTCACACTGATCATCTCTCTCTCTTCACACTGATCATCTCTCCCTCTCTTCACACTGATCCTCTCTCTCTCTTCACACTGATCATCTCTCTTTCTTCACACTGATCACCTCCCTCTCTTCACACATCACATCTCTCTCTCTCTTCACTCTGATCACCTCTCCCTCTTTTCACCGTGATCCTCTCCCTCTCTTCACACTGATCATCTCCCTCCCACTTCACAATGATCATCTCACTCTCTCCACACTGATCATCTCTCTCTCTTCACACTAGAACCTTAGTTAGGCCACATAGAACCTTAGTTAGGCCACACTTGGAGTATAGTGTTCAATTCTGGTCACCACACTATCAGAAGGATGTGGCGGCTTTAGAGAGGGTGCAGAAGAGATTTACCAGAATGTTGCCTGGTATGGAGGGCTGAAGCTATGAGGAGCGATTGAATAAACTCGGTTTGTTCTCACTGGAACGAAGGAGGTTGAGGGGCGACCTGATAGCGGTATACAAAATTATGAGGGGCATAGACAGAGTTGATAGTCAGAGGCTTTTCCCCAGGGTAGAGGGGTCAATTACTAGGGGGCATAGGTTTAAGGTGAGAGGGGCAAGGTTTAGAGTAGATGTACGAGGCAAGTTTTTTACGCAGAGGGTAGTGGGTGCCTGGAACTCACTACCGGAGGAGGTAGTGGAAGCAGGGACGATAGGGACATTTAAGGGGCATCTTGACAAATATATGAATAGGATGGGAATAGAAGGATACGGACCCAGGAAGTGTAGAAGATTGTAGTTTAGTCGGGCAATATGGTCGGCACGGGCTTGGAGGGCTGAAGGGCCTGTTCCTGTGCTGTACATTTCTTTGTTCTTTGTTGTTCTTTGATCATCTCCCTCTCTCCACAATGATCATCTCTCGCTCTTCACAGTGATCATCTCCCTCTCTTCACACTGATCATCTCTCTCTCTTCACACTGATCATCTCCCTCTCTTCACACTGATCATCTCCCTCTCTTCACACTGATCATCTCTCTCTCTTCACAATGAACATCTCTCTCTCTTCACACTGATCATCTCCCTCTCTTCACACTGATCATCTCTCTCTCTTCACAATGAACATCTCTCTCTCTTCACACTGATCATCTCCCGCTCCCCACACTGATCATCTCTTGCTCTTCACACTGATCATCTCCCTCTCCCCACACTGACCATCTCTCCCTCTCTTCACACTGATCATCACTCTCTCTTCACACTGATCATCTCCCTGTCTTCACACTGATCATCACTCTCTCTTCACACTGATCATCTCCCTGTCTTCACACTGATCATCTCCCTCTCTTCACACTGATCATCTCTCTCTCTTCACACTGATCATCACTCTCTCTTCACACTGATCATCTCTCTCTCTTCTCACTGATCATCTCTCTCTCTTCACACTGATCATCACTCTCTCTTCACACTGATCATCAATCTCTCTTCACACTGATCATCTCTCTCTCTTCACTCTGATCATCTCTCTCTCTTCACACTGATCATCTCCCTCTCCCCACACTGACCATCTCTCCCTCTCTTCACACTGATCATCACTCTCTCTTCACACTAATCATCTCCCTGTCTTCACACTGATCATCACTCTCTCTTCACACTGATCATCTCCCTCTTCACACTGATCATCTCCCTCTCTTCACACTGATCATCTCTCTCTCTTCACACTGATCATCACTCTCTCCCCACACTGACCATCTCTCCCTCTCTTCACACTGATCATCACTCTCTCTTCACACTGATCATCTCCCTGTCTTCACACTGATCATCACTCTCTCTTCACACTGATCATCTCCCTGTCTTCACACTGATCATCTCCCTCTCTTCACACTGATCATCTCTCTCTCTTCACACTGATCATCTCTCTCTCTTCACACTGATCATCACTCTCTCCTCACACTGATCATCTCTCTCTCTCTTCACACTGATCATCTCTCTCTCTTCACACTGATCATCTCTCTCTCTTCACACTGATCATCACTCTCTCTTCACACTGATCATCTCTCTCTCTTCACACTGATCATCTCTCTCTCTTCACACTGATCATCACTCTCTCATCACACTGATCATCTCTCTCTCTCTTCACACTGATCATCTCTCTCTCTTCACACTGATCATCTCTCTCTCTTCACACTGATCATCTCCCTCTCTCCACACTGATCATCTCTCTCTCTTCACACTGATCATCTCTCTCTCTCCACACTGATCATCTCTGCCTCTCTTCACACTGACCATCTCTCCCTCTTCACACTGATCATCTCCCTCTCTTCACACTGATCATTTCTCTCTTCAAACTGATCATCTCTCTCTATCCACACTGATCATCTCTCTCTCTCTTCACACTGATCATCACTCTCTCTTCACACTGATCATCTCCCTGTCTTCACACTGATCATCACTCTCTCTTCACACTGATCGTCTCTCTCTCTTCCCACTGATCATCTCTCTCTCTTCACACTGATCATCTCTCTCTCTTCACACTGATCATCACTCTCTCTTCACACTGATCATCTCTCTCTCTTCACTCTGATCATCTCTCTCTATCCACACTGGTCATCTCCCTGTCTTCACACTGATCGTCTCTCTCTCTTCCCACTGATCATCTCTCTCTCTTCACACTGATCGTCTCTCTCTCTTCACTCTGATCATCTCTCTCTTCAAACTGATCATCTCTCTCTCTTCACACTGATCATCTCTCTCTCTTCACTCTGATCATCTCTCTCTCTTCACACTGATCATCTCTCTCTCTTCACACTGATCATCTCTCTCTCTTCACTCTGATCATCTCTCTCTCTTCACACCGATCATCTCTCCCTTCACACTGATCATCTCGCTCTCTCTCTTCACACTGATCATCTCTCTCTCTTCACACTGATCATCCCCCTCTGTTCACACTGATCATCTCTCTCTCTCTCTTCATCCTGATCATCGCTCTCCCTCTCTTCACACTGATCATCTCCCGCTCTTCACACTGATCATCTCTCTCTCTCTTCACACGGATCATCTCTCTCTCTTCACACTGATCATCTCTCTCTCTTCACACTGGTCATCTCCCTCTCTCCACACTGATCATCTCCCTCTCTCCACACTGATCATCTCTCGCTCTTCACTCTGATCATCTCTCTCTCTTCACACTGATCATCTCTCTTCACACTGATCATCTCTCTCTCTTCACACTGATCATCTCTTCCTCTCTTCACACTGATCCTCTCTCTCTCTTCACACTGATCATCTCTCTTTCTTCACACTGATCACCTCCCTCTCTTCACACATCACATCTCTCTCTCTCTTCACTCTGATCACCTCTCCCTCATTTCACCGTGATCCTCTCCCTCTCTTCACACTGATCATCTCCCTCTCTCTTCACACTGATCCTCTCCCTCTCTTCACACTGATCATCTCTCTCTCTTCACACTGATCATCTTTCTCTCTCTTCACAATGATCATCTCACTCTCTCCACACTGATCATCTCTCTCTCTTCACACTAGAACCTTAGTTAGGCCACATAGAACCTTAGTTAGGCCACACTTGGAGTATAGTGTTCAATTCTGGTCGCCACACTACCAGAAGGATGTGGAGGCTTTAGAGAGGGTGCAGAAGAGATTTACCAGAATGTTGCCTGGTATGGAGGGCTGAAGCTATGAGGAGCGATTGAATAAACTCGGTTTGTTCTCACTGGAACGAAGGAGGTTGAGGGGCGACCTGATAGAGGTATACAAAATTATGAGGGGCATAGACAGAGTTGATAGTTAGAGGCTTTTCCCCAGAGTAGAGGGGTCAATTACTAGGGGGCATAGGTTTAAGGTGAGAGGGGCAAGGTTTAGAGTAGATGTACGAGGCAAATTTTTTACGCAGAGGGTAGTGGGTGCCTGGAACTCACTACCGGAGGAGGTAGTGGAAGCAGGGACGATAGGGACATTTAAGGGGCATCTTGACAAATATATGAATAGGATGGGAATAGAAGGATACGGACCCAGGAAGTGTAGAAGATTGTAGTTTAGTCGGGCAGTATGGTCGGCACGGTCTTGGAGGGCCGAAGGGCCTGTTCCTGTGCTGTACATTTCTTTGTTCTTTGTTGTTCTTTGATCATCTCCCTCTCTCCACAATGATCATCTCTCGCTCTTCACAGTGATCATCTCCCTCTCTTCACACTGATCATCTCTCTCTCTTCACAATGATCATCTCTCTCTCTTTACACTGATAATCTCTCTCTCTTCACACTGATCATCTCTCTCTCTTCACACTGATAATCTCTCTCTCTTCACACTGATCATCTCCCTCTCTTCACACTGATCATCTCTCTCTCTTCACACTGATCATCTCCCTCTCTTCACACTGATCATCTCTCTCTCTTCACACTGATCATCTCTCTCTCTTCACACTGATCATCTCCCTCTCTTCACACTGATCATCCTTCTCTATTCACACTGATCATCTCCCTCTCCCCACACTGATCATCTCTTGCTCTTCACACTGATCCTCTCCCTCTCTTCACACTGATCATCTCCCTCTCTTCACACTGATCATCTTTCTCTCTCTTCACAATGATCATCTCACTCTCTCCACAATGATCATCTCTCTCTCTTCACACTGATCATCTCTCTCTCTTCACACTGATCATCTCACTCTCTTCACACTGATCATCTCCCTCTCTCCACAATGATCATCTCTCTCTTCACACTGATCATCTCTCTCTCTTCACACTGATCATCTCTCTCTCTTCACACTGATCATCTCCCTCTCTTCACACTGATCATCTCTCTCTCTTCACACTGATCATCTCTCTCTCTTCACACTAATCATCTCTCTTCACACTGATCATCTCTCTCTCTTCACACTTATCATCTCTCTCTCTTCACACTGATCATCTCTCTCTCTTCACACTGATCATCTCTCTCTCTTCACATTGATCATCTCCCTCTCTTCACGCTGATCATCTCCCTCTCTTCACACATCACATCTCTCTCTCTCTTCACTCTGATCACCTCTCCCTCATTTCACCGTGATCCTCTCCCTCTCTTCACACTGATCATCTCCCTCTCTCTTCACACTGATCCTCTCCCTCTCTTCACACTGATCATCTCTCTCTCTTCACACTGATCATCTTTCTCTCTCTTCACAATGATCATCTCACTCTCTCCACACTGATCATCTCTCTCTCTTCACACTAGAACCTTAGTTAGGCCACATAGAACCTTAGTTAGGCCACACTTGGAGTATAGTGTTCAATTCTGGTCGCCACACTACCAGAAGGATGTGGAGGCTTTAGAGAGGGTGCAGAAGAGATTTACCAGAATGTTGCCTGGTATGGAGGGCTGAAGCTATGAGGAGCGATTGAATAAACTCGGTTTGTTCTCACTGGAACGAAGGAGGTTGAGGGGCGACCTGATAGAGGTATACAAAATTATGAGGGGCATAGACAGAGTTGATAGTTAGAGGCTTTTCCCCAGAGTAGAGGGGTCAATTACTAGGGGGCATAGGTTTAAGGTGAGAGGGGCAAGGTTTAGAGTAGATGTACGAGGCAAATTTTTTACGCAGAGGGTAGTGGGTGCCTGGAACTCACTACCGGAGGAGGTAGTGGAAGCAGGGACGATAGGGACATTTAAGGGGCATCTTGACAAATATATGAATAGGATGGGAATAGAAGGATACGGACCCAGGAAGTGTAGAAGATTGTAGTTTAGTCGGGCAGTATGGTCGGCACGGTCTTGGAGGGCCGAAGGGCCTGTTCCTGTGCTGTACATTTCTTTGTTCTTTGTTGTTCTTTGATCATCTCCCTCTCTCCACAATGATCATCTCTCGCTCTTCACAGTGATCATCTCCCTCTCTTCACACTGATCATCTCTCTCTCTTCACAATGATCATCTCTCTCTCTTTACACTGATAATCTCTCTCTCTTCACACTGATCATCTCTCTCTCTTCACACTGATAATCTCTCTCTCTTCACACTGATCATCTCCCTCTCTTCACACTGATCATCTCTCTCTCTTCACACTGATCATCTCCCTCTCTTCACACTGATCATCTCTCTCTCTTCACACTGATCATCTCTCTCTCTTCACACTGATCATCTCCCTCTCTTCACACTGATCATCCTTCTCTATTCACACTGATCATCTCCCTCTCCCCACACTGATCATCTCTTGCTCTTCACACTGATCCTCTCCCTCTCTTCACACTGATCATCTCCCTCTCTTCACACTGATCATCTTTCTCTCTCTTCACAATGATCATCTCACTCTCTCCACAATGATCATCTCTCTCTCTTCACACTGATCATCTCTCTCTCTTCACACTGATCATCTCACTCTCTTCACACTGATCATCTCCCTCTCTCCACAATGATCATCTCTCTCTTCACACTGATCATCTCTCGCTCTTCACACTGATCATCTCTCTCTCTTCACACTGATCATCTCCCTCTCTTCACACTGATCATCTCTCTCTCTTCACACTGATCATCTCTCTCTCTTCACACTAATCATCTCTCTTCACACTGATCATCTCTCTCTCTTCACACTTATCATCTCTCTCTCTTCACACTGATCATCTCTCTCTCTTCACACTGATCATCTCTCTCTCTTCACATTGATCATCTCCCTCTCTTCACGCTGATCATCTCCCTCTCTTCACACTGATCATCTCTCCCTCTCTTCACGCTGATCATCTCCCTCTCTTCACGCTGATCATCCCTCCCTCTCTTCACACTGATCATCTCTCTCTCTTCACACTGATCATCCCTCCCTCTCTTCACACTGATCATCTCTCTCTCTTCACACTGATCATCTCTCTCTCTTCACACTGATCATCCCTCCCTCTCTTCACACTGATCATCTCTCTCTCTTCACACTGATCATCTCTCTCTCTTCACACTGATCATCACTCTCTCTTCACACTGATCATCTCTCTCTCTCTTCACACTGATCATCTCCCTCTCTTCACACTTATCATCTCTCTCTCTTCACACTGATCATCTCTCTCTCTCCACACTGATCATCTCTGCCTCTCTTCACACTGACCATCTCTCCCTCTTCACACTGATCATCTCCCTCTCTTCACACTGATCATTTCTCTCTTCAAACTGATCATCTCTCTCTATCCACACTGATCATCTCTCTCTCTCTTCACACTGATCATCACTCTCTCTTCACACTGATCATCTCCCTGTCTTCACACTGATCATCACTCTCTCTTCACACTGATCGTCTCTCTCTCTTCCCACTGATCATCTCTCTCTCTTCACACTGATCATCTCTCTCTCTTCACACTGATCATCACTCTCTCTTCACACTGATCATCTCTCTCTCTTCACTCTGATCATCTCTCTCTATCCACACTGGTCATCTCCCTGTCTTCACACTGATCGTCTCTCTCTCTTCCCACTGATCATCTCTCTCTCTTCACACTGATCGTCTCTCTCTCTTCACTCTGATCATCTCTCTCTTCAAACTGATCATCTCTCTCTCTTCACACTGATCATCTCTCTCTCTTCACTCTGATCATCTCTCTCTCTTCACACTGATCATCTCTCTCTCTTCACACTGATCATCTCTCTCTCTTCACTCTGATCATCTCTCTCTCTTCACACCGATCATCTCTCCCTTCACACTGATCATCTCGCTCTCTCTCTTCACACTGATCATCTCTCTCTCTTCACACTGATCATCCCCCTCTGTTCACACTGATCATCTCTCTCTCTCTCTTCATCCTGATCATCGCTCTCCCTCTCTTCACACTGATCATCTCCCGCTCTTCACACTGATCATCTCTCTCTCTCTTCACACGGATCATCTCTCTCTCTTCACACTGATCATCTCTCTCTCTCTTCACACTGGTCATCTCCCTCTCTCCACACTGATCATCTCCCTCTCTCCACACTGATCATCTCTCGCTCTTCACTCTGATCATCTCTCTCTCTTCACACTGATCATCTCTCTTCACACTGATCATCTCTCTCTCTTCACACTGATCATCTCTTCCTCTCTTCACACTGATCCTCTCTCTCTCTTCACACTGATCATCTCTCTTTCTTCACACTGATCACCTCCCTCACTTCACACATCACATCTCTCTCTCTCTTCACTCTGATCACCTCTCCCTCATTTCACCGTGATCCTCTCCCTCTCTTCACACTGATCATCTCCCTCTCTCTTCACACTGATCCTCTCCCTCTCTTCACACTGATCACCTCCCTCTCTTCACACATCACATCTCTCTCTCTCTTCACTCTGATCACCTCTCCCTCATTTCACCGTGATCCTCTCCCTCTCTTCACACTGATCATCTCCCTCTCTCTTCACACTGATCCTCTCCCTCTCTTCACACTGATCATCTCTCTCTCTTCACACTGATCATCTTTCTCTCTCTTCACAATGATCATCTCACTCTCTCCACACTGATCATCTCTCTCTCTTCACACTAGAACCTTAGTTAGGCCACATAGAACCTTAGTTAGGCCACACTTGGAGTATAGTGTTCAATTCTGGTCGCCACACTACCAGAAGGATGTGGAGGCTTTAGAGAGGGTGCAGAAGAGATTTACCAGAATGTTGCCTGGTATGGACGGCTGAAGCTATTAGGAGCGATTGAATAAACTCGGTTTGTTCTCACTGGAACGAAGGAGGTTGAGGGGCGACCTGATAGAAGTATACAAAATTATGAGGGGCATAGACAGAGTTGATAGTTAGAGGCTTTTCCCCAGAGTAGAGGGGTCAATTACTAGGGGGCATAGGTTTAAGGTGAGAGGGGCAAGGTTTAGAGTAGATGTACGAGGCAAATTTTTTACGCAGAGGGTAGTGGGTGCCTGGAACTCACTACCGGAGGAGGTAGTGGAAGCAGGGACGATAGGGACATTTAAGGGGCATCTTGACAAATATATGAATAGGATGGGAATAGAAGGATACGGACCCAGGAAGTGTAGAAGATTGTAGTTTAGTCGGGCAGTATGGTCGGCACGGTCTTGGAGGGCCGAAGGGCCTGTTCCTGTGCTGTACATTTCTTTGTTCTTTGTTGTTCTTTGATCATCTCCCTCTCTCCACAATGATCATCTCTCGCTCTTCACAGTGATCATCTCCCTCTCTTCACACTGATCATCTCTCTCTCTTCACAATGATCATCTCTCTCTCTTTACACTGATAATCTCTCTCTCTTCACACTGATCATCTCTCTCTCTTCACACTGATAATCTCTCTCTCTTCACACTGATCATCTCCCTCTCTTCACACTGATCATCTCTCTCTCTTCACACTGATCATCTCCCTCTCTTCACACTGATCATCTCTCTCTCTTCACACTGATCATCTCTCTCTCTTCACACTGATCATCTCCCTCTCTTCACACTGATCATCCTTCTCTATTCACACTGATCATCTCCCTCTCCCCACACTGATCATCTCTTGCTCTTCACACTGATCCTCTCCCTCTCTTCACACTGATCATCTCCCTCTCTTCACACTGATCATCTTTCTCTCTCTTCACAATGATCATCTCACTCTCTCCACAATGATCATCTCTCTCTCTTCACACTGATCATCTCTCTCTCTTCACACTGATCATCTCACTCTCTTCACACTGATCATCTCCCTCTCTCCACAATGATCATCTCTCTCTTCACACTGATCATCTCTCTCGCTTCACACTGATCATCTCTCTCTCTTCACACTGATCATCTCCCTCTCTTCACACTGATCATCTCTCTCTCTTCACACTGATCATCTCTCTCTCTTCACACTAATCATCTCTCTTCACACTGATCATCTCTCTCTCTTCACACTTATCATCTCTCTCTCTTCACACTGATCATCTCTCTCTCTTCACACTGATCATCTCTCTCTCTTCACATTGATCATCTCCCTCTCTTCACGCTGATCATCTCCCTCTCTTCACACTGATCATCTCTCCCTCTCTTCACGCTGATCATCTCCCTCTCTTCACGCTGATCATCCCTCCCTCTCTTCACACTGATCATCTCTCTCTCTTCACACTGATCATCCCTCCCTCTCTTCACACTGATCATCTCTCTCTCTTCACACTGATCATCTCTCTCTCTTCACACTGATCATCCCTCCCTCTCTTCACACTGATCATCTCTCTCTCTTCACACTGATCATCTCTCTCTCTTCACACTGATCATCACTCTCTCTTCACACTGATCATCTCTCTCTCTCTTCACACTGATCATCTCCCTCTCTTCACACTTATCATCTCTCTCTCTTCACACTGATCATCTCTCTCTCTTCACACTGATCATCCCTCACTCTCTTCACACTGATCATCTCCCTCTCTTCACACTGATCATCTCTCTCTCTCTTCACACTGATCATCTCCCTCTCTTCACACTTATCATCTTTCTCTCTTCACACTGATCATCTCTCTCTCTTCACACTGATCATCTCTCTCTCTCTTCACACTGATCATCTCCCTCTCTTCACACTTATCATCTCTCTCTCTTCACACTGATCATCTCCCTCTCTTCACACTTATCATCTCTCTCTCTTCACACTGATCATCTCTCTCTCTTCACACTGATCATCTCCCTCTCTTCACACTTATCATCTTTCTCTCTTCACACTGATCATCTCTCTCTCTTCACACTGATCATCTCTCTCTCTCTTCACACTGATCATCTCCCTCTCTTCACACTTATCATCTCTCTCTCTTCACACTGATCATCTCCCTCTCTTCACACTTATCATCTCTCTCTCTTCACACTGATCATCTCTCTCTCTTCACACTTATCATCTCCCTCTCTTCACACTTATCATCTCTCTCTCTTCACACTGACCATCTCTCTCTCTTCACACTGATCATCTCTCTCTCTTCACACTGATCATCTCCCTCTCTTCACGCTGATCATCTCCCTCTCTTCACACTGATCATCTCCCTCTCTTCACACTGATCATCTCTCTCTCTTCACACTGATCATCTCTCTCTCTTCACGCTGATCATCTCCCTCTCTTCACAATGATCATCTCTCTCTCTTCACACTGATCATCCCTCCCTCTCTTCACACTGATCATCTCTCTCTCTTCACACTGATCATCCCTCCCTCTCTTCACACTGATCATCTCTCTCTCTTCACACTGATCATCTCTCTCTCTTCACACTGATCATCACTCTCTCTTCACACTGATCATCTCTCTCTCTTCACAATGATCATCTCTCTCTCTTCACACTGATCATCTCTCTCTCTTCACGCTGATCATCTCCCTCTCTTCACTCTGATCATCTCTCTCTCTTCACACTGATCATCTCTCTCTCTTCACACTGATCATCTCTCTCTCTTCACACTGATCATCTCTCTCTCTTCACACTGATCATCTCCCTCTCTTCACACTGATCATCTCCCTCTCTTCACACTGATCATCTCTCTCTCTTCACACTGATCATCTCTCTCTCTTCACACTGATCATCTCCCTCTCTTCACACTGATCATCTCCCTCTCTTCACACTGATCATCTCTCTCTCTTCACACTGATCATCTCTCTCTCTTCACACTGATCATCTCTCTCTCTTCACACTGATCGTCTCCCTCTCTTCACACTGATCATCTCCCTCTCTTCACACTGATCATCTCTCTCTCTTCACACTGATCATCTCTCTCTCTTCACACTGATCATCTCTCTCTCTTCACACTGATCATCTCCCTCTCTTCACAGTGATCATCTCCCTCTCTTCACACTGATCATCTCTCTCTCTTCACACTGATCATCTCTCTCTCTTCACACTGATCATCTCTCTCTCTTCACACTGATCGTCTCCCTCTCTTCACACTGATCATCTCCCTCTCTTCACACTGATCATCTCTCTCTCTTCACACTGATCATCTCCCTCTCTTCACACTGGTCATCTCTCTTCCTTCACACTGGTCATCTCCCTCTCTCCACACTGATCATCTCTCGCTCTTCACTCTGATCATCTCTCTCTCTTCACACTGATCATCTCTCTTCACACTGATCATCTCTCTCTCTTCACACTGATCATCTCTCCCTCTCTTCACACTGATCCTCTCTCTCTCTTCACACTGATCATCTCTCTTTCTTCACACTGATCACCTCCCTCTCTTCACACATCACATCTCTCTCTCTCTTCACTCTGATCACCTCTCCCTCTTTTCACCGTGATCCTCTCCCTCTCTTCACACTGATCATCTCCCTCTCTCTTCACAATGATCATCTCACTCTCTCCACACTGATCATCTCTCTCTCTTCACACTAGAACCTTAGTTAGGCCACATAGAACCTTAGTTAGGCCACACTTGGAGTATAGTGTTCAATTCTGGTCACCACACTATCAGAAGGATGTGGCGGCTTTAGAGAGGGTGCAGAAGAGATTTACCAGAATGTTGCCTGGTATGGAGGGCTGAAGCTATGAGGAGCGATTGAATAAACTCGGTTTGTTCTCACTGGAACGAAGGAGGTTGAGGGGCGACCTGATAGCGGTATACAAAATTATGAGGGGCATAGACAGAGTTGATAGTCAGAGGCTTTTCCCCAGGGTAGAGGGGTCAATTACTAGGGGGCATAGGTTTAAGGTGAGAGGGGCAAGGTTTAGAGTAGATGTACGAGGCAAGTTTTTTACACAGAGGGTAGTGGGTGCCTGGAACTCACTACCGGAGGAGGTAGTGGAAGCAGGGACGATAGGGACATTTAAGGGGCATCTTGACAAATATATGAATAGGATGGGAATAGAAGGATACGGACCCAGGAAGTGTAGAAGATTGTAGTTCAGTCGGGCAATATGGTCGGCACGGGCTTGGAGGGCTGAAGGGCCTGTTCCTGTGCTGTACATTTCTTTGTTCTTTGTTGTTCTTTGATCATCTCCCTCTCTCCACAATGATCATCTCTCGCTCTTCACAGTGATCATCTCCCTCTCTTCACACTGATCATCTCTCTCTCTTCACACTGATCATCTCCCTCTCTTCACACTGATCATCTCCCTCTCTTCACACTGATCATCTCTCTCTCTTCACAATGAACATCTCTCTCTCTTCACACTGATCATCTCCCTCTCTTCACACTGATCATCTCTCTCTCTTCACAATGAACATCTCTCTCACTTCACACTGATCATCTCCCGCTCCCCACACTGATCATCTCTTGCTCTTCACACTGATCATCTCCCTCTCCCCAAACTGACCATCTCTCCCTCTCTTCACACTGATCATCACTCTCTCTTCACACTGATCATCTCCCTGTCTTCACACTGATCATCACTCTCTCTTCACACTGATCATCTCCCTGTCTTCACACTGATCATCTCCCTCTCTTCACACTGATCATCTCTCTCTCTTCACACTGATCATCACTCTCTCTTCACACTGATCATCTCTCTCTCTTCACACTGATCATCTCTCTCTCTTCACACTGATCATCACTCTCTCTTCACACTGATCATCAATCTCTCTTCACACTGATCATCTCTCTCTCTTCACTCTGATCATCTCTCTCTCTTCACACTGATCATCTCCCTCTCCCCACACTGACCATCTCTCCCTCTCTTCACACTGATCATCAGTCTCTCTTCACACTAATCATCTCCCTGTCTTCACACTGATCATCACTCTCTCTTCACACTGATCATCTCCCTCTTCACACTGATCATCTCCCTCTCTTCACACTGATCATCTCTCTCTCTTCACACTGATCATCACTCTCTCCCCACACTGACCATCTCTCCCTCTCTTCACACTGATCATCACTCTCTCTTCACACTGATCATCTCCCTGTCTACACACTGATCATCACTCTCTCTTCACACTGATCATCTCCCTGTCTTCACACTGATCATCTCCCTCTCTTCACACTGATCATCTCTCTCTCTTCACACTGATCATCTCTCTCTCTTCACACTGATCATCACTCTCTCCTCACACTGATCATCTCTCTCTCTCTTCACACTGATCATCTCTCTCTCTTCACACTGATCATCTCTCTCTCTTCACACTGATCATCACTCTCTCTTCACACTGATCATCTCTCTCTCTTCACACTGATCATCTCTCTCTCTTCACACTGATCATCACTCTCTCTTCACACTGATCATCTCTCTCTCTCTTCACACTGATCATCTCTCTCTCTTCACACTGATCATCTCTCTCTCTTCACACTGATCATCTCCCTCTCTCCACACTGATCATCTCTCTCTCTTCACACTGATCATCTCTCTCTCTCCACACTGATCATCTCTGCCTCTCTTCACACTGACCATCTCTCCCTCTTCACACTGATCATCTCCCTCTCTTCACACTGATCATTTCTCTCTTCAAACTGATCATCTCTCTCTATCCACACTGATCATCTCTCTCTCTCTTCACACTGATCATCACTCTCTCTTCACACTGATCATCTCCCTGTCTTCACACTGATCATCACTCTCTCTTCACACTGATCGTCTCTCTCTCTTCCCACTGATCATCTCTCTCTCTTCACACTGATCATCTCTCTCTCTTCACACTGATCATCACTCTCTCTTCACACTGATCATCTCTCTCTCTTCACTCGGATCATCTCTCTCTATCCACACTGGTCATCTCCCTGTCTTCACACTGATCGTCTCTCTCTCTTCCCACTGATCATCTCTCTCTCTTCACACTGATCGTCTCTCTCTCTTCACTCTGATCATCTCTCTCTTCAAACTGATCATCTCTCTCTCTTCACACTGATCATCTCTCTCTCTTCACTCTGATCATCTCTCTCTCTTCACACTGATCATCTCTCTCTCTTCACACTGATCATCTCTCTCTCTTCACTCTGATCATCTCTCTCTCTTCACACCGATCATCTCTCTCTTCACACTGATCATCTCGCTCTCTCTCTTCACACTGATCATCTCTCTCTCTTCACACTGATCATCCCCCTCTGTTCACACTGATCATCTCTCTCTCTCTCTTCATCCTGATCATCGCTCTCCCTCTCTTCACACTGATCATCTCCCGCTCTTCACACTGATCATCTCTCTCTCTCTTCACACGGATCATCTCTCTCTCTTCACACTGATCATCTCTCTCTCTCTTCACACTGGTCATCTCCCTCTCTACACACTGATCATCTCCCTCTCTCCACACTGATCATCTCTCGCTCTTCACTCTGATCATCTCTCTCTCTTCACACTGATCATCTCTCTTCACACTGATCATCTCTCTCTCTTCACACTGATCATCTCTTCCTCTCTTCACACTGATCCTCTCTCTCTCTTCACACTGATCATCTCTCTTTCTTCACACTGATCACCTCCCTCTCTTCACACATCACATCTCTCTCTCTCTTCACTCTGATCACCTCTCCCTCATTTCACCGTGATCCTCTCCCTCTCTTCACACTGATCATCTCCCTCTCTCTTCACACTGATCCTCTCCCTCTCTTCACACTGATCATCTCTCTCTCTTCACACTGATCATCTTTCTCTCTCTTCACAATGATCATCTCACTCTCTCCACACTGATCATCTCTCTCTCTTCACACTAGAACCTTAGTTAGGCCACATAGAACCTTAGTTAGGCCACACTTGGAGTATAGTGTTCAATTCTGGTCGCCACACTACCAGAAGGATGTGGAGGCTTTAGAGAGGGTGCAGAAGAGATTTACCAGAATGTTGCCTGGTATGGAGGGCTGAAGCTATGAGGAGCGATTGAATAAACTCGGTTTGTTCTCACTGGAACGAAGGAGGTTGAGGGGCGACCTGATAGAGGTATACAAAATTATGAGGGGCATAGACAGAGTTGATAGTTAGAGGCTTTTCCCCAGAGTAGAGGGGTCAATTACTAGGGGGCATAGGTTTAAGGTGAGAGGGGCAAGGTTTAGAGTAGATGTACGAGGCAAATTTTTTACGCAGAGGGTAGTGGGTGCCTGGAACTCACTACCGGAGGAGGTAGTGGAAGCAGGGACGATAGGGACAATTAAGGGGCATCTTGACAAATATATGAATAGGATGGGAATAGAAGGATACGGACCCAGGAAGTGTAGAAGATTGTAGTTTAGTCGGGCAGTATGGTCGGCACGGTCTTGGAGGGCCGAAGGGCTTGTTCCTGTGCTGTACATTTCTTTGTTCTTTGTTGTTCTTTGATCATCTCCCTCTCTCCACAATGATCATCTCTCGCTCTTCACAGTGATCATCTCCCTCTCTTCACACTGATCATCTCTCTCTCTCCACAATGATCATCTCTCTCTCTTTACACTGATAATCTCTCTCTCTTCACACTGGTCATCTCTCTCTCTTAACACTGATAATCTCTCTCTCTTCACACTGATCATCTCCCTCTCTTCACAGTGATCATCTCTCTCTCTTCACTCTGATCATCTCTCTCTCTTCACACTGATCATCTCCCTCTCCCCACACTGACCATCTCTCCCTCTCTTCACACTGATCATCAGTCTCTCTTCACACTAATCATCTCCCTGTCTTCACACTGATCATCACTCTCTCTTCACACTGATCATCTCCCTCTTCACACTGATCATCTCCCTCTCTTCACACTGATCATCTCTCTCTCTTCACACTGATCATCACTCTCTCCCCACACTGACCATCTCTCCCTCTCTTCACACTGATCATCACTCTCTCTTCACACTGATCATCTCCCTGTCTACACACTGATCATCACTCTCTCTTCACACTGATCATCTCCCTGTCTTCACACTGATCATCTCCCTCTCTTCACACTGATCATCTCTCTCTCTTCACACTGATCATCTCTCTCTCTTCACACTGATCATCACTCTCTCCTCACACTGATCATCTCTCTCTCTCTTCACACTGATCATCTCTCTCTCTTCACACTGATCATCTCTCTCTCTTCACACTGATCATCACTCTCTCTTCACACTGATCATCTCTCTCTCTTCACACTGATCATCTCTCTTTCTTCACACTGATCATCACTCTCTCTTCACACTGATCATCTCTCTCTCTCTTCACACTGATCATCTCTCTCTCTTCACACTGATCATCTCTCTCTCTTCACACTGATCATCTCCCTCTCTCCACACTGATCATCTCTCTCTCTTCACACTGATCATCTCTCTCTCTCCACACTGATCATCTCTGCCTCTCTTCACACTGACCATCTCTCCCTCTTCACACTGATCATCTCCCTCTCTTCACACTGATCATTTCTCTCTTCAAACTGATCATCTCTCTCTATCCACACTGATCATCTCTCTCTCTCTTCACACTGATCATCACTCTCTCTTCACACTGATCATCTCCCTGTCTTCACACTGATCATCACTCTCTCTTCACACTGATCGTCTCTCTCTCTTCCCACTGATCATCTCTCTCTCTTCACACTGATCATCTCTCTCTCTTCACACTGATCATCACTCTCTCTTCACACTGATCATCTCTCTCTCTTCACTCGGATCATCTCTCTCTATCCACACTGGTCATCTCCCTGTCTTCACACTGATCGTCTCTCTCTCTTCCCACTGATCATCTCTCTCTCTTCACACTGATCGTCTCTCTCTCTTCACTCTGATCATCTCTCTCTTCAAACTGATCATCTCTCTCTCTTCACACTGATCATCTCTCTCTCTTCACTCTGATCATCTCTCTCTCTTCACACTGATCATCTCTCTCTCTTCACACTGATCATCTCTCTCTCTTCACTCTGATCATCTCTCTCTCTTCACACCGATCATCTCTCCCTTCACACTGATCATCTCGCTCTCTCTCTTCACACTGATCATCTCTCTCTCTTCACACTGATCATCCCCCTCTGTTCACACTGATCATCTCTCTCTCTCTCTTCATCCTGATCATCGCTCTCCCTCTCTTCACACTGATCATCTCCCGCTCTTCACACTGATCATCTCTCTCTCTCTTCACACGGATCATCTCTCTCTCTTCACACTGATCATCTCTCTCTCTCTTCACACTGGTCATCTCCCTCTCTACACACTGATCATCTCCCTCTCTCCACACTGATCATCTCTCGCTCTTCACTCTGATCATCTCTCTCTCTTCACACTGATCATCTCTCTTCACACTGATCATCTCTCTCTCTTCACACTGATCATCTCTTCCTCTCTTCACACTGATCCTCTCTCTCTCTTCACACTGATCATCTCTCTTTCTTCACACTGATCACCTCCCTCTCTTCACACATCACATCTCTCTCTCTCTTCACTCTGATCACCTCTCCCTCATTTCACCGTGATCCTCTCCCTCTCTTCACACTGATCATCTCCCTCTCTCTTCACACTGATCCTCTCCCTCTCTTCACACTGATCATCTCTCTCTCTTCACACTGATCATCTTTCTCTCTCTTCACAATGATCATCTCACTCTCTCCACACTGATCATCTCTCTCTCTTCACACTAGAACCTTAGTTAGGCCACATAGAACCTTAGTTAGGCCACACTTGGAGTATAGTGTTCAATTCTGGTCGCCACACTACCAGAAGGATGTGGAGGCTTTAGAGAGGGTGCAGAAGAGATTTACCAGAATGTTGCCTGGTATGGAGGGCTGAAGCTATGAGGAGCGATTGAATAAACTCGGTTTGTTCTCACTGGAACGAAGGAGGTTGAGGGGCGACCTGATAGAGGTATACAAAATTATGAGGGGCATAGACAGAGTTGATAGTTAGAGGCTTTTCCCCAGAGTAGAGGGGTCAATTACTAGGGGGCATAGGTTTAAGGTGAGAGGGGCAAGGTTTAGAGTAGATGTACGAGGCAAATTTTTTACGCAGAGGGTAGTGGGTGCCTGGAACTCACTACCGGAGGAGGTAGTGGAAGCAGGGACGATAGGGACAATTAAGGGGCATCTTGACAAATATATGAATAGGATGGGAATAGAAGGATACGGACCCAGGAAGTGTAGAAGATTGTAGTTTAGTCGGGCAGTATGGTCGGCACGGTCTTGGAGGGCCGAAGGGCTTGTTCCTGTGCTGTACATTTCTTTGTTCTTTGTTGTTCTTTGACCATCTCCCTCTCTCCACAATGATCATCTCTCGCTCTTCACAGTGATCATCTCCCTCTCTTCACACTGATCATCTCTCTCTCTTCACAATGATCATCTCTCTCTCTTTACACTGATAATCTCTCTCTCTTCACACTGATCATCTCTCTCTCTTAACACTGATAATCTCTCTCTCTTCACACTGATCATCTCCCTCTCTTCACACTGATCATCTCTCTCTCTTCACACTGATCATCTCCCTCTCTTCACACTGATCATCTCTCTCTCTTCACACTGATCATCTCTCTCTCTTCACACTGATCATCTCCCTCTCTTCACACTGATCATCCTTCTCTATTCACACTGATCATCTCCCTCTCCCCACACTGATCATCTCTTGCTCTTCACACTGATCCTCTCCCTCTCTTCACACTGATCATCTCCCTCTCTTCACACTGATCATCTTTCTCTCTCTTCACAATGATCATCTCACTCTCTCCACAATGATCATCTCTCTCTCTTCACACTGATCATCTCTCTCTCTTCACACTGATCATCTCTCTCTCTTCACACTGATCATCTCCCTCTCTCCACAATGATCATCTCTCTCTTCACACTGAGCATCTCTCCCTCTTCACACTGATCATCTCTCTCTCTCTTCACACTGATCATCTCCCTCTCTTCACACTGATCATCTCTCTCTCTTCACACTGATCATCTCTCTCTCTTCACACTAATCATCTCTCTTCACACTGATCATCTCTCTCTCTTCACACTTATCATCTCTCTCTCTTCACACTGATCATCTCTCTCTCTTCACACTGATCATCTCTCTCTCTTCACATTGATCATCTCCCTCTCTTCACGCTGATCATCTCCCTCTCTTCACACTGATCATCTCTCCCTCTCTTCACGCTGATCATCTCCCTCTCTTCACGCTGATCATCCCTCCCTCTCTTCACACTGATCATCTCTCTCTCTTCACACTGATCATCCCTCCCTCTCTTCACACTGATCATCTCTCTCTCTTCACACTGATCATCTCTCTCTCTTCACACTGATCATCCCTCCCTCTCTTCACACTGATCATCTCTCTCTCTTCACACTGATCATCTCTCTCTCTTCACACTGATCATCACTCTCTCTTCACACTGATCATCTCTCTCTCTCTTCACACTGATCATCTCCCTCTCTTCACACTTATCATCTCTCTCTCTTCACACTGATCATCTCTCTCTCTTCACACTGATCATCCCTCCCTCTCTTCACACTGATCATCTCCCTCTCTTCACACTGATCATCTCTCTCTCTCTTCACACTGATCATCTCCCTCTCTTCACACTTATCATCTTTCTCTCTTCACACTGATCATCTCTCTCTCTTCACACTGATCATCTCTCTCTCTCTTCACACTGATCATCTCCCTCTCTTCACACTTATCATCTCTCTCTCTTCACACTGATCATCTCCCTCTCTTCACACTTATCATCTTTCTCTCTTCACACTGATCATCTCTCTCTCTTCACACTGATCATCTCTCTCTCTCTTCACACTGATCATCTCCCTCTCTTCACACTTATCATCTCTCTCTCTTCACACTGATCATCTCCCTCTCTTCACACTTATCATCTCTCTCTCTTCACACTGATCATCTCTCTCTCTTCACACTTATCATCTCCCTCTCTTCACACTTATCATCTCTCTCTCTTCACACTGACCATCTCCCTCTCTTCACACTGATCATCTCTCTCTCTTCACACTGATCATCTCCCTCTCTTCACACTGATCATCTCCCTCTCTTCACACTGATCATCTCTCTCTCTTCACACTGATCATCTCTCTCTCTTCACGCTGATCATCTCCCTCTCTTCACAATGATCATCTCCCTCTCTTCACAATGATCATCTCCCTCTCTTCACACTGATCATCTCCCTGTCTTCACACTGATCATCTCTCTCTCTTCACACTGATCATCTCTCTCTCTTCACACTGATCATCTCTCCCTCTCTTCACGCTGATCATCCCTCCCTCTCTTCACACTGATCATCTCTCTCTCTTCACACTGATCATCCCTCCCTCTCTTCACACTGATCATCTCTCTCTCTTCACACTGATCATCCCTCCCTCTCTTCACACTGATCATCTCCCTCTCTTCACACTGATCATCTCTCTCTCTTCACACTGATCATCACTCTCTCTTCACACTGATCATCTCTCTCTCTTCACAATGATCATCTCTCTCTCTTCACACTGATCATCTCTCTCTCTTCACGCTGATCATCTCCCTCTCTTCACTCTGATCATCTCTCTCTCTTCACACTGATCATCTCTCTCTCTTCACACTGATCATCTCTCTCTCTTCACACTGATCATCTCTCTCTCTTCACACTGATCATCTCCCTCTCTTCACACTGATCATCTCCCTCTCTTCACACTGATCATCTCTCTCTCTTCACACTGATCGTCTCCCTCTCTTCACACTGATCATCTCCCTCTCTTCACACTGATCATCTCTCTCTCTTCACACTGATCAGCTCTCTCTCTTCACACTGATCATCTCTCTCTCTTCACACTGATCATCTCCCTCTCTTCACACTGATCATCTCCCTCTCTTCACACTGATCATCTCTCTCTCTTCACACTGATCATCTCTCTCTCTTCACACTGATCATCTCTCTCTCTTCACACTGATCGTCTCCCTCTCTTCACACTGATCATCTCCCTCTCTTCACACTGATCATCTCTCTCTCTTCACACTGATCATCTCTCTCTCTTCACACTGATCATCTCTCTCTCTTCACACTGATCATCTCTCTCTCTTCACGCTGATCATCTCCCTCTCTTCACACTGATCATCTCTCTCTCTCTTCACACTGATCATCTCTCTCTCTTCACACTGATCATCTCTCTCTCTTCACACTGATCATCTCCCTCTCTTCACACTGATCATCTCCCTCTCTTCACACTGATCATCTCCCTCTCTTCCCACTGATCGTCTCCCTCTCTTCACACTGATCATCTCTTTCTCTTCACACTGATCATCTCTCTCTCTTCACACTGATCGTCTCCCTCTCTTCACACTGATCATCTCTCTCTCTTCACACTGATCATCTCCCTCTCTTCACACTGATCATCTCTCTCTCTTCACACTGATCATCTCTCTCTCTTCACACTGATCATCTCTCTCTCTTCACACTGATCATCTCTCTCTCTTCACGCTGATCATCTCCCTCTCTTCACACTGATCATCTCCCTCTCTTCACACTGATCATCTCTCTCTCTTCACACTGATCATCTCTCTCTCTTCACACTGATCATCTCTCTCTCTTCACACTGATCATCTCTCTCTCTTCACACTGATCATCTCTCTCTCTTCACACTGATCATCTCTCTCTCTTCACACTGATCATCTCTCTCTCTTCACACTGATCATCTCTCTCTCTTCACACTGATCATCTCCCTCTCTCCACACTGATCATCTCCCTCTCTTCACACTGATCATCTCTCTCTCTTCACACTGATCATCTCTCTCTCTTCACACTGATCATCTCTCTCTCTTCACACTGATCATCTCTCTCTCTTCACACTGATCATCTCCCTCTCTTCACACTGATCATCTCTCTCTCTTCACACTGATCATCTCTCTCTCTTCACACTGATTATCTCTCTCTCTTCACGCTGATCATCTCCCTCTCTTCACACTGATCATCTCCCTCTCTTCACACTGATCATCTCTCTCTCTTCACACTGATCATCTCTCTCTCTTCACACTGATCATCTCTCTCTCTCTTCACACTGATCATCTCTCTCTCTTCACTCTGATCATCTCCCTCTTCACACAGATCATCTCTCTCTCTTCACACTGATCATCTCTCTCTCTTTTCACACTGATCCTATCCGTCTCTTCACACTGATCATCTCTCTCTTCCTTCACACTGATCATCTCTCTCTCTTCACACTGATCATCTCTCTCTCTTTTCACACTGATCCTATCCGTCTCTTCACACTGATCATCTCTCTCTCTTCACACTGATCATCTCTCTCTCTCTTCACACTGATAATCTCTCTCTCTTCACACTGATCATCTCTCTCTCTTCACACTGGTCATCTCCCTCTCTTCACACTGATCATCTCTCTCTCTTCACACTGATCATCTCTCTCTCTTCACACTGATCATCTCCCTCTCTTCACACTGATAATCTCTCTCTCTTCACACTGATCATCTCTCTCTCTTCACACTGATCATCTCTCTCTCTTCACACTGATCATCTCTCTCTCTTTTCACACTGATCCTATCCATCTCTTCACACTGATCATCTCTCTCTCTTCACTCTGATCATCTCCCTCTTCACACAGATCATCTCCCTCTCTTCACACTGATCATCTCTCTCTTCACACTGATCATCTCTCTCTCTTCACACTGATCATCTCTCTCTCTTTTCACACTGATCCTATCCGTCTCTTCACACTGATCATCTCTCTCTCTTCACACTGATCATCTCTCTCTCTGCACACTGATCATCTCTCTCTCTTCACACTGATCATCTCTCTCTCTTCACTCTGATCATCTCCCTCTTCACACAGATCATCTCTCTCTCTGCACACTGATCATCTCTCTCTCTTCACACTGATCATTTCCCTCTCTTCACACTGATCATCTCTCTCTCTTCACACTGATCATCTCTCTCTCTTCACACAGATCATCTCCCTCTCTTCACACTGACCATCCCTCCCTCTCTGATTGCAATTTCATTTATTTTTATTTTTTCCAATTGAGGGACAATTCAGCATGCCCATTCCACCTGTCCTGCACACCTCTGGGTGCTGGAGGTGTGACCCCCGCAGACATTGCAATCCTATTTCAAATTAAATATCTGATCAGAATATATTTTCAGAATGACTTTATTTCTCCAGGACAATGGTGACTGCACTTCCCCAGTATCTGATTGGCTGGAAAGCTCCCTTGAGGTGACCGATGTGGTGCTATGAAAATGAAAGTCTTTTTCTAGTTGGAAAATGGATAATCTTCAATGTGGTAAAACTGCCGGAGAAGTGCAGAGAATTGGTTGGTGATGGGGGGTGGGGACATTTGTTTGCTACATTGCCCCAGACAGGCGTTTGTAACCATCTGATTTTCTGCTGGAAGTCTCATTCTGTGATGCTTTGCTGCAATATTCAATGCACCATTGCTGGTGGTACAAAGGTGCAGGAAGAGATGAGACAAAATGTCTTTGCACAGAGGGTTGTCGGAACCTGGAATCCGCAGGGGTTGGTTGGCTGGTTAAAGGAGGAACCATTGCCCCTTTCTTCAAGGCAGGAGCTTGCACAGTGGTTTGAACAACAGGAACACACGGGGTTACTGGAGAGTGAGAGTGAACATAGAACATAGATCATAGAACATACAGTGCAGATGGAGGCAATTCGGCCCATTGAGACTGTACCGACCCACTTAAGCCCTCACCTGCACCCTATCCCCGTAACCCAATAACCCCTCCTAACCTTTTTGGTCACTAAGGGCAATTTATCATGGCCAATCCACCTAACCTGCACGTCTTTGGACTGTGGAAGGAAACCGGAGCACCCGGAGGAAACCCACGCAGACACGGGGAGAACATGCAGACTCCGCACAGACAGTGACCCAGCGGGGAATCGAACCTGGGACCCTTGAGCTGTGAAGATCTAAAGTGGGACGAATGATCTTCATCCACAACGAAGTAAGCTGCACCAGGCATTTCCAAACTGTGCCTTCCCTGTGAGAAATTGAGCAACTGTATAATGTATAGATTTTAATACTTTTTCTTCAAATTGCCAAGCTCATTGTTAGGATCCTCAAGGAATCGGGCCCCTTTTAGGTGCTGAGATGGTCATCAAAACTTAAGCAGACCCCATAAAATGCAGTGGCTCATTCTGAGTGCAGAGGTGATTGGAATTGAGCTGCTTTTCAATTCAGCTTTGCTGGCTGTGCGGAATCTCCAGGCCCCTCCCTCCTTCATTCCCTCGTGGTTTTCTTTCTAACGTCATGTCATGAAAGCAGGGATGTATTCATTCCAGTAGAATTTACACAATGACATCAGGCGTTTACAAACCAATTGGTAGTGAGGGGGGGGGGGGGGGGAGCAATGGGTAGTGTGGGTGTGCGTCTGGTGTTGGGAGGACTATCCGTGTCTGTATGAGCGAGTGTGGCTGTCCAATAAAGAGATCAGCAGATCTGACTGAGCATTTATAATTATTTAAAACTCCAGTCTGAGTTTGAATTGAAATGCTTGGGAAGCTCATGTAAAACACTTGTTCAGAGGAGATTTGTAGCCTCTTGATTATTACGTTCATTATCAGCATGTTTCCTTCGATTATGGAAAATATCTGAGGTTGCAATGTGTTCATATCCCCCTTTTTAAAGCATTTTGCAGCATTGTTTTGCTGTAGTGTCTGATCTCTGACAGCAGATGTCAGGAGAGGACAATATTAAATCGACTAGTGACATCTAGCAGCAGGGATTGGGTATTGCAGCAGTGTGATATACACTTTACACTTAAGAAATGAGAAGCAATGGCTGCACTTTGAAATGAACGGTATCTTCAGCAGATCATTTTCGCTTGAGCCGCCTATCGAGAAACCGATCGCAGCCTTCATGGTATTCTACATCACACCATGTATCTCATGTTAATAAGGCAACTAATATCCACAATGTGGGTGAGACAGACATCCTACCATTTCCGTTGAGGGTAATGTTCACCTTGGCGAATATCTGCCCAGAGCAGATTTTAATTTTCACATTTTCCGAGATCTGGGTTGAAAAGTAAATTAAAAATGCAACTCTTATTTGTCATGTACAAAAGCTCTCTGACATTTAGCATTTTTTACCTTTCATGTAACATTACTAAATCCCTTTGAATATAGTACCGTTCATTCTCTTCTTAGGAAATTAATCATTATAGTGTTTTTATGTATATGTTTTGCTGGTTATTTGGTAGCAGCGAAGAGGTGACATTTTGGGAATAATTGTTTGTGATTCCACTGGGAATGAGGGAAAATTCAGGCAGAGAGACTTTGTCACTGCAAATGGGATTTCTCATTTCTGCTGGAACTGGGAGTTCTATCCTTGCCATTTGTCCACGGAGGATTTCACTCATTTGTTCCACATATTGCTGTTGTCCAACATGGCAATAGCTGTGATGAATGCCTCAAAATTTCCCAGGAGAGTAACGGGGCCTGGTAGCAAACCTCCTGTCCCACCACATCAGGCTCAGAATTTACTTCTGAAGGCTGGACTTTGGCCAAGGGCTTCACTGGGATTTGCAGCCATCGTGAGGCTGCTCTGGCCCCTTCAGGTTCCTCCTAGTATATCTCTGCACTCCCACAGCTGGGATGGTAGTTTGCTGTGTTGCCCCAGATATTCCCTTTCTGATTTATTGATTTATTGTCACATGTAACGAAGTACAGTAAAAAGTATTTTTCTGAGGCCAAGGGAATGTACATAGTAGGCAAAAATAATAATCGGCTGAGTACATTGACAAACAGTGATTGTTTACAGTGCAAAATAAGGGACAAACAAAGCAAATACATGAGCAAGAGCAGCATAAGGCGTTGTGAATAGTGCTCTTACAGGGAACAGATCAGTCCGAGGGGGAGTCGTTGAGGAGTCTAGTAGCTGTAGGGAAGAAGCTGTTCCTGTGTCTGGATGTGCGGGTTCAGACTTTTGAACCTTCTGCCTGATGGAAGGTACTGGAAGAAGGAAACGCCTGGGTGGGAGGGGTCTCTGACAATGCTATCTGCCTTTCTGAGGCAGCGAGAGGTGTTGACAGAATCAATGTGCAGTGGCAAGTTTGTGTGATGCGTTTGGGCTGAGTTCACCATACTCTGCAGTTTCTTGCGATCTTGGGCCGAGCAGTTGCCATACCAATGATGGTGGAACTCATGGTGGAACTTGCCTTGCAGACAGAGTGAGCGCTAAGGCAGGAAATGGGACGGAATTGGGGGGTGGATGTGGAGGGATGGGGGGCATTCCCTTCCTCTGTGTGAAACGTCACCCATAGCCCATCTGTTTCCACTCATGGGTTTATTGAGTTAGAGCTTCATGATGTTGTCTCAAACGAAGTTCTGAGTACTCTCCCTCTCCTCAAGATGCCTTCTTAAAGGGATCCCATTGCCAAGAACTCCCAAGGTCAGATATGACACCGCACACTGTAGGTAAAGTTTCCTCCAATGTGCCTCAGCCTTGGCAACTGTCAAAGTTCACACTAACACCTCAAGCCAACAGATTCGACTCAGTCTCCCAGCACAGATGCAGCTTTGCAAAGGACTTGGAGTTTCTCGCTTTCTGAAATCCACTTGTAAACACAATGTTGGTATCCAAAGCGACTAAAATCCAACACCCCATTCATTTGAAAGGTGATCTACTCTCTGCCTGACCTTCCTCAGTATGCTCAGCTAGATGATTATGCAATCCCTAGTACAAGAGTGCAATATCTGTCCTTTGCAACCAAACTCCTCACAATGTCTGCTACTGTAATCCTTGTTTCTCAGGACCCATAAGCAACAGTCCTCAAGTCTTTCCATCTCCCTTCCTCCTATAACCAGCAGCCTTTAACATGGAATATTGGAGGCATTGAGTCTCACATCAACTTTTCCACTTCTCAGGGCAGCACAGTGGCCCAGTGGTTAGCACAGCTGCCTCACGGCGCTGAGGTCCCAGGTTCAATCCTGGCTCAGGGTCACTGTCCGTGTGGAGTTTGCACATTTTCCCCGTGTCTGCGTGGGTCGTCCCCACAATCCAAAAATGTGCAGAGTTGGTGGATTGGCCACACGAAATTGCCCCTTAATTGGAAAAAATAATTGGGTAACCTAGATTTATTTTTAAAAAACTTTTCCACAAAGGGTTTGGTAAGATTCAGTTAGAGACCAATAATATTTTGTTTAAAGTAGGGTTTGAGATTCAAGACATTTGTTAAGCTACAGGATTCCATGCGGTGTTGAACAAACAAAAATAATCTTTACTCTGCAAGGTCAGAAACATAAAACAATTTACAATATCTGTCTTATACTCTAACATTCAGGGCTAATATGAACTACATGTGAATTAACAGGAAAATTGTGGTTGAACGTATATACCACATTGTACAATAAATGCCAAATGCAACCAAGTCAGAATCCATGGATTTCCCAACATCGCACTCAGACATCAGTACCACTGTGGGTCAACCAATCTCACTGACACTCTGTCACCTGCCTTCACCTTCAAAGATCTAACCTGGGAATTCTCTCTGAAAGACGCCCCAACTCGGAAGGCATGAATAATGGTCCACCTGCAGTGTTTCAATCTCATCTCCTGAGATTATGTTCCCCTGGATTCCCGAATCTGCAATCAAACACCGACGCACAAGCGCAATGTTGGATCTTTGGCCATGCGAAGCAGAACACTACCGCTCCAAAGTGGGTACCTTTGCCATTACTGTCCTCCAGCATGCAGTCACCAACCTACCACTGCCTTCTTGGACCTTCTCCTGAGCCTATTTTGATTACCAGGGCGTCGCTTGAGCCCTCTTCAATTGTCAGGGCTTCTCCTGAGCGCACTTCCCTTAAAGCCTGCCAACCACAACCCTGTTCCTACCAAGAGCTGCTTTTTTCATGCACAGGTGCGCTGGGCTGGTCCTCGGCCCAGAGAACTTAAAAAAGGCAGAACTGTGCGTATTCTGCACACTTCCTGTCTGCACACGCATGGAAGCTGAATCGTCTGGTGGGATTTGCGTTCCTGACCCCTTCCTCTCGAACGAGGTAAGTGTAGTTTTCAGAACACCTGTATGTATTTGGACAATTGACCTTGTTTCTTCACCCAGGCTTATTTTCATTGCTTGTTCAGGTGCTAATTTGTGACCAACCAGCGAAGCACATCCCAGAATCTTGAGTCAGTTGTAGAACCTGGATGAGTTTCCCAGATGTTACTGAAGAACGTGCACCTCAATCTTGCTCTAGTTATCTTTCCTTTCATTCCAACCCCTCTGGATCAAAATCATTTCCCTCACATCACTCTCACTCCTCTTGACAATCATTTTGAATCTGTGCTCTTTAGCTCGTGATGCTGTCTTAAGCGGGAACAGTTTCTCACTGTTTACCCTGTCCATGTCGCTCAGGACTTTGAATACCATTATCAAGTCTCCTCTCAGTTTTCTTTTCTCCCAAACTCTCCAATCTATCCTCATAACTACAGTTCTTTATCCCTGGAATCATTCTTGGGAATGTCCTCTGTACCCTTGCCAATGCCTTCAAATCCTTCCTGAAGTATGGCACCCAGAATAAAACCCAGGATACATACGCTGTATTTATTTATGTATTTATTTATTTATAATTTAGAGTACCAATTTTATTTTTGCTGCACTTCCTTCAGAGCTTCTCCCTTTATTTTACACTGTCTCTCCACATTCTTCCTCCCAAAAATGAATCACCTCACACTGATCTGCATTGAACATCATCTGCCACTTGTCTGCCCAATTCACCAGCATGTCTGTGTCCTTTTGAAGTTTAAGACTATCCTCATCGCAGTTGATAACATTTTCTTCGCATCATCTGCAAATTTTGAAATTATGTCCTGAAACCACGGCCGGGATTCTCCCCTACCCGGCGGGGCGGGGGGGTCCCGGCGGGATGGAGTGGCGTGAACCACTCCGGCGGCCAAGCCCTCACCTTGAAGGGCTAGGTCTGCGCCGTAGTGGTTGGCGCACCGTCGACCGGCAGGAAAGGCCTTTGACACCACGCCAGCCGGGGCCGAAAGGACGTAGCTGGGCGGCGGAAGTCCGCGCAGGCATGGGAGCGTCAGCGGCTGCTGACGTCATCCCCGCGCATGCGCGGGGGGGGGGCGTCACTTCCGCATCGGCCATCGCGGAGGCTGTGGCCGAGGCGGAAGGAAAAGAGTGCCCCCACAGCACAGGCCCGCCCGCGGATCGGTGGGCCCTGATTGCGGGCCAGGCCACGGTGGGGGCACCCCCCCGGCGCCTGATCGCCCCACGCACCCCCCCCCCCCCCCCAGGGACTCCGGAGCTCGCCCGCGTCGCCAGTCCCACCGGGAAGGTAGGTGGTTTGATTCACGTCGGCGGGACTGGCATGACAGTAGCGGGACTTTGGCCCATTGCAGGCCGTAGAATCGCCGGGGGGGGGGGCCCGCCGACCGGCGTGGTGCGATTCCCGCCCCCGCCGAATTTTCGGTGCCGGAGAATTCGGCGGGGGCGGGATTCACGCCCCCCCCCCCCCCCCCCCCCCCCGGCGATTCTCCGACCTGGCGGTGGGTCGGAGAATCCTGCCCCACAATCTAGCTCTTTAATATATATCAGGAGATGCAATGATCCCAAAACCGACCCCTGGGGAACTCCGCTGCAAATCTTCCTTCAACCTGAAAGACATCCATTCATCTCTCTGTCCTGTCACTCTCTCTGTCCTATCACTCTCTCTGTCCTATCACTCTCTCTGTCCTGTCACTCTCTCTGTCCTATCACTCTCTCTGTCCTGTCACTCTCTCTGTCCTATCACTCTCTCTGTCCTGTCACTCTCTCTGTCCTATCACTCTCTCTGTCCTATCACTCTCTGTCCTGTCACTCTCTCTGTCCTGTCACTCTCTCTGTCCTGTCACTCTCTCTGTCCTATCACACTCTGTCCTGTCACTCTCTCTGTCCTGTCACTCTCTCTGTCCTATCACTCTCTGTCCTGTCACTCTCTCTGTCCTGTCACTCTCTCTGTCCTATCACTCTCTCTGTCCTGTCACTCTCTCTGTCCTGTCACTCTCTCTGTCCTATCACTCTCTGTCCTGTCACTCTCTCTGTCCTATCACTCTCTCTGTCCTATCACTCTCTCTGTCCTATCACTCTCTCTGTCCGATCACTCTCTCTGTCCTGTCACTCTCTCTGTCCTGTCACTCTCTCTGTCCTGTCACTCTCTCTGTCCTATCACTCTCTCTGTCCTGTCACTCTCTCTGTCCTATCACTCTCTCTGTCCTGTCACTCTCTCTGTCCTGTCACTCTCTCTGTCCTATCACTCTCTGTCCTGTCACTCTCTCTGTCCTGTCACTCTCTCTGTCCTATCACTCTCTCTGTCCCTATCACTCTCTCTGTCCTATCACTCTCTGTCCTATCACTCTCTGTCCTATCACTCTCTCTGTCCTGTCACTCTCTCTGTCCTATCACTCTCTGTCCTGTCACTCTCTCTGTCCTGTCACTCTCTCTGTCCTGTCACTCTCTCTGTCCTATCACTCTCTCTGTCCTGTCACTCTCTCTGTCCTGTCACTCTCTCTGTCCTATCACTCTCTGTCCTGTCACTCTCTCTGTCCTGTCACTCTCTCTGTCCTGTCACTCTCTCTGTCCTATCACTCTCTCTGTCCTATCACTCTCTGTCTATCACTCTCTCTGTCCTGTCACTCTCTCTGTCCTATCACTCTCTCTGTCCTGTCACTCTCTCTGTCCTGTCACTCTCTCTGTCCTGTCACTCTCTCTGTCCTATCACTCTCTCTGTCCTATCACTCTCTCAGTCCTGTCACTCTCTCTGTCCTATCACTCTCTCTGTCCTGTCACTCTCTCTGTCCTGTCACTCTCTCTGTCCTATCACTCTCTCTGTCCTATCACTCTCTCTGTCCTGTCACTCTCTCTGTCCTGTCACTCTCTCTGTCCTGTCACTCTCTCTGTCCTATCACACTCTGTCCTGTCACTCTCTCTGTCCTGTCACTCTCTCTGTCCTGTCACTCTCTCTGTCCTATCACACTCTGTCCTGTCACTCTCTCTGTCCTGTCACTCTCTCTGTCCTATCACTCTCTCTGTCCTATCACTCTCTCTGTCCTATCACTCTCTCTGTCCTGTCACTCTCTCTGTCCTGTCACTCTCTCTGTCCTATCACACTCTGTCCTGTCACTCTCTCTGTCCTGTCACTCTCTCTGTCCTATCACACTCTGTCCTGTCACTCTCTCTGTCCTGTCACTCTCTCTGTCCTGTCACTCTCTCTGTCCTATCACACTCTGTCCTGTCACTCTCTCTGTCCTGTCACTCTCTCTGTCCTATCACACTCTGTCCTGTCACTCTCTCTGTCCTGTCACTCTCTCTGTCCGATCACTCTCTCTGTCCTATCACTCTCTCTGTCCTGTCACTCTCTCTGTCCTGTCACTCTCTCTGTCCTATCACTCTCTCTGTCCTGTCACTCTCTCTGTCCTGTCACTCTCTCTGTCCTATCACTCTCTCTGTCCTGTCACTCTCTCTGTCCTGTCACTCTCTCTGTCCTGTCACTCTCTCTGTCCTATCACTCTCTCTGTCCTGTCACTCTCTGTCCTATCACTCTCTCTGTCCTGTCACTCTCTCTGTCCTGTCACTCTCTCTGTCCTATCACTCTCTCTGTCCTGTCACTCTCTCTGTCCTATCACTCTCTCTGTCCTATCACTCTCTCTGTCCTGTCACTCTCTCTGTCCTATCACTCTCTCTGTCCTGTCACTCTCTCTGTCCTGTCACTCTCTCTGTCCTGTCACTCTCTCTGTCCTATCACTCTCTCTGTCCTATCACTCTCTCTGTCCTATCACTCTCTCTGTCCTATCACTCTCTCTGTCCTGTCACTCTCTCTGTCCTATCACTCTCTGTCCTATCACTCTCTCTGTCCTATCACTCTCTCTGTCCTATCACTCTCTCTGTCCTGTCACTCTCTCTGTCCTGTCACTCTCTCTGTCCTGTCACTCTCTCTGTCCTATCACTCTCTCTGTCCTATCACTCTCTCTGTCCTATCACTCTCTCTGTCCTGTCACTCTCTCTGTCCTATCACTCTCTGTCCTGTCACTCTCTCTGTCCTGTCACTCTCTCTGTCCTGTCACTCTCTGTCCTGTCACTCTCTCTGTCCTATCACTCTCTCTGTCCTATCACTCTCTGTCCTGTCACTCTCTCTGTCCTGTCACTCTCTCTGTCCTATCACTCTCTCTGTCCTATCACTCTCTCTGTCCTGTCACTCTCTCTGTCCTGTCACTCTCTCTGTCCTATCACTCTCTCTGTCCTATCACTCTCTCTGTCCTATCACTCTCTCTGTCCTGTCACTCTCTCTGTCCTATCACTCTCTCTGTCCTGTCACTCTCTCTGTCCTATCACTCTCTCTGTCCTGTCACTCTCTCTGTCCTGTCACTATCTCTGTCCTGTCACTCTCTCTGTCCTATCACTCTCTCTGTCCTGTCACTCTCTCTGTCCTATCACTCTCTGTCCTATCACTCTCTGTCCTATCGCTCTCTCTGTCCTGTCACTCTCTCTGTCCTGTCACTCTCTCTGTCCTGTCACTCTCTCTGTCCTGTCACTCTCTCTGTCCTATCACTCTCTCTGTCCTATCGCTCTCTCTGTCCTGTCACTCTCTCTGTCCTGTCACTCTCTCTGTCCTATCACTCTCTCTGTCCTATCACTCTCTCTGTCCTGTCACTCTCTCTGTCCTGTCACTCTCTGTCCTATCACTCTCTCTGTCCTGTCACTCTCTCTGTCCTGTCACTCTCTCTGTCCTGTCACTCTCTGTCCTATCACTCTCTCTGTCCTGTCACTCTCTCTGTCCTGTCACTCTCTCTGTCCTATCACTCTCTCTGTCCTATCACTCTCTCTGTCCTGTCACTCTCTCTGTCCTATCACTCTCTCTGTCCTATCACTCTCTCTGTCCTGTCACTCTCTCTGTCCTGTCACTCTCTCTGTCCTGTCACTCTCTCTGTCCTATCACTCTCTCTGTCCTGTCACTCTCTCTGTCCTGTCACTCTCTGTCCTATCACTCTCTCTGTCCTATCACTCTCTCTGTCCTGTCACTCTCTCTGTCCTATCACTCTCTCTGTCCTATCACTCTCTGTCCTATCACTCTCTCTGTCCTATCACTCTCTGTCCTATCACTCTCTCTGTCCTATCACTCTCTCTGTCCTATCACTCTCTATGTCCTATCACTCTCTCTGTCCTATCACTCTCTCTGTCCTGTCACTCTCTCTGTCCTGTCACTCTCTCTGTCCTATCACTCTCTCTGTCCTGTCACTCTCTCTGTCCTGTCACTCTCTCTGTCCTATCACTCTCTCTGTCCTATCACTCTCTCTGTCCTGTCACTCTCTCTGTCCTGTCACTCTCTCTGTCCTGTCACTCTCTCTGTCCTGTCACTCTCTCTGTCCTATCACTCTCTCTGTCCTATCACTCTCTCTGTCCTGTCACTCTCTCTGTCCTATCACTCTCTCTGTCCTGTCACTCTCTCTGTCCTGTCACTATCTCTGTCCTGTCACTCTCTCTGTCCTGTCACTCTCTCTGTCCTGTCACTCTCTCTGTCCTGTCACTCTCTCTGTCCTGTCACTCTCTCTGTCCTGTCACTCTCTCTGTCCTATCACTCTCTCTGTCCTATCACTCTCTCTGTCCTATCACTCTCTCTGTCCTATCACTCTCTCTGTCCTGTCACTCTCTCTGTCCTGTCACTCTCTCTGTCCTATCACTCTCTCTGTCCTATCACTCTCTCGGTCCTGTCACTCTCTCTGTCCTGTCACTCTCTCTGTCCTGTCACTCTCTCTGTCCTGTCACTCTCTCTGTCCTATCACTCTCTCTGTCCTGTCACTCTCTCTGTCCTATCACTCTCTGTCCTGTCACTCTCTCTGTCCTATCACTGTCTCTGTCCTATCACTGTCTCTGTCCTGTCACTCTCTCTGTCCTATCACTCTCTCTGTCCTATCACTCTCTCTGTCCTATCACTCTCTCTGTCCTGTCACTCTCTCTGTCCTGTCACTATCTCTGTCCTGTCACTCTCTCTGTCCTGTCACTCTCTCTGTCCTATCACTCTCTCTGTCCTATCACTCTCTCTGTCCTGTCACTCTCTCTGTCCTATCACTCTCTCTGTCCTGTCACTCTCTCTGTCCTATCAATCTCTCTGTCCTGTCACTCTCTCTGTCTGTCACTCTCTCTGTCCTGTCACTCTCTCTGTCCTGTCACTCTCTCTGTCCTATCACTCTCTCTGTCCTGTCACTCTCTCTGTCCTGTCACTCTCTCTGTCCTGTCACTCTCTCTGTCCTTTCACTCTCTGTCTATCAATCTCTGTCCTATCACTCTCTCTGTCCTATCACTCTCTCTGTCCTGTCACTCTCTCTGTCCTATCACTCTCTCTGTCCTATCACTCTCTCTGTCCTGTCACTCTCTCTGTCCTGTCACTCTCTCTGTCCTATCACTCTCTCTGTCCTGTCACTCTCTCTGTCCTGTCACTCTCTCTGTCCTGTCACTCTCTCCGTCCTGTCACTCTCTCTGTCCTGTCACTCTCTGTCCTGTCACTCTCTCTGTCCTGTCACTCTCTCTGTCCTGTCACTATCTCTGTCCTATCACTCTCTCTGTCCTATCACTCTCTCTGTCCTGTCACTCTCTCTGTCCTATCACTCTCTCTGTCCTGTCACTCTCTCTGTCCTATCACTCTCTGTCCTGTCACTCTCTCTGTCCTGTCACTCTCTCTGTCCTGTCACTCTCTCTGTCCTGTCACTCTCTCTGTCCTATCACTCTCTCTGGCCTGTCACTCTCTCTGTCCTGTCACTCTCTCTGTCCTATCACTCTCTCTGTCCTATCACTCTCTCTGTCCTATCACTCTCTCTGTCCTATCACTCTCTCTGTCCTGTCACTCTCTCTGTCCTATCACTTTCTCTGTCCTATCACTATCTCTGTCCTGTCACTCTCTCTGTCCTGTCACTCTCTCTGTCCTATCACTCTCTCTGTCCTATCACTCTCTCTGTCCTATCACTCTCTCTGTCCTATCACTCTCTCTGTCCTGTCACTCTCTCTGTCCTATCACTCTCTCTGTCCTATCACTATCTCTGTCCTGTCACTCTCTCTGTCCTGTCACTCTCTCTGTCCTATCACTCTCTCTGGCCTGTCACTCTCTCTGTCCTGTCACTCTCTCTGTCCTATCACTCTCTCTGTCCTATCACTCTCTCTGTCCTATCACTCTCTGTCCTGTCACTCTCTCTGTCCTATCACTCTCTGTCCTGTCACTCTCTCTGTCCTATCACTCCTCTGTCCTGTCACTCTCTCTGTCCTATCACTCTCTCTGTCCTATCACTCTCTCTGTCCTATCACTCTCTGGCCTGTCACTCTCTCTGTCCTGTCACTCTCTCTGTCCTATCACTCTCTCTGTCCTGTCACTCTCTCTGTCCTATCACTTCTCTGTCCTATCACTCTCTGTCCTGTCACTCTCTCTGTCCTGTCACTCTCTCTGTCCTATCACTCTCTCTGTCCTATCACTCTCTGTCCTGTCACTCTCTCTGTCCTATCACTCTCTGTCCTGTCACTCTCTCTGTCCTATCACTCTCTGTCCTGTCACTCTCTCTGTCCTATCACTCTCTCTGTCCTATCACTCTCTCTGTCCTATCACTCTCTGGCCTGTCACTCTCTCTGTCCTGTCACTCTCTCTGTCCTATCACTCTCTCTGTCCTGTCACTCTCTCTGTCCTATCACTTCTCTGTCCTATCACTATCTCTGTCCTGTCACTCTCTCTGTCCTGTCACTCTCTCTGTCCTATCACTCTCTCTGTCCTATCACTCTCTCTGTCCTATCACTCTCTCTGTCCTATCACTCTCTCTGTCCTATCACTCTCTGTCCTGTCACTCTCTCTGTCCTGTCACTCTCTCTGTCCTGTCACTCTCTCTGTCCTGTCACTCTCTCTGTCCTGTCACTCTCTCTGTCCTGTCACTCTCTCTGTCCTATCACTCTCTCTGTCCTGTCACTCTCTCTGTCCTATCACTCTCTCTGTCCTATCACTCTCTGTCCTGTCACTCTCTCTGTCCTGTCACTCTCTCTGTCCTATCACTCTCTCTGGCCTGTCACTCTCTCTGTCCTATCACTCTCTGTCCTGTCACTCTCTCTGTCCTGTCACTCTCTCTGTCCTGTCACTCTCTCTGTCCTGTCACTCTCTCTGTCCTGTCACTCTCTCTGTCCTATCACTCTCTCTGTCCTGTCACTCTCTCTGTCCTATCACTCTCTCTGTCCTATCACTCTCTGTCCTGTCACTCTCTCTGTCCTGTCACTCTCTCTGTCCTGTCACTCTCTCTGTCCTGTCACTCTCTCTGTCCTATCACTCTCTCTGTCCTGTCACTCTCTCTGTCCTATCACTCTCTGTCCTGTCACTCTCTCTGTCCTGTCACTCTCTCTGTCCTGTCACTCTCTCTGTCCTATCACTCTCTCTGGCCTGTCACTCTCTCTGTCCTGTCACTCTCTCTGTCCTATCACTCTCTCTGTCCTATCACTCTCTCTGTCCTATCACTCTCTCTGTCCTATCACTCTCTCTGTCCTGTCACTCTCTCTGTCCTGTCACTCTCTCTGTCCTATCACTCTCTCTGTCCTATCACTCTCTCTGTCCTGTCACTCTCTCTGTCCTATCACTCTCTGTCCTGTCACTCTCTGTCCTATCACTCTCTCTGGCCTGTCACTCTCTCTGTCCTGTCACTCTCTCTGTCCTATCACTCTCTCTGTCCTATCACTCTCTCTGTCCTATCACTATCTCTGTCCTGTCACTCTCTCTGTCCTGTCACTCTCTCTGTCCTATCACTCTCTCTGGCCTGTCACTCTCTCTGTCCTGTCACTCTCTCTGTCCTATCACTCTCTCTGTCCTATCACTCTCTCTGTCCTATCACTCTCTCTGTCCTATCACTCTCTCTGTCCTATCACTCTCTCTGTCCTGTCACTCTCTCTGTCCTATCACTTTCTCTGTCCTATCACTCTCTCTGTCCTGTCACTCTCTCTGTCCTTCACTCTCTCTGTCCTGTCACTCTCTCTGTCCTATCACTCTCTGTCCTATCACTCTCTCTGTCCTGTCACTCTCTCGTCCTATCACTCTCTCTGTCCTATCACTCTCTCTGTCCTGTCACTCTCTCTGTCCTGTCACTCTCTCTGTCCTATCAATCTCTGTCCTATCACTCTCTCTGTCCTGTCACTCTCTCTGTCCTATCAATCTCTGTCCTGTCACTCTCTCTGTCCTATCACTCTCTCTGTCCTGTCACTCTCTCTGTCCTGTCACTCTCTGTCCTGTCACTCTCTCTGTCCTATCACTCTCTCTGTCCTATCACTCTCTCTGTCCTGTCACTCTCTCTGTCCTGTCACTCTCTCTGTCCTGTCACTCTCTGTCCTGTCACTCTCTCTGTCCTGTCACTCTCTCTGTCCTGTCACTCTCTCTGTCCTGTCACTCTCTCTGTCCTATCACTCTCTCTGTCCTGTCACTCTCTCTGTCCTATCACTCTCTCTGTCCTATCACTCTCTCTGTCCTGTCACTCTCTCTGTCCTGTCACTCTCTGTCCTGTCACTCTCTCTGTCCTATCACTCTCTCTGTCCTGTCACTCTCTCTGTCCTATCACTCTCTCTGTCCTGTCACTCTCTCTGTCCTATCACTCTCTCTGTCCTATCACTCTCTCTGTCCTGTCACTCTCTCTGTCCTGTCACTCTCTGTCCTGTCACTCTCTCTGTCCTGTCACTCTCTCTGTCCTGTCACTCTCTCTGTCCTGTCACTCTCTCTGTCCTGTCACTCTCTCTGTCCTAGTCACTCTCTCTGTCCTGTCACTCTCTCTGTCCTATCACTCTCTCTGTCCTATCACTCTCTCTGTCCTGTCACTCTCTCTGTCCTGTCACTCTCTGTCCTGTCACTCTCTCTGTCCTATCACTCTCTCTGTCCTGTCACTCTCTCTGTCCTATCACTCTCTCTGTCCTGTCACTCTCTCTGTCCTATCACTCTCTCTGTCCTATCACTCTCTCTGTCCTGTCACTCTCTCTGTCCTGTCACTCTCTCTGTCCTGTCACTCTCTCTGTCCTGTCACTCTCTCTGTCCTGTCACTCTCTCTGTCCTGTCACTCTCTGTCCTGTCACTCTCTCTGTCCTATCACTCTCTCTGTCCTGTCACTCTCTCTGTCCTATCACTCTCTCTGTCCTGTCACTCTCTGTCCTGTCACTCTCTCTGTCCTATCACTCTCTCTGTCCTGTCACTCTCTCTGTCCTGTCACTCTCTCTGTCCTGTCACTCTCTCTGTCCGATCACTCTCTCTGTCCTGTCACTCTCTCTGTCCTGTCACTCTCTCTGTCCTATCACTCTCTCTGTCCGATCACTCTCTCTGTCCTGTCACTCTCTCTGTCCTGTCACTCTCTCTGTCCTATCACTCTCTCTGTCCTATCACTCTCTCTGTCCTATCACTCTCTCTGTCCTGTCACTCTCTCTGTCCTATCACTCTCTCTGTCCTATCACTCTCTCTGTCCTGTCACTCTCTCTGTCCTGTCACTCTCTCTGTCCTATCACTCTCTCTGTCCTATCACTATCTCTGTCCTATCACTCTCTCTGTCCTGTCACTCTCTGTCCTGTCACTCTCTGTCCTGTCACTCTCTCTGTCCTGTCACTCTCTCTGTCCTATCACTCTCTCTGTCCTGTCACTCTCTCTGTCCTATCACTCTCTCTGTCCTATCACTCTCTCTGTCCGATCACTCTCTCTGTCCTGTCACTCTCTCTGTCCTGTCACTCTCTCTGTCCTATCACTCTCTCTGTCCTATCACTCTCTCTGTCCGATCACTCTCTCTGTCCTGTCACTCTCTCTGTCCTATCACTCTCTCTGTCCTGTCACTATCTCTGTCCTATCACTCTCTCTGTCCGATCACTCTCTCTGTCCTGTCACTCTCTCTGTCCTGTCACTCTCTCTGTCCTCTCACTCTCTCTGTCCTATCACTCTCTCTGTCCTATCACTCTCTCTGTCCTGTCACTATCTCTGTCCTATCACTCTCTCTGTCCGATCACTCTCTCTGTCCTGTCACTCTCTCTGTCCTGTCACTCTCTCTGTCCGATCACTCTCTCTGTCCTGTCACTCTCTCTGTCCTGTCACTATCTCTGTCCTATCACTCTCTCTGTCCGATCACTCTCTCTGTCCGATCACTCTCTCTGTCCTGTCACTCTCTCTGTCCTGTCACTCTCTCTGTCCTGTCACTCTCTCTGTCCTATCACTCTCTCTGTCCTGTCACTATCTCTGTCCTATCACTCTCTCTGTCCGATCACTCTCTCTGTCCTGTCACTCTCTCTGTCCTGTCACTCTCTCTGTCCTGTCACTCTCTCTGTCCTGTCACTCTCTCTGTCCTGTCACTCTCTCTGTCCTATCACTCTCTCTGTCCTGTCACTCTCTCTGTCCTATCACTCTCTCTGTCCTATCACTCTCTCTGTCCTGTCACTCTCTCTGTCCTGTCACTCTCTGTCCTGTCACTCTCTCTGTCCTGTCACTCTCTCTGTCCTGTCACTCTCTCTGTCCTGTCACTCTCTCTGTCCTGTCACTCTCTCTGTCCTGTCACTCTCTCTGTCCTATCACTCTCTCTGTCCTGTCACTCTCTCTGTCCTATCACTCTCTCTGTCCTGTCACTCTCTCTGTCCTATCACTCTCTCTGTCCTGTCACTCTCTGTCCTGTCACTCTCTCTGTCCTATCACTCTCTCTGTCCTGTCACTCTCTCTGTCCTGTCACTCTCTCTGTCCTGTCACTCTCTCTGTCCGATCACTCTCTCTGTCCTATCACTCTCTCTGTCCTATCACTCTCTCTGTCCTGTCACTCTCTCTGTCCTATCACTCTCTCTGTCCTATCACTCTCTCTGTCCTGTCACTCTCTCTGTCCTGTCACTCTCTGTCCTGTCACTCTCTCTGTCCCTATCACTCTCTCTGTCCTGTCACTCTCTCTGTCCTGTCACTCTCTCTGTCCTGTCACTCTCTCTGTCCTGTCACTCTCTCTGTCCTGTCACTCTCTCTGTCCTGTCACTCTCTCTGTCCTGTCACTCTCTCTGTCCTGTCACTCTCTCTGTCCTATCACTCTCTCTGTCCTGTCACTCTCTCTGTCCTGTCACTCTCTCTGTCCTGTCACTCTCTCTGTCCTATCACTCTCTCTGTCCTGTCACTCTCTCTGTCCTGTCACTCTCTCTGTCCTATCACTCTCTCTGTCCTGTCACTCTCTCTGTCCTGTCACTCTCTCTGTCCTATCACTCTCTCTGTCCTGTCACTCTCTCTGTCCTGTCACTCTCTCTGTCCTGTCACTCTCTCTGTCCTATCACTCTCTCTGTCCTGTCACTCTCTCTGTCCTGTCACTCTCTCTGTCCTATCACTCTCTCTGTCCTGTCACTCTCTCTGTCCTGTCACTCTCTCTGTCCTATCACTCTCTCTGTCCTATCACTCTCTCTGTCCTGTCACTCTCTCTGTCCTGTCACTCTCTGTCCTATCACTCTCTCTGTCCTGTCACTCTCTCTGTCCTGTCACTCTCTCTGTCCTGTCACTCTCTGTCCTATCACTCTCTCTGTCCTGTCACTCTCTCTGTCCTGTCACTCTCTCTGTCCTATCACTCTCTCTGTCCTATCACTCTCTCTGTCCTGTCACTCTCTCTGTCCTATCACTCTCTCTGTCCTATCACTCTCTCTGTCCTGTCACTCTCTCTGTCCTATCACTCTCTCTGTCCTATCACTCTCTCTGTCCTGTCACTCTCTCTGTCCTGTCACTCTCTGTCCTATCACTCTCTCTGTCCTATCACTCTCTCTGTCCTGTCACTCTCTCTGTCCTGTCACTCTCTGTCCTATCACTCTCTCTGTCCTATCACTCTCTCTGTCCTGTCACTCTCTCTGTCCTATCACTCTCTGTCCTATCACTCTCTCTGTCCTATCACTCTCTGTCCTATCACTCTCTCTGTCCTATCACTCTCTCTGTCCTATCACTCTCTTTGTCCTATCACTCTCTCTGTCCTATCACTCTCTCTGTCCTATCACTCTCTCTGTCCTGTCACTCTCTCTGTCCTGTCACTCTCTCTGTCCTATCACTCTCTCTGTCCTATCACTCTCTGTCCTATCACCTCTAGTCCTATCACTCTCTCTGTCCTATCACTCTCTCTGTCCTGTCACTCTCTCTGTCCTGTCACTCTCTCTGTCCTATCACTCTCTCTGTCCTGTCACTCTCTCTGTCCTGTCACTCTCTCTGTCCTATCACTCTCTCTGTCCTATCACTCTCTCTGTCCTGTCACTCTCTCTGTCCTATCACTCTCTCTGTCCTGTCACTCTCTCTGTCCTGTCACTATCTCTGTCCTGTCACTCTCTCTGTCCTGTCACTCTCTCTGTCCTATCACTCTCTCTGTCCTATCACTCTCTCTGTCCTGTCACTCTCTCTGTCCTATCACTCTCTCTGTCCTATCACTCTCTCTGTCCTGTCACTCTCTCTGTCCTATCACTCTCTCTGTCCTATCAATCTCTCTGTCCTATCACTCTCCTCTGTCCTATCACTCTCTCTGTCCTGTCACTCTCTCTGTCCTATCACTCTCTCTGTCCTATCACTCTCTCTGTCCTGTCACTCTCTCTGTCCTATCACTCTCTCTGTCCTATCACTCTCTCTGTCCTGTCACTCTCTCTGTCCTGTCACTCTCTCCGTCCTGTCACTCTCTCTGTCCTGTCACTCTCTGTCCTGTCACTCTCTCTGTCCTGTCACTCTCTCTGTCCTGTCACTATCTCTGTCCTGTCACTCTCTCTGTCCTATCACTCTCTCTGTCCTGTCACTCTCTCTGTCCTGTCACTCTCTCTGTCCTATCACTCTCTCTGTCCTGTCACTCTCTCTGTCCTATCACTCTCTCTGTCCTATCACTCTCTCTGTCCTATCACTCTCTGTCCTGTCACTCTCTCTGTCCTGTCACTCTCTCTGTCCTGTCACTCTCTCTGTCCTGTCACTCTCTCTGTCCTATCACTCTCTCTGTCCTATCACTCTCTGTCCTGTCACTCTCTCTGTCCTGTCACTCTCTCTGTCCTGTCACTCTCTCTGTCCTGTCACTCTCTCTGTCCTATCACTCTCTGTCCTGTCACTCTCTCTGTCCTATCACTCTCTGTCCTGTCACTCTCTCTGTCCTGTCACTCTCTCTGTCCTATCACTCTCTGTCCTGTCACTCTCTCTGTCCTATCACTCTCTGTCCTGTCACTCTCTCTGTCCTGTCACTCTCTCTGTCCTATCACTCTCTGTCCTGTCACTCTCTCTGTCCTATCACTCTCTGTCCTGTCACTCTCTCTGTCCTGTCACTCTCTCTGTCCTATCACTCTCTCTGTCCTGTCACTCTCTCTGTCCTCTCTCTGCCTTCACTCTCTGTCCTGTCACTCTCTCTGTCCTGTCACTCTCTCTGTCCTATCACTCTCTCTGTCCTATCACTCTCTGTCCTGTCACTCTCTCTGTCCTGTCACTCTCTCTGTCCTATCACTCTCTGTCCTGTCACTCTCTCTGTCCTATCACTCTCTCTGTCCTATCACTCTCTCTGTCCTATCACTCTCTGTCCTGTCACTCTCTCTGTCCTGTCACTCTCTCTGTCCTGTCACTCTCTCTGTCCTGTCACTCTCTCTGTCCTGTCACTCTCTCTGTCCTATCACTCTCTGTCCTGTCACTCTCTCTGTCCTGTCACTCTCTCTGTCCTGTCACTCTCTCTGTCCTGTCACTCTCTCTGTCCTATCACTCTCTCTGGCCTGTCACTCTCTCTGTCCTGTCACTCTCTCTGTCCTATCACTCTCTCTGTCCTATCACTCTCTCTGTCCTATCACTCTCTCTGTCCTATCACTCTCTCTGTCCTGTCACTCTCTCTGTCCTATCACTTTCTCTGTCCTATCACTATCTCTGTCCTGTCACTCTCTCTGTCCTGTCACTCTCTCTGTCCTATCACTCTCTCTGTCCTATCACTCTCTCTGTCCTATCACTCTCTCTGTCCTGTCACTCTCTCTGTCCTATCACTCTCTCTGTCCTATCACTATCTCTGTCCTGTCACTCTCTCTGTCCTGTCACTCTCTGTCCTATCACTCTCTGGCCTGTCACTCTCTCTGTCCTGTCACTCTCTCTGTCCTATCACTCTCTCTGTCCTATCACTCTCTCTGTCCTATCACTCTCTGTCCTGTCACTCTCTCTGTCCTATCACTCTCTCTGTCCTATCACTCTCTCTGTCCTGTCACTCTCTCTGTCCTATCACTCTCTGTCCTATCACTCTCTCTGTCCTATCACTCTCTCTGTCCTATCACTCTCTCTGTCCTGTCACTCTCTCTGTCCTATCACTCTCTGTCCTGTCACTCTCTCTGTCCTATCACTCTCTCTGTCCTATCACTCTCTCTGTCCTATCACTCTCTGGCCTGTCACTCTCTCTGTCCTGTCACTCTCTCTGTCCTATCACTCTCTCTGTCCTGTCACTCTCTCTGTCCTATCACTTTCTCTGTCCTATCACTATCTCTGTCCTGTCACTCTCTCTGTCCTGTCACTCTCTCTGTCCTATCACTCTCTCTGTCCTATCACTCTCTCTGTCCTGTCACTCTCTCTGTCCTATCACTCTCTCTGTCCTATCACTATCTCTGTCCTGTCACTCTCTGTCCTGTCACTCTCTCTGTCCTGTCACTCTCTCTGTCCTGTCACTCTCTCTGTCCTATCACTCTCTCTGTCCTATCACTCTCTCTGTCCTATCACTCTCTCTGTCCTGTCACTCTCTCTGTCCTATCACTCTCTCTGTCCTATCACTATCTCTGTCCTGTCACTCTCTCTGTCCTGTCACTCTCTCTGTCCTATCACTCTCTCTGGCCTGTCACTCTCTCTGTCCTGTCACTCTCTCTGTCCTATCACTCTCTCTGTCCTGTCACTCTCTCTGTCCTATCACTCTCTGTCCTGTCACTCTCTCTGTCCTGTCACTCTCTCTGTCCTGTCACTCTCTCTGTCCTGTCACTCTCTCTGTCCTGTCACTCTCTCTGTCCTGTCACTCTCTCTGTCCTATCACTCTCTCTGTCCTATCACTCTCTCTGTCCTATCACTCTCTGTCCTGTCACTCTCTCTGTCCTGTCACTCTCTCTGTCCTGTCACTCTCTCTGTCCTGTCACTCTCTCTGTCCTGTCACTCTCTCTGTCCTATCACTCTCTCTGTCCTGTCACTCTCTCTGTCCTGTCACTCTCTCTGTCCTATCACTCTCTCTGTCCTATCACTCTCTCTGTCCTATCACTCTCTCTGTCCTATCACTCTCTCTGTCCTGTCACTCTCTCTGTCCTATCACTCTCTGTCCTGTCACTCTCTGTCCTATCACTCTCTCTGGCCTGTCACTCTCTCTGTCCTGTCACTCTCTCTGTCCTATCACTCTCTCTGTCCTATCACTCTCTCTGTCCTATCACTCTCTCTGTCCTATCACTATCTCTGTCCTGTCACTCTCTCTGTCCTGTCACTCTCTCTGTCCTATCACTCTCTCTGGCCTGTCACTCTCTCTGTCCTGTCACTCTCTCTGTCCTATCACTCTCTCTGTCCTATCACTCTCTCTGTCCTGTCACTCTCTCTGTCCTATCACTCTCTCTGTCCTGTCACTCTCTCTGTCCTATCACTTTCTCTGTCCTATCACTCTCTCTGTCCTGTCACTCTCTCTGTCCTATCACTTTCTCTGTCCTATCACTCTCTCTGTCCTATCACTCTCTCTGTCCTATCACTATCTCTGTCCTGTCACTCTCTCTGTCCTATCACTCTCTCTGTCCTATCACTATCTCTGTCCTATCACTCTCTCTGTCCTATCACTTTCTCTGTCCTATCACTCTCTCTGTCCTATCACTCTCTCTGTCCTGTCACTCTCTCTGTCCTATCACTCTCTCTGTCCTGTCACTCTCTCTGTCCTGTCACTCTCTCTGTCCTATCACTCTCTCTGTCCTGTCACTCTCTCTGTCCTATCACTCTCTCTGTCCTATCACTCTCTCTGTCCTGTCACTCTCTCTGTCCTATCACTCTCTCTGTCCTATCACTCTCTCTGTCCTATCACTCTCTCTGTCCTATCACTCTCTCTGTCCTGTCACTCTCTCCGTCCTATCACTTTCTCTGTCCTATCACTCTCTCTGTCCTGTCACTCTCTCTGTCCTGTCACTCTCTCTGTCCTATCAATCTCTGTCCTATCACTCTCTCTGTCCTATCACTCTCTCTGTCCTGTCACTCTCTCTGTCCTGTCACTCTCTGTCCTGTCACTCTCTCTGTCCTATCACTCTCTCTGTCCTATCACTCTCTCTGTCCTGTCACTCTCTCTGTCCTGTCACTCTCTCTGTCCTGTCACTCTCTGTCCTGTCACTCTCTCTGTCCTTCCTCGTCTGTCTCTCTCTGTCCTGTCACTCTCTCGTCCTATCACTCTCTCTGTCCTATCACTCTCTCTGCCTCACCTCTCTGTCCTGTCACTCTCTCTGTCCTGTCACTCTCTCTGTCCTATCACTCTCTCTGTCCTGTCACTCTCTCTGTCCTATCACTCTCTCTGTCCTATCACTCTCTCTGTCCTGTCACTCTCTCTGTCCTGTCACTCTCTGTCCTGTCACTCTCTCTGTCCTATCACTCTCTCTGTCCTGTCACTCTCTCTGTCCTATCACTCTCTCTGTCCTGTCACTCTCTCTGTCCTATCACTCTCTCTGTCCTATCACTCTCTCTGTCCTGTCACTCTCTCTGTCCTGTCACTCTCTGTCCTGTCACTCTCTCTGTCCTGTCACTCTCTGTCCTGTCACTCTCTCTGTCCTATCACTCTCTCTGTCCTGTCACTCTCTCTGTCCTATCACTCTCTCTGTCCTGTCACTCTCTCTGTCCTATCACTCTCTCTGTCCTATCACTCTCTCTGTCCTGTCACTCTCTCTGTCCTGTCACTCTCTGTCCTGTCACTCTCTCTGTCCTGTCACTCTCTCTGTCCTGTCACTCTCTCTGTCCTGTCACTCTCTCTGTCCTAACACTCTCTCTGTCCTGTCACTCTCTCTGTCCTATCACTCTCTCTGTCCTATCACTCTCTCTGTCCTGTCACTCTCTCTGTCCTGTCACTCTCTCTGTCCTGTCACTCTCTCTGTCCTGTCACTCTCTGTCCTGTCACTCTCTCTGTCCTATCACTCTCTCTGTCCTGTCACTCTCTCTGTCCTATCACTCTCTCTGTCCTGTCACTCTCTCTGTCCTATCACTCTCTCTGTCCTGTCACTCTCTCTGTCCTGTCACTCTCTCTGTCCTGTCACTCTCTGTCCTGTCACTCTCTCTGTCCTATCACTCTCTCTGTCCTGTCACTCTCTCTGTCCTGTCACTCTCTCTGTCCTGTCACTCTCTCTGTCCGATCACTCTCTCTGTCCTGTCACTCTCTCTGTCCTGTCACTCTCTCTGTCCTATCACTCTCTCTGTCCGATCACTCTCTCTGTCCTGTCACTCTCTCTGTCCTGTCACTCTCTCTGTCCTATCACTCTCTCTGTCCTATCACTCTCTCTGTCCTATCACTCTCTCTGTCCTGTCACTCTCTCTGTCCTATCACTCTCTCTGTCCTATCACTCTCTCTGTCCTGTCACTCTCTCTGTCCTGTCACTCTCTCTGTCCTATCACTCTCTCTGTCCTATCACTATCTCTGTCCTATCACTCTCTCTGTCCTGTCACTCTCTGTCCTGTCACTCTCTGTCCTGTCACTCTCTCTGTCCTGTCACTCTCTCTGTCCTATCACTCTCTCTGTCCTGTCACTCTCTCTGTCCTATCACTCTCTCTGTCCTATCACTCTCTCTGTCCGATCACTCTCTCTGTCCTGTCACTCTCTCTGTCCTGTCACTCTCTCTGTCCTATCACTCTCTCTGTCCTATCACTCTCTCTGTCCGATCACTCTCTCTGTCCTGTCACTCTCTCTGTCCTATCACTCTCTCTGTCCTGTCACTATCTCTGTCCTATCACTCTCTCTGTCCGATCACTCTCTCTGTCCTGTCACTCTCTCTGTCCTGTCACTCTCTCTGTCCTCTCACTCTCTCTGTCCTATCACTCTCTCTGTCCTATCACTCTCTCTGTCCTGTCACTATCTCTGTCCTATCACTCTCTCTGTCCGATCACTCTCTCTGTCCTATCACTCTCTCTGTCCTGTCACTCTCTCTGTCCGATCACTCTCTCTGTCCTGTCACTCTCTCTGTCCTGTCACTATCTCTGTCCTATCACTCTCTCTGTCCGATCACTCTCTCTGTCCGATCACTCTCTCTGTCCTGTCACTCTCTCTGTCCTGTCACTCTCTCTGTCCTGTCACTCTCTCTGTCCTATCACTCTCTCTGTCCTGTCACTATCTCTGTCCTATCACTCTCTCTGTCCGATCACTCTCTCTGTCCTGTCACTCTCTCTGTCCTGTCACTCTCTCTGTCCTGTCACTCTCTCTGTCCTGTCACTCTCTCTGTCCTACCACTCTCTCTGTCCTGTCACTCTCTCTGTCCTATCACTCTCTCTGTCCTATCACTCTCTCTGTCCTGTCACTCTCTCTGTCCTGTCACTCTCTGTCCTGTCACTCTCTCTGTCCTATCACTCTCTCTGTCCTGTCACTCTCTCTGTCCTGTCACTCTCTCTGTCCTGTCACTCTCTCTGTCCTGTCACTCTCTGTCCTGTCACTCTCTCTGTCCTATCACTCTCTCTGTCCTGTCACTCTCTCTGTCCTATCACTCTCTCTGTCCTGTCACTCTCTCTGTCCTATCACTCTCTCTGTCCTGTCACTCTCTGTCCTGTCACTCTCTCTGTCCTATCACTCTCTCTGTCCTGTCACTCTCTCTGTCCTGTCACTCTCTCTGTCCTGTCACTCTCTCTGTCCGATCACTCTCTCTGTCCTGTCACTCTCTCTGTCCTGTCACTCTCTCTGTCCTATCACTCTCTCTGTCCGATCACTCTCTCTGTCCTGTCACTCTCTCTGTCCTGTCACTCTCTCTGTCCTGTCACTCTCTGTCCTGTCACTCTCTCTGTCCTATCACTCTCTCTGTCCTATCACTCTCTCTGTCCTGTCACTCTCTCTGTCCTGTCACTCTCTCTGTCCTGTCACTCTCTGTCCCTGTCACTCTCTCTGTCCTGTCACTCTCTCTGTCCTGTCACTCTCTCTGTCCTGTCACTCTCTCTGTCCTATCACTCTCTCTGTCCTGTCACTCTCTCTGTCCTATCACTCTCTCTGTCCTATCACTCTCTCTGTCCTGTCACTCTCTCTGTCCTGTCACTCTCTGTCCTGTCACTCTCTCTGTCCTATCACTCTCTCTGTCCTGTCACTCTCTCTGTCCTGTCACTCTCTCTGTCCTGTCACTCTCTCTGTCCTGTCACTCTCTGTCCTGTCACTCTCTCTGTCCTATCACTCTCTCTGTCCTGTCACTCTCTCTGTCCTATCACTCTCTCTGTCCTGTCACTCTCTCTGTCCTATCACTCTCTCTGTCCTGTCACTCTCTGTCCTGTCACTCTCTCTGTCCTATCACTCTCTCTGTCCTGTCACTCTCTCTGTCTGTCACTCTCTCTGTCCTGTCACTCTCTCTGTCCGATCACTCTCTCTGTCCTGTCACTCTCTCTGTCCTGTCACTCTCTCTGTCCTATCACTCTCTCTGTCCTGTCACTCTCTCTGTCCTGTCACTCTCTCTGTCCTGTCACTCTCTCTGTCCTATCACTCTCTCTGTCCTATCACTCTCTCTGTCCTATCACTCTCTCTGTCCTGTCACTCTCTCTGTCCTATCACTCTCTCTGTCCTGTCACTCTCTCTGTCCTGTCACTCTCTCTGTCCTGTCACTCTCTCTGTCCCTATCACTCTCTCTGTCCTATCACTATCTCTGTCCTATCACTCTCTCTGTCCTGTCACTCTCTGTCCTGTCACTCTCTGTCCTATCACTCTCTCTGTCCTGTCACTCTCTCTGTCCTATCACTCTCTCTGTCCTGTCACTCTCTCTGTCCTATCACTCTCTCTGTCCTATCACTCTCTCTGTCCTATCACTCTCTCTGTCCTGTCACTCTCTCTGTCCTGTCACTCTCTCTGTCCTATCACTCTCTCTGTCCTATCACTCTCTCTGTCCTATCACTCTCTCTGTCCTGTCACTCTCTCTGTCCTATCACTCTCTCTGTCCTGTCACTCTCTCTGTCCTGATCACTCTCTCTGTCCTGATCACTCTCTCTGTCCTGTCACTCTCTCTGTCCTGTCACTCTCTCTGTCCTATCACTCTCTCTGTCCTGTCACTCTCTCTGTCCTATCACTCTCTCTGTCCTGTCACTCTCTCTGTCCTATCACTCTCTCTGTCCGATCACTCTCTCTGTCCTGGTCACTCTCTCTGTCCTGTCACTCTCTCTGTCCTGTCACTCTCTCTGTCCTGTCACTCTCTCTGTCCTATCACTCTCTCTGTCCTGTCACTATCTCTGTCCTATCACTCTCTCTGTCCGATCACTCTCTCTGTCCTGTCACTCTCTCTGTCCTGTCACTCTCTCTGTCCTGTCACTCTCTCTGTCCTGTCACTCTCTCTGTCCTATCACTCTCTCTGTCCTGTCACTCTCTCTGTCCTATCACTCTCTCTGTCCTGTCACTCTCTCTGTCCTATCACTCTCTCTGTCCTGTCACTCTCTCTGTCCTGTCACTCTCTCTGTCCTGTCACTCTCTCTGTCCTATCACTCTCTCTGTCCTGTCACTCTCTCTGTCCTATCACTCTCTCTGTCCTGTCACTCTCTCTGTCCTGTCACTCTCTCTGTCCTGTCACTCTCTCTGTCCTGTCACTCTCTCTGTCCTGTCACTCTCTCTGTCCTATCACTCTCTCTGTCCTGTCACTCTCTCTGTCCTATCACTCTCTCTGTCCTGTCACTCTCTGTCCTATCACTCTCTCTGTCCTATCACTCTCTCTGTCCTGTCACTCTCTCTGTCCTGTCACTCTCTCTGTCCTGTCACTCTCTCTGTCCTATCACTCTCTCTGTCCTGTCACTCTCTCTGTCCTGTCACTCTCTCTGTCCTATCACTCTCTCTGTCCTGATCACTCTCTCTGTCCTGTCACTCTCTCTGTCCTGTCACTCTCTGTCCTTCACTCTCTCTGTCCTATCACTCTCTCTGTCCTATCACTCTCTCTGTCCTGTCACTCTCTGTCCTGATCACTCTCTCTGTCCGATCACTCTCTCTGTCCTGTCACTCTCTCTGTCCTGTCACTCTCTCTGTCCTGTCACTCTCTCTGTCCTATCACTCTCTCTGTCCTATCACTCTCTCTGTCCTTCACTATCTCTGTCCTATCACTCTCTCTGTCCTGTCACTCTCTGTCTGTCCTCTCTGTCCTGTCACTCTCTCTGTCCTGTCACTCTCTCTGTCCTATCACTCTCTCTGTCCTGTCACTCTCTCTGTCCTATCACTCTCTCTGTCCTATCACTCTCTCTGTCCGATCACTCTCTCTGTCCTGTCACTCTCTCTGTCCTGTCACTCTCTCTGTCTATCACTCTCTCTGTCCTATCACTCTCTCTGTCCGATCACTCTCTCTGTCCTGTCACTCTCTCTGTCCTATCACTCTCTCTGTCCTGTCACTATCTCTGTCCTATCACTCTCTCTGTCCGATCACTCTCTCTGTCCTGTCACTCTCTCTGTCCTGTCACTCTCTCTGTCCTCTCACTCTCTCTGTCCTATCACTCTCTCTGTCCTATCACTCTCTCTGTCCTGTCACTATCTCTGTCCTATCACTCTCTCTGTCCGATCACTCTCTCTGTCCTGTCACTCTCTCTGTCCTGTCACTCTCTCTGTCCGATCACTCTCTCTGTCCTGTCACTCTCTCTGTCCTGTCACTATCTCTGTCCTATCACTCTCTCTGTCCGATCACTCTCTCTGTCCTGTCACTCTCTCTGTCCTGTCACTCTCTCTGTCCTATCACTCTCTCTGTCCTGTCACTCTCTCTGTCCTATCACTCTCTCTGTCCTGTCACTATCTCTGTCCTATCACTCTCTCTGTCCGATCACTCTCTCTGTCCTGTCACTCTCTCTGTCCTGTCACTCTCTCTGTCCGATCACTCTCTCTGTCCTGTCACTCTCTCTGTCCTATCACTCTCTCTGTCCTATCACTCTCTCTGTCCGATCACTCTCTCTGTCCGATCACTCTCTCTGTCCTGTCACTCTCTCTGTCCTGTCACTCTCTCTGTCCTGTCACTCTCTCTGTCCTATCACTCTCTCTGTCCTGTCACTATCTCTGTCCTATCACTCTCTCTGTCCGATCACTCTCTCTGTCCTGTCACTCTCTCTGTCCTGTCACTCTCTCTGTCCTATCACTCTCTCTGTCCTATCACTATCTCTGTCCTATCACTCTCTCTGTCCGATCACTCTCTCTGTCCTGATCACTCTCTCTGTCCTGTCACTCTCTCTGTCCTATCACTCTCTCTGTCCGATCACTCTCTCTGTCCTGTCACTCTCTCTGTCCTATCACTATCTCTGTCCTATCACTCTCTCTGTCCGATCACTCTCTCTGTCCGATCACTCTCTCTGTCCTGTCACTCTCTCTGTCCTGTCACTCTCTCTGTCCTATCACTCTCTCTGTCCTGTCACTATCTCTGTCCTATCACTCTCTCTGTCCTGTCACTATCTCTGTCCTATCACTCTCTCTGTCCGATCACTCTCTCTGTCCGATCACTCTCTCTGTCCTGTCACTCTCTCTGTCCTGTCACTCTCTCTGTCCTATCACTCTCTCTGTCCTATCACTCTCTGTCCTGTCACTCTCTCTGTCCTATCACTCTCTCTGTCCTGTCACTATCTCTGTCCTATCACTCTCTCTGTC